>NW_006408613.1:9587531-9589033 GCF_000296735.1 Chrysochloris asiatica | reverse complement strand
TGGTAGTTTATATGGGAGAACATTGGCTTCACACCATCGTTTCATTGCAATGATTACAATCTCCCCCATGCATCATCATACGAAAGTTTTGTTTCCATTCCCTATTGTTGTTTTTTGTTGTTGTTGTTGTTGTTAGTTTTTTTGTTTTGTTTTTTGTGTGTGGGGGGGTTGGAGATGTACACAGAAACACTCAGGAACATATAATATTTTAAACAACCAAAGGGCATATTCTGCAAACCTGCCTACTGGCCACCATCACCCAGCCCCTCTCTTTCCATGAATCCAGAGTCCTCACCTGATTGCTCTCTCCATGTCCTCATCTCTGCCTCCATCTCTGATATCACTGCTTCCCTGGATAGGGTCCTACACTCTGCTTGTGCTCATCTCTCTTGATGATACTAAGATCCTCTGTTTCTGTACTGTAGGACTAACTACTTCTCCATTTTGTTACGAAACTTCCACCTTTACAGTTGTGACAGTCACAATTAGTCATGGAAACAATTTCTCACTGTTGAATTATAAGAATCTTATACACACCTCTTTTCACCAGACCTGTGTAGACAAGATGAAAACTATTCAATGGGGACTCTACCTTTCCCTGCATACTTTTAAGCAAAATACCTTCTCAAAAATGTGTACACCAATAACTTCATGCCTTTATCACCCTCCTCATTTTAGGTTGTTGTTGTTAGGTGCCATTGAGTTGGCAATAACTCATAGCAACCTTATGTACAACAGAAAGAAACACTGCCTGGTCCTGGGCCAACCTCAAAATTATTGCCACGCTTGAACCCATTGATGATGCCACTTTGCTAATCTATCTCACTGGGGGTCTTCCTCTTTTTCTCTGACCCTCCACCTTACCAAACATGATAGTCTTCTCCAGTGAGTGGTCCCACCTTACAATATTTACGAAGTATGAGAGACAAAATTTGGCCATCCTGGCCTCCAAGGAGTACTCTGGATGCACTTCCTCCAATACAGATCTGTTGGTTCTTTTGGCAGCCCATGGCACTTTCAATATTCTCCTTCAACACCATAACTCAAATGCATCAATTCATCTACAGTCTTCCTTATTCACTGCCAGCTTTTGCATGCATATGTGGTTATTGAAAATACCATGACTCGGGTCAGGCGCAACTTAGTCCTCAAGCTGACATCTTTGCTCTTCAACACTTTAGAAACGTCTTGTGCAGCAGATTTGCCTAATGCAATGTGTCATTTGATTTCTTGACTGATGCTTCCATGAGTGTTGATAATTGATTCAAGAAGAATGAAGTCCTTGACAACTTCAATCTTTTCTCCGTTGATAAGCATGTAGTTTGTTGGTCTACTGGTGAGGATTTTTGTTTTCTTTACATTGAGATCCAATCCATTCTGAAGGCTGTGCTCTTTGATCTTCATCAGAACGTATTTTAAGTCCTCTTCACTCTCAGCAAGCAAGGTTGTATCATCTGCATATCGTAGATTGTTAATGAGTCTTCCTCCAATCCTGATGCCAC
>NW_006408613.1:9584404-9585358 GCF_000296735.1 Chrysochloris asiatica | reverse complement strand
ATATCTGACAGTGTTTCTCTGCTATTCATAAGGTTTTCAGTGACTAAACATTTGGAAGTAGTTTGTCACTCCTTCTTCCTAGCAAAGTTTTACAGCCTACAAAATCTTATACCAGGTATCAATGACTCAGAATTGACTCAATGGCACTTAACAACAACATATTAAATATATTTTATGTTGTTTAGAAATTGCAACATTTAAGGAGTAGGAGATAAGTTCAGTTGTATTACAATTATTGTAGATTAGAAATCTGGTGATGTCTAAATCCTGCCTTACTGTCTTCCATCTCCTTGATGAAGTCCCGAGGGAACCATTCACAAAAGCATAGTCAGATAAAAAATTAAAGTATCATTTATTTTTTAACTTGGTTGGTGAGTAATACCCCAATTAAAATTTTCAGATATTTGTAAGGCAAAGGCAAAACACAAGCTTGACTAAAATTTCTATGACAAATCATGGTTCAGAATAACACTAAACACAAATCTTAATGTTTTACCACATTCAGCTAATAACATGCTCAGAGACTAAAGAATGACCAGCAAGATCAGGTCAGCTTATGGTGAGGGAGGGTTCCAGAAGGGTAAAACTGGAAAATTGAGTGAGGAACAATAAAAGAGAGAATACTGAGCATAAATGATGTTTTAGCAGAGAGGTAGTCAAGCCGTCAAATCATAGCCCTATCAATGTTTTTGAATATCATTAAACAGATTATTTTACTTTAGGGTGGAACAGTAAACAAGAGCTGAGCAGTAGAGTGGAGGCGTTTATACCTTTCATGTCATTATTGCTAGGTACCTTTGAGTCAGTTGCCTATCATAGCAACCCTGCATACACAATGAAACACTGCCAGGTCCTGAGCTTTCCTCACAATTGTTGTTTGAACCCACAGTTGCCACTGTGTTATTCCATCTCATTGGTGGTCTTCCTCTTTTTCACTGACCCTCCACTTACCAA
>NW_006408613.1:9568090-9579284 GCF_000296735.1 Chrysochloris asiatica | reverse complement strand
TATGATGATCTTGAACTCTCATGTAAACCAATAATTTTCCACAGGTAAAATTTTATATTCACTATTCTAAATGCACATTTTAGGGTGATGAAATAATTACATAATTTTTTTTCAGTACATCTCCCCATTTTATGTTGTAGCATATGCCATACATTGCTAACACATAGTCATGCTTAGTAGTTGATGGGTCATGTACTTTTGTTGTTAGATGTCTTTGAGTCAATTACAAGTCATAACAACTGTAGATAACACAGAAAGAAATGCTGTCCATTACTGAGTTAGTTGCACAACTGTTGCTATATTTGCTCTATTCCTGTAGCCATCATGTCACACTTCATTGCCTGATGCTGCCAAAACAAAAGGCACCACAGTATGTGTCTTCAAAGAGCAGAATACATTGTCATATGGTTTTTAAACCAGAAGTTCAAATAAGGACCCATGCCTAAGGAAAAGATCTTTATTTGTTGGTATATCCAGGTATTCCTTAGCATATCTTGCCTTGTAGATGCTCCCTCACATAGAATCCTTCTCTTGTGTGTGTGCTTTCTTTAAATAATCACACTCAAAATCAATTAGGTTTCCCATTGCCATCAAATTGATTCTGACTCATAGTGACCTTATGGTGGTGGTGGTTATGTGCCGTGGTTCTGACTCCTAGCGACCCCATGTAGGGTTTCTGAGACTGTAAATCTTTACAGGAGCAGAAAGCCTCATCTTTTTTCCATGGAATTACTAGTAGTTTCAAACTGCTGACCTTGAGATTAGCAGGTCGATGTATAACCACTACGCTATCAGAGCTCCTTCACAGTGACCCTATATGAGAGAGTAAATTGTCTAGTAGGGTTGCTAAGGCTGTAAATATGTATAAAAGCAGATTGTCACAATTTTCTCACAGAACAGCTGGTGGGTTCAAATTACCAAACTTTCATTTAACAGGTGAGCAAGTTGACTAAGGCACCACCAGGATTCCTTTTGAATAAGGTTTAGGACCCATTCAGCTTTAGTATTATCTCATGAGCATAACAAAAGAAAGCCTCCATTTCCAAACATGATCATATTTACAAGTAAAGGGATAAGAGCTGCAACCTAGCTTTTTATGAGAGACACAATTCAATCCATAAAATGGAATAAGTTTGAGTTAGTTTTGTTGTGTTTTCATTTGTTTCTTAGTTTATGTTTGTTCTTTACAGATGTCAGAAAAGGAGACATTGTAGTTAGGTACCCTGGATTTGACTCTAATATAGCAATCTCATGCATAGAGGAAGAAATCATGGTCTGGTCCTGTGCCATCTTCACAATCATTGCAGTGTTTGAGTTCATTGTAGTCACTTTGTGAAGCCATCATTGAAGATCGTCCTCTTTTTCTATTGACCCTCTACTACCAAACAGGATTGGTATTGCACCATGGGTTAATGTGTCAGCCTGCAAGGTCATTTGAACTACAAGGTTGGAGGTTCAAGCTCACCAGC
This sequence comes from Chrysochloris asiatica, assembly GCF_000296735.1. Classification (NCBI taxonomy): domain Eukaryota; kingdom Metazoa; phylum Chordata; class Mammalia; order Afrosoricida; family Chrysochloridae; genus Chrysochloris; species Chrysochloris asiatica. Next base: position 9,577,815 of record NW_006408613.1, on the reverse strand, counting down.
TGCTCCTCGGAAACCCTATACAGAGTCGCTATGGGTCGGAACCAATTTGATGGCACTTAACAATAACTACCAAACATGAAATCCTTCTCCAGGGTTTGTCCAAACTCAGGAAGATGATTCCTGTCATTCTTGCATATCAGGAGCATCTTGGTTCTTACTTATTCCAAGACAGATTTGTTCAATCTTCTGGTGATACATGCATATTCAATATTCTTTCCAACACCATCATTCTAAGACATCAGTTCTTTTTCTGGTTTTCCTTATTCATTGTACAGCTTTCACATGGATATGAGATGACTGAAAATACCATGGCTTTGGTCAGACACACCTTAGTCATTAAAGTGAAGTCTTTGCTTGTTAGTACTTTCAAGAAATTTTTTTTTTCAGCAAATTTGCCAAATGCAATTATTGTTGTTGAGTGTCATTGAGTCTATTCCGATTTACAGCAACCCTGTATAGGGTTTCCAAGGAGTGACTGGTGAGTCTGAACCTCTGGCCTTATGGTTCAAACCAACCTTTCAGTATATCTTTTAATTTCTTGACTGATACTTTCATGGGTGTTGATTACAGATTCAAGTAAAATGAAATCCTAAACAACTTTAATTTTTCTCTCCATTTATCATGCTGCTTATTGGTCCATTTGTGCAGATTTGTGTTTTCTTTATGTTCACATACAATCCATACTAAAAGCTGTGGTCTTTTACTTTCAGCAGTAAGTGCTTCAAGTAATATTTACTTTTGTCAGGTAAGAAGTAGAAGGCCAATTAAATGAGTGATTTTAAGATGAAAGTACCATATGTGATTTAATATGCTATCCAGGTTGAGATAAATTACTTATATTTGCAAAAATTTTTTCACAAAACTCAACTCTATATGTAAATTTGATAAACTCTTCTAATTTGAAACTATGAAGATAAAATAATCACATGTTTAAGGAGCTATCAAGAACAATGCTTGCAATACTGTAAGTAAGTTTGAGTATGTTTGCACTCTGACCATTTCCTCCTCATGCTTTGTGCTGTGTTCTGCTATAGCCAAATATATATACTTCATGTTAACATCTTGACTATTCTAAAAGTAGGAAAACCTGCTAATGTAGGCAGAAGAATACTTTGACTATTCACAAATATATGTGTGTGGAAAAAATACTCAAATAGCTTGCAATGTCAAGGACATTCTCCTTGTAGAAACAGACTTTAGGAGAGAGTTTCTGATTTTCTTGAAGAGTACCAAAGAAAAAGAAGGCAACCAAACAAATTTGCAGCATGACTTCATATTTAAAAGACAATGATATTTTTTGTTTTTAGTTTTGTTTTGTTTTTAGTCATGAAAACCTATAAAATATAGAATCTTGATTTCTCCAATTATAGCAAATAAGTATGTTGGATAAAAAATAAAAATACTAATAATAAAATTTCTAGTTATCTTTCTAAGTGAAGTGCATAATTCAAAAATAATAGAAGAAATTATTGATGAATTTGATGGCCAACAATTTAAAATCAAAAATACAAATGACAAATTGAGAAAGTTTTAACTATAGTTAAAAGTTAAACACTATCTTTAACTTATAAACTGGGCATGTAGAATCATAAAATAAATCAATTAAGTAAGTGAAAGATAAAAATAAAAAGTCAGTTTAAATAAAATAGATTCTTAGCAATTAACATTGAACACAAGAACAAACAATACTGCGATATTGTCATTCGCTAATCAAGCAATCTCACGATTCTGAATAGCAAAACTACAATTCTGATAACAACTCAGATTCTTTTGATAGAATTACAAATTGCTCTAGTTTTGTCTTTCAGGATGGAAAATTTGAAATTTATCTTAAATTGATAAAAAATAAATGTGCATGCTTTCAGTCAGCAAGTTTGTGACAGGATTTATGCTACAAATAAAAAAATGTAAAATAATATTTATTTTATTTAATAATATTAATGTCTAAAAAGTTCCTAATATCTTTTTTAAAAAGCACTGGTTCATTAAGACATATATGTAAAAGTTGTGCCATTAAAGATTAATGAACAAAATCTTCATTCACTTCTAGTAAAACATCTTACAAATGTATTTTACATTTAAAAAGAAACACAGCATCTGAGTTTCTAGTTTCTTTGAAGATTTTATTCTCTTTTAATAAACAATGAGTAATGCTGCTTAATAAAAAACAGAAATTGGATTTGTTGATGGTAGCTCAGGAATTCTTCATTTATGTGTTAATTTTCATACATTGCAGTAATTTCACTGAGTGCTAAGTGAGGCTGGAAGGAGGACATCTAACCAACCCTGAGGGATGGTAGAGGGCTTCTTACCAGATGATACATTTTTTTAAAACCAAGGTAAAATGTTTCCTAATCCAGATAATGCATAGATAGTTATGGCTATTTTATGGTGTATTTTTCACAAACACACCAACAGTAGTGTTCCTTTGTCTGCTTTTATTGTTTTTGGAACCCTATCTCTGTAGCCATTTCTATCATCTCTCATCTATATTAATATGAACATTTCTTAACTTGTGGTGATATTAAGCCCCATTGAACATGTGGTAATGTCTGTAGACATGTCAATTTGTAGCAACTAGAGAGGAGAACATTTTGTGTATAGAAGACAGATATGCTGCGAAACTTACTACAAGTCTACAAAATTATTTGGCAAAATATTGTCAAGAATTCCCAGGATCAAATTAGGAAAGGTGTGCGACAGGGCTGTATTCTTTCACTATATTTATTCAATCTATATGCTGAACAAATAAGCCGAGAAACTGGCTAATTGAAGAAGCATGTGGCATCTGCATTGGAGGAATACTTATTAATAACCTGTGATATGCAGATGATGCAACCTTGTTTACTGAAAGCAAAAGCATTTAAAATACTAATGAAGATAGAAGACCATAGCCCTCAGTATGGGTTACACCTCAATACAAATAAAGCAAAAAATTTCACCACTGGGCCAATAAATAACATCAAGCTAAATGAAGAAAAGATTGATGTCAAAGACTTCATTTTGCTCAGATCAACCACCAATGTTCATGGAAGCAGCAGTTCACAAATCAAGCAATGTATTGCATTAGGCAAATCTGCTGCACAAAGCTCTTTAAAGTGTTGAAGAACAAAAATGTCAGTTTAAGGACTAAGTTGCATCTGACTCAAGCCATGGTATTTTAGATAACCTCATTTGTATGTGAAATTTGGACAGTGAATGAGAAAGACCATAAAAGAATTGATGTGTTAGAATTATGGTGTTGGAGGATATTAAACGTACTATAGACTGCCAAAAGAACAATCTGTGTTGAAGAACGTAGTCAGAATGCTCCTTAGAAACCAGGATGGCAAGACTTCATCTCTCCTGCTTCTGACTTATTATCAGGAAGACCAGTTCTGGAGAAGGACATCATGCTTGGTAAAGTGGAGAGTCAGCAAAAAAGAGAAATACCCCCCATGAGAAGGATTGCAGCAGCAATGGGTTCAAGTGTATCAACGACGATGGCATTGGTGCAGGACCAGGCAGTATTTGGTTGTGCATAAAGTCACTACAAATGGGTATAGGTTCGATGGCACCTAATAACAACAACGTATCATCTATGGAGTCACATTATGGCATTATAGGATAAGCACTGTACTGCTAACCACAAGGTCGGTGTTTCAAACCCACCAACTGCTCCTTGAAAATGCTATACAGGGTCTCTGTAAGTTTGAACTAACTTGATAAGGCACTTAACAGTAACAACAATATCATCTATACCCAACAACCAACCAGGTGCTCAAAACTCCCTTATATGTCAGAGTAGAACTATAATTCATAGAGTTGTCAATGACTGATTTTTTTTTTCATAAGTGTATCATAAAGCCTTTCTTCTGAGGCTCCTCTGGGTGAACTAGGGCCTCCAACCCTTTGGTGGGCAGTCCAGCCATCCGGACCATATAATCTATATTTACATACCTTCATCTACCTAGTTTTTGTTTCCAAGGAACAAAGCTGCATAGGTGTAACATTGAATTAGCATAAGCAGTGAAGCAGATCTTGAAGTGCTGCTTAGTAATTAAATTGACCAGAAATGAAAGGTGTAATCGGAGTCACGTCAGCAAGAAGTGGATTTTCCACAGTATTTTTGTTATTGTTTAGTGCCATTGAGTCTGTTCCTGCTCATAGTGATGTATGGAGTTTCTGAGGAGTAGCTAGTGGATTTGAACCTCCAACCTTCTAGTTCAAATCGACTTTGTGGTCCAGTGCTTTTCCTATAGTGTCAAACCAAGATTCCACACAGTATTATTATTCATAATCAAATTTTGTCAAACATCAATTTTATATTCTCTCTAATAAGGAAATAATTAATTTTTATCCCTGGATTCTGGGACAAAGAAGGTAAAGAGTGTGTTAAAATTCAGTAAGATATTAATTTTCTAAAATTTCTTTATGGCAGTGAATCTTTAAAAATACTTTTGTTAAAAATGACTAACTGGGAAATATCCATATTAATAAGCAATAAAGAACTATAAATATTCAGATTTCCTACTGTTTCCAGTATTTTAAATGAACTTTATATGGATGACTAGTTTTTATAGTTGAGTGATCTCATTTTAAGTTTGAGAATGTTCTTTATATGGCACACTTTTTTCAAATAATTCCTTTGGTGCATCCATGACCTGAAAAGTGGCAGGCCATGAGTGGGAAAGGATCTTTGCATATGACCAGAACAGATCAGTTGCCTTGGAGTCTGTTCTGACTCATGAGAACCTCCTCTGTGTACTATTTAGAGGACTTCTTTAAAACTGTTCTGATGTACTGCCCTTCCTAACGTTGCCCCTGAGATTACTGAGCATAATTGGATTCCCTTGGCTCTTTGCTCTTGTTTGCTTCAGTTTTACAACCGCTTTAAGATCAGGCAAAATTTCTTCTGTATGTTATTTTCCAAACCACTTTCAAAGCTCAATAAATACATTGATCCTAAACTAAACCCTAAAACAGAAGTCTTACAGTCATAGCTATTGTTTGACTAACACTTACTTTCATATACTTTATAATAATATCTGTTATTTTTTCTTTAGCAATCACTAGCATCAAAGTATGTGTCTGGCTCTCAGCTTAAAGGAAATGCTTCCCCAGTGAATGGGGTGTACATTCAATTTGATAGGGAGAATCAATGAGTGTGCCAGGAAGAACAGAGGTGAATGTTTCATGCAACTTGTAACATTTCAAGCGAAAATAGAAAAATTGAGCTAAATAAAACTATGGCATTATGAGAGCTCTAAAAATATCTTCCTAATGGAAGAAGATTCTCAGTTTCTCAGTGTCTGTATATGGACACTCCATGGCATATTTTTTTGATCATAATATTAGTTCTTACAGGTCCATGATCATCCCATCAAAAATATAACAAAGTTGTTTTTAAAGTTGCACAGACAACTTAAACACTATGTTTTATGAATAGATTTAAAGTTCATTCGTCATAAAATATTTTTCCATTAGATGTCTAGAAATCAAATTGTTAGTGTAGGTAGTTTCTTTTGCTTTCCTTTAGTCTAGTTATTAGCTATTGTTAACAGATGTCAAGTCTACTCTGACTGATAAAGATCCCATGACAACAAAATGAAATGGTGCCATTTTCACAATTTTTATTATGCTCCAATCCATTGTAGTGGCCACTGTATTTTGAGTGCCTTTCAACCGAAAGGACTCATCACCCAGCACTATGTGACAATATGATATGCTTTTGTTATCAATAAGGTTTTCATTGGTTAATTTTTGGAAGTTGATGCACAGTCTTTTCAGCATAGAAACCTCACTGAAACCTGTCTACTATGGGTGACCCTACTAATATTTGAAAAATACAATGTGCATGCCACCACAGTACAGTAAACTGGCAGATAGTCGGTACTTTAATGCAACTGTTGCTATTGTTAAGTGTTGTCAAGTCAATTCCAACTCATAGCAACCCTGTATAGGGCTTCCAAAGAGCAGCTGGTGGGTTTGAACTGTTGACCTTATAGTTCAGTGCTTATCCTACAGTGCCATGCCATGAGTCAGAGTTGAAGAGTGGTAGTGGAGACACCTAATTTACAACTGTGGAATAGTTGAGAATATTTTTATTATTATTGGTCATATGTTTATATGCATTGTATTTAGAGACACTGTCAGAGTTCAGTACTTCAAAATGCATTATATGTTGTTCACATAGTCTTGATGTTGTTAGCTGCCTTCAGCACATAGTGACCCCATACACAACGGAAGGAAATGCTTCCAGGTTTGCACCATCTCATGATTGGTTGCAAATCAGAGCACTATGATTTATAGAGTAGATTTCCAAGCTTTTCTTCCTAGTTCATCTTAGTATGGGAAGTCCACTAAAACCTGTTTAGCATCAGAGCAATACAAAAGCTTCCACTGACTGGTAATTGGTTCCCCAGAGGAGCGTTGACTCTGATCTAACGCAGGTTTACAGCATGAAAAGAGATAATTCTGTCATTGAAGCACTATTGTTCACATGTTGTTTGCATGAGTAAATTGAAAGGATCATGTAAGCTTTATATGTAAACCTTATAAGTTACTTGAAACCCTTTACAAAGTAGTATAATAAATGTATTTCATGATTTAGGAGAAAGCATTCAAATCTTTATAAATAGTTGACTTCTGATAGATTAGTTATTTTCCAAATAACTACAAACCTTTTGTTGTAGAACTTTCTACATTTTTGTTTCAAGTGCACATTCTATAACAAACATCTATGTACATTTCTCTTCAGTACCCCTGGCTGAAGGCATGTTTTGTTGTTGTTGTTTAAAAAAATCTTGTCAACTCAGTGCCACAAAATGACAAAGTTGAAAAGATTGAGGGACATTGAAGAAATAGCTATTGTGTTACAAAGAGGTGTTGTCTAAGCAGTAAAAGGCGAGGACATAGCTGTTAGATATCGATGGCTTTTTATTTTCTTGTCATGACTAACTCTCTTTTTTAATTTGCTTAGCATGTTTTTATCACAATTGTCACCTGTTTTGATGTGTATGCATATGACAAGGATAGGATATTTTCCTTTTCAAATTATCCCTGTCTTGTTTCCCATTTTCTCATCACCTCAAGAGAAAAAATAGCAAGCTAATTGAATAAAGATAAATTCATGATGATAAACTAATTCATGGAGTTGCTAATTTATATTCTAAAAAAATGCTATTATCTGCTATTCTTACACTGAAATTTTAAAAAGAGTGCCAAGGAACTTAGTTCTACCCCACCTCCAACTGAAGTGCATATAGCATGAAAGGCTAAGAAGGTCATGCTTTGAGTTAGAGATGTTTGTTTGCCACTCACCCACTAGAGAAGGGTCAAAAACCCAAATACCTACTGAAGTCAGGCAGACAATATAAATCAGTGCCATAGACCAGGTGTAAGACAAGAATAAAAGAAGCTGTGGCGAATTGGAGGGTCATGTTTGATGTAAGTATCACAGCTGCTACCCACCTCCAACCAATAGTTGCCAAGCAGAAATGTGTGCCTTATCCAATGTTGCCAGACCCTCCAATTGTTCAACAGCAGCTGGGAATCTTCATTATGTAGAATTTTTCTATTTTTAAATTACAGTGTGGGCCAAAGAAAATACATCTGGGTACCAGCAGCTTGCAACCTCTGCTCTCAAAGGTTAATTAACAATTGCTGCCTTGTCAATTCCATATGGTAATTCCATAGTGATCAGAAGAAGCATCCAAAATAATTCTGGCTCAAAAATAATTTCAACCTTTCTAGGATTTTATTTATTTAAAAAACTAGGAGAGTTGGGCAAGATTGCAAATCTTCCTTCTAGAATATAGCTTAAATTTTTTCTGTCTTACTATATTTTGCATTGCAATGATAGGGTTTGATTTACCAATAGTGTATTTGTGTATTGTCAATCTTTCTAAATGAATGAGGAACACATAATTGTTTGATAGTCAATTTGCCTAGTTTTTATGCAAACATGCTATGTTGATTTCCTGAATTAGAACTCTAGTATATAAATAACCAGCTTACATAGGATTTATTCTAGATTTATTTACACAGAGTTAAAGGCAGTCTGGCAAATGGATACTTTTATTTTAACATTTTTTATGCTTCTCTAAAGGTAAAATTGATAAATAGTAAACTGAATATGTTAAAAAATAGGAATTTAATTGATCTTGTGATACAAGAATCAAACATCATCACATCAAGATAACAAGTATTTCTATCACTCACAAAGGTTTCATTGTGCCCCGTTGTAATCCAAACTCCCATCCCTTAGTGCCAGACAACCATTGCCAGTTTTCTGACACAATAGATTCATTTGCATTTTCTAGACTTTTTATAAATGAAATTATTTAATATGTTTTCTACTTTGCCTACTTTCTTTTATCCATAATAATGACTTTGAGATGCATTCATTTAAAAAAAATCTGTCAACAGTCTGCAATTTTTACTGTTAAGTAGTATTTCATTGTACAAACATACTGTACTTAATTTATCCATTCACTTGTTGGATACTTGGGTCATTTCTAATTTTTATCATTTAGAAGTTAAGCTCCTCTAATCTTTTGTATAAATGCTTGTATGTTAATTTTTTTGAACATAGAAATAGATGGGTCATTTGGTAAGTTTAAGGATCCCTGATAGTGCCGTGGTTAAGTGCTTAGCTACTTACTGAAAGGTCTTTAGTTCCAGTCTACCAGCGTCTCCATTGGAGAAAGGTGGGAAGTTTGTTTCCATAGATATTAGAACTTTGGAAGCCCTATAAGTCACATCTATTCTGTCTTACAGGATCATTTAGTCAAAAGCGACTTAATGGTAATGGATTTTCATGACTTTTGAAGAAATGTCCAGTTTGCCACTTGTGATGTTTTATGGTGATGTTAACTGTAGACTTTTCTTAAATGCCCTTTGTCACTTTGAGAAAGTTTGCTACTATTACTGAGAGTATTTGTTTAGGATGAAGGTTTAATTTTGTCCAATAATTTTTTGGTATAATTTGCAGAGAAAACATTCATTCCTCATGTTTTCAATTAAAAATGTGGACAATTGCAGTGATTCATAATTTAATGATATTCCAATCTTGCTTTCTGAGATAAATTCTACTTGGTCATGAAACATTTCTGCAGAGTTTGACTTGTTATGTCATGATAAGAATATTTGTGTCTCTATTCATGAGAGGTATTGGACTGTAACATTTTGTCAGTTAGCAATTAAAGTGGTCTTATAAAAAGCCAGTGGGACAGTGTTCTCTCCTATGGTTTTGGGGAAAAAGAACAATTTTTGGTATTATTCCTTCCATGATAATATTCACAAGGGAAACATCTGAAAGCAGAGTTTTTCTTTTTGAATTGAGAAAAACAATATAAATTTGCTTTCTAGATTTTGCAATACTCCAATTTCTGCATCTTCTGGTGTCAATACTGGCAAATTATATATTTCAGTAGACTGGTTTACTTAATCTAGTTTATAAATTTGTTAGTTTAAAATTGTTCATAGTATTATTTTAAATCTTTATAAGGTCTATATAATTTGACATTTCATTTTTTATATCTATGATATTGTTGGTTTGTATTCTTTCCCCTTTTTTCTTAATTTTTAGTTAAGAATATGTCAATTTCCTAATTTGATCAAAAACAAATTTTGCCTCAATATTTTTCAATTATCTCTTTACTTTCCTAATTTAAAAAATAAACAAACATGTATGTATGTATATATAGAGAGAGTTCTGGTGTGGTGCTGTGGGTTAATGTGCC
>NW_006408613.1:9556791-9562068 GCF_000296735.1 Chrysochloris asiatica | reverse complement strand
ATTCCTCCTGATAATATGTCCAAAGTACAGGAGACAAAAATCTCACCATCCTTTCTTCCAAGGAACATTCTATTCTGGCTGTACATCTTCTAAGACTGTTTTTTTCGCTCCCCTCATCTTCTGAAGGTCCATGGTACTTTCAGTATTCTTCTCTCTACATGATAATTCTAATGCATCATTATTCTCTGATCTTCCTTATTCACTGTTCAGCTTTCATAGGCACAGGTTGTTGTTGTTAAGTGCAATCAAGTTGGATCTGATCCATAGCAACCCTGTATAGGTTTCCCAAGAAGCAGCTGGTGAGCTTGAACCACTGACCTTGCAGTTGAAAATGGCTTTGCAGTCTGGTGCATTAACCCACAGCACCACACCAGGACTCCTCATATGCATATGAGGCAATTGAAAATTCAATTTCTTGGGTCAAGTGCACCTTAGTCCTCAAAGTGACAACTTACCCTTTAATACTTTAAAAAGGTCTTGTTCAGCAGATTACCCCAATGTAATATGTTGTTTCTTTTCTTGACTGCTGTTTCTATGAACATTGATTGTGGATTAAATTTAAGTGAAATACTAATAACTAATTAATTTCAAATAGAATGTATCATGCAACTAATAATATTCAAGGATTTGTGTTTTGAATTATGTGGGCCCAAACATTGTAGGATATGCTCAGTTTTCCCAAGTTTCCTCTTGAGAAAAGGACGAAGACATGCTATTAAAGCAAGGGAGAAATAGTTTCAAAATATTTACGTGACATGTCTCTGTCACTTAATTCAATAACATAGAGTTTCATGTTGCTAGAACATTGAGTACATGTAGTGATAAAGTGGGAAATATGACTGGATTCTCTTCGTGAGGACATCATAAAGGGTTTGAATGCCAGTCCAGGATATGTTTGGATAGTAAACTTTGAACTTTAATTGTTGCCAGGTTTTGTAATTTTCCAGTTTAATAGACTTTTCCACCTGTTGCTTGTAACGGCATCATGTCCGTTATTATCAACCAAACCACCATATGCAGGACCTATAATAAATATTTGTGGGAAGAAAGACAATTCGTAACTCACAATTGAACATTGATCTTGAAACTCTATATTTAAAATACTCCATTTTTATTGAAATTATGTTCATTTAGAGGAATCCTGTAGCATTGTAGAATAAGTATTGACTGCTAACTGCAAGGCCGGTGATTCAAACACACCAGTAACATCTTGGAAACCCTATACAGGGTATCTATGATTCAGAACCAATTCAACAGCCCTTAACAACAATATGTAGCTTTAATTTTATTATTGCAATCTATCCAACATTATAAAACATAATAACAATCTCTAGAAAGTAATCAATGTAGAAATGTTTTTAGAAAAAAATCAGGAAGAAAAATAACAACAAAAACGCTACTTATTTCTTTATATGAATTACCCATGAATTAAATCCATGAGTCAAATTCGACCAAGGTATTTATGATTTAATATTTGTTTGGCATCCCTACTAGGAAGAAATGTCTGGGCAAAGAGGCAAATAGGTAAATCCTTTCTGAAGCAGAATTACATTATTTTAATATTTTCAAGCATCACTGAAGCTAGCATTATCTCTGCTAGAAATAAAATAAGGATTTTTTCTTGAAGAAATTTTGAATGAAAATTTATTCTAGTCCACTCTGTGTATTCTCTTGTACATACTTTTGTGTTTTTTATGCTTTGGTATAAAAGTAGGGACGTAATGTAGAAGATCTTATAATATTTTGTTTGTGAAAAGAATTCACAAATTATATAAGTTTCTCCAAGGTACTAGAAAGTTAATGACAACATTTTCCTTCCATTTTCAAAACAAGAGGGTCTATAAACCATATTATATCAACCAGAGTTATACTTGTTGAATAAAAACTGAGGCTTAGAAATTACCTGAGAATCACCTTGGAGGAAAGTTCTGGTCATTTTTCTCTGAAAAATTTGCCTTTTTTTTTTTTTTTGGTCTTCAATACCTTGTGTATCTTTCCCTGTTGTGCTGTGGGTTAATGCTCCACACTGCAGAACCGTTTGAACTGCAAGGTCCGCAGCTTAAGCTCACCAGCTGCTCTTTGGAAACCCCACATAGAGGGTCGCTATGTGTTGGAACTGACTCGACAGTACTAAACAATAACAACAACAAATATCCTTCCCTGTGACCATCCTTTTTTCTTTTTTGTAAATCAACTTTCTCCTTATTGTATATTGGTATTGAAAATCTTATGAAACACAGTTTTACTCTGGCACATGTAGGGTCACCGTAAATCAGAATCAACTTAGTTGGAACTGAATTTTGTTTTGTTTTCAGCTTAACTAAAGCGGTGCCTGATTGAAATTCAGAAAATAATGTAACTTCTTTCCAAGGCAATACCCTTATCTGTGTAGCTCAGAAAATAACAAAAGCCAACATTTGGTGAATATGAGACACTAATATACAACAGACAAATTCCTTGTGGCTTAGTAGTTAAGCATCACTGCTGCTTACACAAAGGTTGTTGGTTCAGACCTACCCACTGACTCCTCAGGACAAAGGTCCGGATATCTGCTTCCATAAAGATTGCATAGATAAAGCCTGTGGGATAGCTCTACTTTGTCACATGGGGTAACTATGACCTGAAAATGGACTCAACAGCATCTAAAAATAACAACATGCAAATGATGAGGGGAATCAAGAAATAAGTACACATAGAGAATTAAAAAAACACAGAAACAAAGTTACTCTGAGCTTTTTGTTCCCCAATCAGAGTATAAATTAGATTTTACTTCCATATTAGTAGTAGCAATCTGCACTCTGGTATGGCAATGTCCTGGATAAATCCTGGACCGACAACTGCAAGGTCAGCAGTTCAAGCTCACCAGCCACTCTAGTAAGACCTATAAAGTTTAACTATGTGTCGGAATCAGCTCTAGAGCACACAATAACAGGTGAGTCTTGTCCACTTTGTTTCTTCTGTTAAAGTTTTCAAAATATTTCTGCATTGCTTCAAATATTTTTGTATTCTCCAGTATAGACTACCACCACCAGTCCCCCTCCAGGCAAAAACAAAAAAAGAAAAATTTTCAAACAAAACAGCACTGATTGAATGTATGTCTTTTATGGGACTATTATCACATTGTTGAGTTTTAGCAGTGTTACAAAACTGAGAATGAGGAATGAATACTTACAGGATCAAGTTTGAGTTCTTTAAGATAGATTCTTTCCAGGTTGGATACAATGAAAAGTTCTAATGCTTTCTTTATTTATTTGCTTTTTTTTCTCCTTTTATTTTTTGTTTGTTTGCTTTAAGAACAAAAAACTCCTCATTTGTCATTTGAGGGTTTTTTGTTGTTGTTGGTTGGTTTTAATTAAATCTGTATTAGTTTATGTATTTTAACACATAAAGGAAATAAAGTTCTTAAATATTCTATTTCTTTTTTCGTTGTCAATCTATTTGTACAGAAGTATGTACAGTAGCTTTTATAACTCAAAATGGCATGAGAGCAGATGGTGATAATAAAAAAGACAGCATGTATTACTTGCCATAGCAACTTTTAAACTTGTTCCAATATATTTTTTTAAATAGAGTCATAAAGTATATTATTTATTATACAATAAGCCTAAATTACAATCAGTTAATAAATTTAGAAATGTGTTAGAGATTATTTATGGAATATTTAGGAAACTATTAGGTAAATATTAAATGAACTTTTTGCCTGAGTTTAATTAGTTAAATAAAATTAAGCTGTTTTGAATAAATAGAAATAGAATAGCTAACTGCTTAATGTTGTTGCTGTTGTTAAGTGTCATTGAGTCTGTTCTGACAAATAGCGACCCTGTATAGAGTTTCGGAGAAGAGGCTGTTGTGTGTGAACCGCTGACTTGTAGTTCAAACAGACCTTGCAGTCTAGTGCTTTTATTCTACACCACTACACCAGGTCTTGTATATTTTTAGTATCCAACATAAGCTTCTTGTTGTTGTTAAGTGCCATCGAGTTGGTTCTGATTCTTAGGGATCCTGCATATGGTTTTAGAGGAGTGTCTGGTGGGCATGAACTGCCTACCTGATGATTCAAACTGACTTTGCAGTCCAGTGCATTAACCCACATTGATTAGGCCTAGTGTATATTTAGTATCCAATATAAGGAGCTCTGGTAGCGTAGTGGTTACTAATCGGGCTGCGAACCTCAGGGTCAGCAGTTTGAAACTACCAGTTGTTCCACGGGAGAAAGAGGAGGCGTTCTGCTCCCATAAAGATTTACAGCCTCAGAAACACTGTATAGGGTTGCTGGAGTTGGAACCGACTCCACGGCACATTACAACAACAACAACATAAGATTAAAGCTAGCTAATTTAAAGTCAATTAAATATCAGGGAAAAAAGGAACAAGCTCAGAAGAGATGGTGCTCAAATATTGTTAAAAATGAGATTATTTTAATATTGTTTCCAGTTTATAATTAGAAAATGAAAAGTTCTAAGTAATTAAGTCACTATGATCTAGTGAGTCAGGACATGTTGTTGCTGTTGTTGTAATGTGCTGTGGAGTCGGTTCTCACTCATAGTGACCCTGTTCAGGGTTTCCGAGGTTGCAAATCTTTACAAGAGCAGAAAGTCTCATATTTCTCCTGCGGAACAGCTGGTAGTTTCAAACTGCTGACCATGCGGTTCGCAGCCCGATTCGTAACCACTACGCTACCAGAGCATATAAATAAATAACTGTTTTACTTCATACAACTCACTAAACAAGTATTATACAATTTCTCCATATATAAAATGGTAATAAATACCACTTCTGTATATTATGTTTGCTTGAATACCTTTTAAATTTTGGGGGTAAAAAATTGTTTAAATTTCATCTTAAAAGAGATTATTTTGTGACATATGAACTCCTCTTTAGTTCTCTTTAATGTGTTTATGTATGTGTACACATATTTACTTTTGTTACTATCTTTGCACAGAGAGTCCAAGGATGATAATAGATTTGACATAGGTAATTGCTTTTTTCTTTTATTGTACCGCATTTATTTTATGTCATGGTGTTATGGAAGCACTAATAGATTATATGGGCTTGTGGATCTGAGACAAATAGAAAATATTCCTTATCTGAAAATAAGTGTGAAGTCATTAGATTCTACCGATTCTAATTTTCAGGTTAAATTGTTTTGTGTTACAAATATGATTGCTTTTCAGATAAGTCAGAAAATTAAAAACACGTATTAGAAAATTATCCGAGATTGGTGAAAATTTCTTACTCTAAAGAAAGCATTTAAAAACTTTAATTTCTAAATTATAT
>NW_006408613.1:9555720-9556691 GCF_000296735.1 Chrysochloris asiatica | reverse complement strand
TTCTACTTTGAATTTTCTCTGTTCTTTTTTCTTCCCAATATTTTAATTGTAATAATTGTAATATAAGGCCATTAATTTGGATTTTTTATTTATCTAATAAATAGTTAAAGCCCTGAGTTTCCTTCCAAACCTACGTAATCTTTATGATATATGTTTCAATAAATTGCATTTTACAGTAATTTTGTTTCACATTTTTCTATTTTCTTTCATGATCTCATCTTTAATCTCTAATTTATTAAGAAAACTGTTACTAGATTTCAGATATTTGGGATTTTACTACTTATTTTATTATTCATAAAACCAAACCCGCTGTTATTGTTGTTGTTAGGTGCCATCGAGTTGGTACCAACTCATAGCGACCCTATGCACAACAGAACGAAACACTACCCAGTCCTGGGCCAACCTCACAATTGTTGCTACGCTTGAGCCCATTGATGATGCCACTTTGCTAATCTATCTCGCTGGGGGTCTTCCTCTTTTTCTCTGACCCTCCGTCTTACCAAACATGATATCCTTCTGCAGAGACGGGCCCCTTCTGACAATATGTCCAAAGTTGATTCCATCTACTAGCTATGCTATGTAGAGTTTCTGATACTGTAAATCTTTACTGGTGCAGACAGTTTCGTCTTTGCCTCCTAGAGTAAATGGTGGATTTGAATGAGGTTAGCAAGCAGTCCTGGTGTGGTGCTGTGGGCTAATGCACTGGACTACAAGGTCAGTTTGATGAACCCCAAGTTTGGTGGTTAAAGCTCACCAGCCGTTCCTTGGAAACCCTATGTAGGGTCGCTGGAACTGACTTAACGGCACACAACAACAACAAGTAAGCAGTCCAGTGCTTCTCCTATAGTACAACCAGGGCTCTTATATCTTTTTGTAACTGACTTCTAATTCTCGTCAGGAGAGAATGCATTTTTTATGGTTGTTATTGTTGTTAAGTACAGTGGAGTCTATTCCAATTCATAGCGACACTG
>NW_006408613.1:9554496-9555620 GCF_000296735.1 Chrysochloris asiatica | reverse complement strand
TTTTTTTTTTAACGTTTCATTGTGATTTGAACAAAGGTTTACAAGCAAGATCATTAGTTTTGTATTCAACAAACCATACCTTTTTTTCATCTTAAAGATTACAATCCTCTCCATGCAACAACAGTTATCTCACTTCCTCCCTGTGCTTATTTCCATTCCACCCACCTTCCCTTCCTTTCTCAACTTTGTCTTTAGGTAAATGTTTCCCTTTTGGCTTTGAATGATCAATGATTTTATGGTGAGCATACCTGAATACTGTTCCCCTTATAAACCTATCTACTGCTTGGCTGAAAATTAGGCCACAAGGGTGAGTTCCTTTCCAGACATGAAAGGAAGTCAAGGACCTTAGTCTCTGGTTCCTCTAGTCTCTTTCTGACCAGTAAACCCTGTATTTATTTATTTATTTATTTATTTTTATTGTTTTGAGTTTTGTTCTACATTTTCTCCCACTGTATCCAGGACATTTTAATGTGATCCCTTTCAGAGAAGATGGTAGTAATAGCAGGGCACCATCTAGTTCCTTCTGGTCTGACAGTTGTGGAGACTGATGTCCACATGCTACATTAGTTCATTTAACTAATTGATATTAAGCCCCTATAATTCTCATCAATCTTCTTTCTTCCACACATGGAGGAACCGTATTGTATGGTCTCTAGTTATATCTTAGATGGCCACTAATGAGCTTTCAAGATTCCAGATACTACTCACCTGAGTAGGATGTACAACATTATCTTTGTGGATTATAGTTTATCGATTGACCATGATGTTCCCTGAGACTGGTCATGAGACTCCAATCCCAGCAACTCATTGCTTTAAGGTGCTTCTAATATCTAAGACATTTTCATCATTTTGCCCTCCATATGCTCCACCTCGTTTATAGGCATGTTTGCAGCAAAGGTAACTGTTGTTGTTAGGTGTCATCGAGTCGGTATCGACTCATAGCAACCTTATGCACAGCAGAATGAAACACTGTCTGATCCTGGGCCAACCTCATTACTGTTGTCATGCTTGAGTCCATCGATGCTGCCACTTGGCCAATCCATCTAGTTGGGGATCTTCCTCTTTTTATCTGACCCTCCACCTTACCAAACATGATATCCTTCTCCAGTGACTGGTCCCTTCTG
>NW_006408613.1:9550448-9552341 GCF_000296735.1 Chrysochloris asiatica | reverse complement strand
TACTGGTATCATTTTTTCAACATAATTTTCTGTACTAATTTCATTTTGTTTGAGTATTATCTTGTTGACTTCTTCATTGCTGTCATATCATTGTTTATTAAATCTTCATAGTTTTCCCCTTTCTTGATATGATGTGAAGGTATATTAATTTTCTTGAGGTTATCCTATAATTTATTGATTTCTTCTGCAATTTAAAACAGTTGTTATTGGACTGTATGCATCTGATTGATGTCTCCTTTTGAGTGAGGCAAAAAGAGAAAACACATACAAGAGAGAAGGAAAACCAACAAACAGGAAAACAAGAGTTAAAAAAGAAAGAGTAAAGACCAAAAAAAATAGCAGGCAACAGCTGGAAATAGAATACAAAAACTAAAAAGAGGAAAACAAAAAAATAAAAAAGAATCTACTAAAGAAGAGAAAAGAAAACAAACTACACAGAATTAGGGAGAAAAATGAGTTAATGCTGAGAATAATGAAGAAAAACAAAGAAAGAAAAAAAAGAAAGAAAGCGGCTGCAGTGGTTGGGAAAATGAGAGCAGAGATAGAAAGGATAGATAGCAAGGGAAAGTAAAGAGAGAAAGAAGGGGAAGAAATAATAAATGGGCAAAAACAATGAAAGGGAAAAAACATGGCAGGTATTAGACCTAGAGAGAGGAAAATTCTGGAGTTTCCTGTCACCCAAGGAACTCCCTTCCCTAGATGGAGTTTCTGTAGGACTAGGTGTTGTCTCTTCTGGGTACAAAATCTGGAAATAGTTTATTTAGACCCCATAGCAGCTGGGGGGCAAGGTTATTTCCATCTAGGATGTGAGTTGAGAGTGAAAGAGGCTGCTTGTCCAGGGCTGGATAGAATCCGTTTTGCAGGGCTGAAGCAGGTTATACCTGATTCCAGGTGCCAGAATTGGTGCTGCTAGTTCCCCATTAGCTCTGACATTGCTTCAGCCACCCAAAGAGCAGAAGTTTTCCTTGACAATGTGTTCAGGTGGGGGATGGCCATCTTTTTTATTTACTTTTCTGTTTCTTTGTTGTAAAAATTCTGTATAGATGTTTTGCCTAGTTCGCCATCTTGCCACCTCCCATATTTTGTACTTTAGCATATCCTTTCAATTTAGAATCTGTAATCTTTACAGCTCAATTGAAATTTTTGCAAAGTGTTTGTTCCATCAACTGGATGTCTCTATCTATGCATGAATGAAGAGACATATTTAACTAACTTTTAGCAGGTATATATCTTCACTTGGAAGTTTTGGTGTGGCACTGTAGGATAAGCACTGAACTGTAAACCACAAAGTTGGCAGCTCAAACCCACCAACCACTCCTCAGAAATCCTACACAGGGTCACTATGACTTTGAACTGGCTCAATGGCACTTATCTGCAACAACACTTTCACTTGGGTTATCTTACAAAATCATGACAACAATTTTATATACATACTAGTATCTGGAAAGGTGTGCAACAGGGTTGTATTATTTCATCATAATTATTCAACCTGTATGCTGAGCAAATAATCTGAGAAGCTGGGTTATATGAAGAAAAACATGGCACCAGGATTGGAGGTAGACTCATTAACAACTTGTGATATGTAGATGATACAACCTTGCTTGTTGAAAGTGAAGAGGACTTAAAAAACTTATTGATGAAAGACCATAGCTTTTGATATGGATTGCATCACAATGTAAAGAAAACAAAAGTCCTCACCACTGGACCAATAAACAATATTCTTATCAATGGAGAAAAGACTGGAGTTGTCAAAGACTTAATTTTTCTTGGATCACCCATCAACATTTATGGAAGCAGCAGTTAAGAAATCAAATGATAGACTACATTAGGCAAATCTGCTGCACAAGACCTTTTTAAAGTGTTGAAGAGCAAAGATGTCAGTTTGAGGACTAA
>NW_006408613.1:9541288-9542392 GCF_000296735.1 Chrysochloris asiatica | reverse complement strand
CAAATTAAATACTATTAAACTCTAAGTATGAATTGTCTTTAAGTCTGATATTAGTAACCCAGGGACTTACAGAATTTATATTTTTACCTCTCATTTCCTTTAATGAAGGGATAATTATTCTATTTGCAATTGGGTGGTTTTCTTGTTGTTGTTGTTGTTTTTAATGCTCAGTCCAATTTAAGTATTCAGACTACCTAATAAATTATGTAAATTCATAATAAGACAGATTGTTAAAATGAATGATCACAGTATTTTTTTTAGAAATATTGCTAGCCTCACTCTATAGGCAGAGTGGTGCTCAAACTCATGATTTACATAATTAGGTTTACATGACTAAACCTTTGCTTGACTTTTATAGCTAAGTCTGGGCACAAGCATAAAAACCAAAATGCCATCCAAACTTGTCCCTCGATTCTCTTCAGTAAGTACATGTCCTAGTATAGATGATATTCATTTGATAACACATTTCTCATTGTGGTGGGATTTAGTCTTACAAAATATGATTACCATGCGGAGCAGATTGTAACTATTGATGCTCACAGCTATGAGCAGATGCCATTGATTCTCACATTCACCTTGATCATTTTTTTCTAGTATTTGTAATGACGTCCAGTAGACCTTGCAACAAGATCTAAGAGCTGATCACAGAAAATTTTATTTGGGTTTGTTGTCTAAGGATGGTCAACTTTGTGAAAACATGAACAGTATATGGGATCATTGCCCCAAATGATCATTGTCTTAAATTAACAATAGATTTAAACTTCTTTTTACTTTTATTTTTGTGATTTGAGATCATAATTATATGATAATTATTTCTGCAATTTTTAAATTGTTTCTGCTCGAGGAATTTTTGGGATATTCATTAAGTAAGCCTTCGTAGAAGCTAGGTAAGACTTTTGGTGACTGTCCACTAAACAGGATGAGGGTTGTTGTTGAAGGATTAAAGACACCACTGAAGGAAAGCCTTATTCATTTCTGTCAGAGACTACCAAGGACAAATCTCATCTCTGGCAAAGAGTCTGATATGTAGGGGCATGATTCTGAGCCCCAAACACAATTAGAAGCAATGGTCACTCTTGAGTAATTACCATTTGCTAACACAGT
>NW_006408613.1:9531526-9541188 GCF_000296735.1 Chrysochloris asiatica | reverse complement strand
ACCTGATTCCAGGTGCCAGAATTGGTGCTGCTAGTTCCCCATTAGCTCTGACATTGCTTCAACCACCCAAAGAGCAGAAGTTTTCCTTGACAATGTGTTCAGGTGGGGGATGGCCATCTTTTTTATTTACTTTTCTGTTTCTTTGTTGTAAAAATTCTGTATAGATGTTTTGCCTAGTTCGCCATCTTGCCACCTCCCATATTTTGTACTTTAGCATATCCTTTCAATTTAGAATCTGTAATCTTTACAGCTCAATTGAAATTTTTGCAAAGTGTTTGTTCCATCAACTGGATGTCTCTATCTATGCATGAATGAAGAGACATATTTAACTAACTTTTAGCAGGTATATATCTTCACTTGGAAGTTTTGGTGTGGCACTGTAGGATAAGCACTGAACTGTAAACCACAAAGTTGGCAGCTCAAACCCACCAACCACTCCTCAGAAATCCTACACAGGGTCACTATGACTTTGAACTGGCTCAATGGCACTTATCTGCAACAACACTTTCACTTGGGTTATCTTACAAAATCATGACAACAATTTTATATACATACTAGTATCTGGAAAGGTGTGCAACAGGGTTGTATTATTTCATCATAATTATTCAACCTGTATGCTGAGCAAATAATCTGAGAAGCTGGGTTATATGAAGAAAAACATGGCACCAGGATTGGAGGTAGACTCATTAACAACTTGTGATATGTAGATGATACAACCTTGCTTGTTGAAAGTGAAGAGGACTTAAAAAACTTATTGATGAAAGACCATAGCTTTTGATATGGATTGCATCACAATGTAAAGAAAACAAAAGTCCTCACCACTGGACCAATAAACAATATTCTTATCAATGGAGAAAAGACTGGAGTTGTCAAAGACTTAATTTTTCTTGGATCACCCATCAACATTTATGGAAGCAGCAGTTAAGAAATCAAATGATAGACTACATTAGGCAAATCTGCTGCACAAGACCTTTTTAAAGTGTTGAAGAGCAAAGATGTCAGTTTGAGGACTAAAGTGTGTCTGAGCCAAACCATGGCATTTTCAATAACCTCATATGCATGTGAAAGTTGGACAGTGAATATGGAAGACTGTAGAAGAATTGATGCTTTTGAGTTATGGTGTTGGAAGAGAATATTGAAAGTGCCATGGGCTACCAAAAGAAAAAAAACAAATCTGTATTGGAAGAAGTGCAGCTAGAGTACTCATTGGGGGCCTGGATAGACAGATTTCATCTCTCATACTTCGGACATAATGTCAAGAGGGACCAGTCACTGGAGAGGGATATCGTGTTTGGTAAGGTGGAGGGTCATAGAAAATTAGGAAGACCCCAGCGAGATGGGCTCCAGCGTGGAAACAATTGTGAGATTGGACCAGGATTGGGCAATGTTTTGTTATGTTGTGCTATGAGTAGGTACCAACTTGATGGCACCAAACAACAACAGTATCTGGATCTTAAAAATTACCTGAGAAGCTTAGAGTAAAAATATATCCTCAAAAAACAAATAGAAGACAAGCAATAGTGTCTGAATTAGACACTGACATTGATGTCAGGGCCCTTTGCTGTCAGCCTCACCATCTGTAAATGAGCTGCAATAGAAATATTGAGAGGTGAGTAGTGATGGCTTCTAGAAAGAATTTTCTAAACTTTAACCTTTACATTCATTTAGACACCAAATTCAAATGTGAAGAAAATAAATGTCTTTGATACATATGTTGAATATGCAATACCTTTTCCCTGGCTCTTGTTATGATTTTTTTCTAAATAATTCTTTATGTGCAACTCATTTTTTAAAAAAATTATTATAGCTCATATGTCTTCTACCTTTTTGCTCTAGTAGTTAAAGATTAGTTTATTAAGAAATATGGCAAATCTGTTTTATCTATGAATAAATATTCATAATAATTTAGTGTGCAGTACTTTGTGGCTTTCCCCCCTCATTTTATATGAACATTCTTGGCAACAGAATTTATAATATAAAAGAAATAACTTTCTAATGTTCAGTTACAAGTATATAATGAGACTGATGGAAGGGCTTTATATGGCATTGTTGTTGTTGTTGTTGTTATGTGCTGTCGAGTCGGTTCCAACCCATAGTGACCCTGTACAGGGTTTCCGAGGGTGTAAATCTTTACGGGAGTAGAATGCCTTATCTGTCTCCCGCGGAGCAGCTGGTAGTTTCGAACCGCTGACCTTAAGGTTCGCAGCCCGATTCGTAACCACTACGCTACCAGAGCTCCTTATATGGCATTAGGCATAGTATTTTCCTTAAAATATAACATTGTCATTCTATCATTTCACACATAAAACCTATTTTCTATGTGGTAGTGCTGCAGTATGGGATAAAGCATCAGGCAGTGCTGCAGTATGGGATAAAGCATCAGGCTGCCAGGTCAGTTTAAACCACAAGATCAGTGGTTCAAACTCACCAGCTGCTCTTTGGAAACCCTATACAGGGTTTCTCTGACTTGGAATCAACTCAATGGCATTTAACACCAGCAGTGCTGTGAGAAGACAGAAAAGTAATTTTTTTTATTAAGATTGTGAAACTGGTCATTAATTTCCACTTGACCTTTAAACTGCTTAATAAATGTGTTAGGTCCTTAGATGACTAGGAACGAGTTATTTGAAACTGAGATTGAATACATTTATTTTCTCACAGCAGAATGTTGCAAATTTGCTACATTTTGAAATTTTAATTCACAAAGAAAATAAAGTCACTAATAATGCAAAAATATAGCTTCTTTATTCATGAAGGAAATACGTATAATGTGATTTAGCAAATCCTCTTTTTTTGTAACATGATTTCAGATATTTATGAAAAGTTAAAGAGAACTGGTACTTGTATGCTGTTGTGCAGAAGAGAAGTATAAATATATGAAGGAAGATGTGTATGAAAAACGTAATCAATTTATTAAGTTTTCTTCAACAATTTTATATCTAGATAGTTTTAGATAAACAGTTGAAACAGATATATGCTCAAGGATGTTTATTAGGTGGTGTTTGCAACATTAAAATACCATGAACATAATATAGTGCTGGAAGTCTTACCCAAAATTATAAGGCAAGTAAAGGAAATTAAACACATGCAAATTTGTAAAGAAGTAAAACACTTTCTATTTGTAGATGATATGATCTTATACATAGAAATCCCAAAGACTCAGCAAGAAAATGATTGAAACTTGTTGAAAGTTTGAGCAATGTGGCAGGGTACAAGATCAACATACAAAACTCAGTTGGATTCCTTTACACTTACAAAGGAGCTCTGAAAAGGAAATCAGGAAAATAATACTATTTGCAATAGCTCCCCAAAAGATGAAATATTTAGGAATAAATCTAACCAGATAAACAAAAGTCTTATACAAAACCAAACCAAACAAATCAAAACTACAAAACGTTACTATATTACTACAAGAAACTTACAAAAATGAAAGAATATACCCAAAGTAATCTATAGATATAATGCAATGCTAATCTAGACTCCAGCTTCATTCTTTAAAAAAAGATGGAAAAACTAATCACCAACTTTATATGGAAAGGAAAGAGACCTGAGGTAAACAAAGTATTATTAAAGAATAATACCAAAGAAGGCTTCTTACTTCCTGATTTTAAAATCTACAAAACAGTCATAATGTTCAAAACAGCCTGGTACTGGTACAATAAAAGACACATGGTGAACTGATCTTTGATAAGAATGTTTGAAAAGATTGCTATGAGAATTAAAGGATGATTACATTTATCATGCTTAGAACTGGTACTTGTGTATCTAGAATTTAATGATAGAAGATCATTGCTCAATCTGATGACTCCAGAAATCAATTTCAGGCAACTTTCACTTGATTTTAAAAAGGATATAGCTGTTGCTGCTTCTAAATAGAAGTTCTTCAAAGTTTTGCTTATAGTCTATTTGTAAACAGAGTAGTAAACATGGAAAGAAAATAAAAAATGGTGTTGACAATTTTCTTAGTTTGGGTTGTCTAGAGGAATAAAATCCTTGAGATAAATAAATGTCTATCTAAACATATATGTATGTTGGTATGGAAATAAGAACAAAGAAGGAAGCTTCTTACTTCCCGATTTCAAAATCGATGTTCAGTCATTTCAAAAGATATCATATGATAAAGAACTGATGGAATTGAATGAAGAAGTCTACATTGCATTGAAGGTACTGGAGATAAACAAGTATTCCAGAACTGACAGCATACACATTTAAATATTTCAACAAACTATGAAGCTCTGGAGGTCCTCACACATCTATGCCAAAAAATTTGGACGACAGCTACTATCCAAGTGATTGGAAGAGATCCATGTTTTCACCCATTCCAAAGAAAGGTGACCCCAAAGAATGTGGAAATCACTGAACCATATCATTAATATCACCTGCAAGTAAAATTTTGCTGAATATAATTTTTAAATATTTGTAAAATTACATCAGCACAGAGGTACCAGAAATTTAAACTGGACTCAAAAGAGGATGTCGAACTATTGATATCATTGCTGTCATCAGATGCATCTTAATTAAAAGCAGAGAATACCAGAAAGAAGTTAATTTCTGCTTTATTGACTATGGAAAGGCATACAACTGTGTGAATCATAGCAAATTATGGATCACATTTCAAAGAGTGGATATTCTTGAGCAACTACATTGTACTCATAAGGAACCTGTACTTAGACCAAGAGACAGTTGTTTGAACATTTGTTCCTGTTTTAAAATCAGGAAATATGTGTTGCCAGGGTTGTATCCTTTCACCACAATCACTCAACCTTTACACTGAACACATAATTCAAGAAGATGAATTATATGAAGAAGAACATGGCATCAGGATTATAGGACTAGGCATAACAATCTGTGACATGCAGATGGCACCACTTTGCTTAGTAGAAATAAAGAAAATTTGAAGTACTTATTAACGAAGATCAAATACGACAGTTCTCACCATGGGTTGTACATTAATGTAAAGAAAATTAAAATCTTCATAACTGAGCCAAAAATATCATCATTATAAACAGACAAAAGATTGAAGTTGTCAAAGACTTCATTTTGCTTGGATTCACAATCAACACTCCTGGAAACAGTGGTGGTGATTGTGCATCATCAAGTCAATTCTGACTCAGGGACCCCGTGTTGGCTTCCAAGGCTGAACATTCTTATGGGAACAGAAAACCTCATTTTTCTCCTGCGGAGTGGTTGATAGATTCAAACTGCTCACCTTGTGATTAGCAGCTTAGCTCATAATCCACTATGCCACCAAAAAGCAGCAGTCAATAAATCAGATGACATATTGCTTTATGTCTGCTGCAAATACCTTTGTAAAGTGTTAAAGCACAAAGATGTCATTTTAAGGGCTAACATGGGCTTGACCCAATCCATGGTATTTTCCATCACCTCACATGCATGTAAAAGTTGGACAATGAATAAAGAAAACTGAAAAAGAATCAATGTGTTGAAACTGTGATGTTAGTGATTAACATTGAAAAACCATGGACTGCCAGGAGAGCAAACAAATCTCTTTGGCAGGAATACAACCAGAATGTTCTTTTAAAAGCGAGTGTGGTTAGACTTTGTCTCTCTTACTTTGGATGTTGTTAGGAAGGACAAGTTCCTGGAGAAGGACATCATACTTGGAAAAGAGGAGTGTCAGTAAAAAATAGGAAGACCCCCAATGGTATGTACTGACACAGTGGCAACAACAATGGGCTCAAACAAAACAATAGTGAGGATGTTGCAGGACCATATAGTGTTTCCTTCTGTTGTCATAGGGTTACTATGTGTCTGTTCTTAGGTTCCCTTGAGCCAATTCCAATTCACAGAGACCTGATGCACCAGCAGTATGAATGAAACACTGTGTGACGCTATGCCATCTTCACAATCAATTGCTATACTTGAGCCCATTGTTACAGTCACTGCGTTGGTCCATCTCACTGAGGGTCTTTCCATTTTTCACTGGACCTCTGTTTTGCAAGCATAGCTTTCTGTATAAACTGGTAACATGTTAAAAGCACATGAGATGAAGACTAATCATCCTCACTTCTAAAGAACATTCTGACTGTACTCTTACTAAGTTAGATTTGTTCAATCTTCTGGCAGTCCATAGTACATTCAATATTCTTCTCCATAAATATAATTAAAATGACTCATTTGTTCTTTTGTCTTCCTTATCCATTTAATCTAGTATTGGTATGCATGCATGTAAAAGGGCTTCAAAAATTTGTGGAAAAACCTCCAATTCTATTGGTTTACAAACTTTCAAAAGCCCCTCATAAATATACAAATATATGTATGTTTGTGTAGATGATACATAGATAGATGATAGAGAGAGAGAGAGAAAGAAAGATTTACTTCAAGAAAACAGCCCATGTAAATCCCAAATCACGTGGCAAGTTGTAAACTTGCAGGCAAGTTGTAAACCAAAGGCAAGGAGGCTTATGTTCCAAGACTCAGAGATCAAGAGACCTGAACAGTACAGAATTGAGAGAGAGGTTGATAGAGAAAGAGAACCAGCTCTGCCAGAGACCCATTTATATAGGAGGCAGATCACACATCTAATGAAATGCTCTATTCGATTGACTGGATGATCACATCACATCATATCAGAGAAGGAGATTGCATTACATTATATTATATTCTGTTATAGTTATATTACATTACATTACATTGCAGTGACCAGTCCTGTCTTTGCCAAGCCACTGAGAATCTTAGCACTTTTCCTGATGCAGAGAATAACAAAACGGGACTGTATTTATAGTAGAAAATAAATGGAGGAACATATAATTTGCCACTCTTTTTCCTTGAATTTCTTTAGGTCTATAACTTTTGTGAGGCTAGCAAAGGCACTTTTTACTAGGTTATTTAGTAACTTTTATGTTAATAGTGACCTGATAATTTTGTTTTAAATAGCAGACTTCCTTTTAATTTAGATAATAAAAGTCCACCATCTCATCACTCATCCATTTTGCTGTAATTACTAACAATCTAAGTGTCTTTTATGCTTGGTTGTAGGAGACTCTCTGACCTTTATCCCTGGATCCTTATTACTTGAATATATTCCATGCTTCCTCTTTTGATTGGTCTAATATTGGAGCTTTTCTTGTAAGATGAGCAGTATACAATCTTTTGAAGTTACTGGCCTTTTAAGAATAGATTTTCTGCATATGTCATTTTGATTAACAAAGGCACGGACCATGATGGCAGTAACTGATTATTCTGCTCACTTTTGTATACTTAGCATTTATTAAAATATAGAAAACATAGAGCTATTTAATGTATATTTATGAGCACTCAAATATTTAATGAAGTATGAATTGATTAATTGGTCTAAGAAAACATAAGAAATAGAATTTTTGAAATCATCAAAGTTAGTTTATCATTTTAAGAATGAGAAACACAAAAGCATGAAAAATGAAAAGTCAGGTATCTTGAATTTTAATATAGTTCTTCTTATTTTATTCCAAGAAGATCTACAGCAAGTGTACCAAATTCCTTTTAACTCCTGAACAAAGAAAACTATGATGTTTTCCAACAGTCAGTCAAATAGGATTCATAGTATTTAACTTTACATACATTTTTAAATGATGTAGAACCAGTTAAAACATAGAAATGTCATCTATTTTCCAATCTTGTAGAATAGACTTTTATAGCTTACTTATTATAACATTGTTATCAAGTGTTTCATATAATATTCTAATCTATTGACAGTAGACTTGCTAAGTAAATGTATCAATTTATAATAGAAAACACATTTTTTCATATTTAGTTTGTAAATGTCTAAAAAGCATCCTCCATTATTCTTTAAGGGATATTTCATTACATAGTTTTTAAAAATGACAATCAAATACTTATGTTAGGAATTACTATGGGTAATTAAGCATTTGTAGTTTGAATTGCTGTCTTTTTCCTTTGAATCATCAAGGTATAGTTTATATGTATTTTATATAAACTCCACATTTGACTACCAGGAAAAACTCATCATGTTAGTGACTCTCTTACCTCAACATGTCGTATCAGTTATACCTTCACAATTAATTTAGAGAATAACTTCTTCTCATGATATCTACAACTATACCTTGTTCATACCATCACCATCACCAATTTCTTGGACCACAGCAATAACTTTCTATCCTTTTGCCTCCATAATGACAGGCAGCTACAGTTTCTTTTATAAGAACTGTACTGCTCACAATAATTCAGTGGCTTTCTATCTGATTTCCAATAAAAGCAAAATTCCATATCTTGTCCTACAAAGTCCTACATTCAGAGATCCCACTTTCTTTCTGTTCTCATAGCATGTCACTCTCCTCAGTGCATTTATTCCCACTACATTAGACTTCTTTGAATATGCAAGTGTACCTTTTCCTCTTTGTCTTCGCCAGAAACAGCCTCTTTCCTGGCAAAGAAAGGCTTCTCTCCCTCACTTTTATTAGGTAACTGATTGCTTAACATATTTGTGATGGTAACCTTATCTGACCACTGTCTATAAAGCAGCATCAATCATTTTCTTCTATGCATATTTTTCTGTTATGCATTTTCTTTCCTTTTTTTTTGCTTGTCATCAACAGAAATGAATGCAAAGATTCTGTCCTTTGAATTGAGGGCATTCCCACTAAAAATATGTTTAAATATAATAACACTTAATATATGAATGTAAATTTTATTTAAAAAGATGATATTTGGGTCCCAGTACTTACATGCAAGGGTTTATTCCAAACAAAATGTGTTTAAACATGTCTATGCCATCAGTGGATGGCTGAAGACAAGTTTTCAGTAATAGTTAGTGTTAGTCCTAATTATGTTGATGTTGTTGTTGCTAAGTTTCATTGAGTTGGTTCTGACTCATAGTGACCCTGAATAGGAGCAACTGGTGGGTTTGAATCACTGAACTTGTTGTTTGTAGTCCAGTGTTTATCCTACAGTGCTATATCAGGACTTCTTAGTCATACTAGGGTGCCTTCAAAAATAAAAAGGTAAATCAAGACAGTGCTTTCTGAGGGCATCTGGTTGGCCAATTACATTCAAAGCAGAGAGTTCAGCTCAGAAAGTTATGGCTGTTTTTTTTGGGGATTCCAAAGATGTAACCTTGATAAAATTTCTCAAAGGACACAGGGCTATCATGGATGGGGGCTAATCTTGAAGGTTTAAAAAAATTGAAGATTGCATTAGTGAAAAAATGTCCAGGAAAGTTGTGCTGAGCAATGATTTTCCATCTTGGCAATGTACCTGTAGCAAGACCTAACCTACAGGACACCTTACCCTATGCATTCTACAGCCTTGATCTTGTTCCTTAAGACTTCTTTTTGTCCCATAAATTCAAAGAATATTTAAGAGGAACTCAATTTGAGTCCCTCAAGTATGCCAAAAATGCCATTTTGACATGATATAAATCAAAGAGTGAAGAATCTTCTGAGAAGGGTTGTTGTTGTTGTTGTTGTCAGGTGCCATCGAGTTGGAACCGACTCATAGTGACCCCATGCACAACAGAATGAAACGGTGTCCTATCCTGGGCCAACCCCACCACCACTGCCACACTTGACATCATCAATGATGCCACCTGGCTGATCCATCTCGTTGGGGGTCTTCCTCTTTTTCTCTGACCCTCCACCTTATCCAGCATGACATCCTTCTCCAGTGACTGTCCTCTCCTGACAATATGTCCAAAGTATGAGAGA
>NW_006408613.1:9516561-9526021 GCF_000296735.1 Chrysochloris asiatica | reverse complement strand
GCACACTGTTCCTAATTTTAAACCATTCAACATCCTCTTGTTCTAGTCTAGTGACTGCCTCTTTGCCTATGCACAGGTTCCTCATGAGAACAATTAAGTGTTCTGGAATACACATTCTTCACAATGTTGCTCATAGCTTGCTCTGGCTCGTACAATTGAAAGCCTCTGCAGAGTCAATAAAGCACAAGTAAGTATCTCACTAAGGGGGTCTGGTAACATAGTGGCTACAAGTCGAGCTGCTAACCTGAAGGTTAGCAGTTAGAAACTATCAGCTGTTCCACCGGAGAAAGATGATGTTTTTCTGCTCCTGTAAAGATTTACAGCCTCGGAGACGCTACATAGGGTCACTATGAGTCAGAACTGACTCCACAACATACTATTACCACCACTACCAAATATCTCACTGGCATTCTATGCTTTCAGCCAAGATCTATCTGACATCCCTTGCTCCATGTCCTCTTCTTAATCTGGGTTGAATTTTCGACATTTCCCTTTCAATGTACTTTTGCAATGTTTAAAAAAATTTTTTAAGTTATCTCAGGCAAAATTTTACTTGCGTGTCATATTGCTAATATTGTTTGATGGTCTCCACATTCTGCTGGGTCACCTCTCTCTTGAATGGCAACAAATATGAATCTCTTTCAGTTGCTTGACTAGGTAGCTTTCTTCCAAATTTCTTGGCATAGATGATTGAGTGCCTCCAGTGTTGGATCAGTTTGTTGAAAGACATCAATTTGTATCCCATCAATTCCTGAAGATGTTTTTAGTTATTTTTGCTGTTGTTATTGCTACCACTGCCTTCAGTTTAGTTTGGACTTCTTTCTGTATCATAGGTCCTTCATCATATGCTACCTCTTGAAATGGTTGAACATTAACTGTTTCTTTTTGGTACAGTGACTCTGTGTATTCCTTCCATCTTCTTTGATGCTTTTTAATAATTCAATATTGCAAGTTGAGGCTTGAATGTTTTCTTCAGCTCTTTATGCTTGAGAAATGCTGAGTGTGTTCTTTCCTTTTGGTTTTCCATCTCCAGATCTTTGATAATACTTCATGATAATATACTATTTTTTCTTCTCGAGCTTGCCTTTGAAATATTCTGCTCATCTCTTTTACGTTTCCATTTGCTTTAGCATCTCTGTCCTGTGGAGAAAAGTTCAGAGTCTCTTCTGACATCATTTTGTTGTTTTTTTTTTTTTTTTTTGCTTCCCTCTCTTTTCGATGACCTTTGTTTTCTACCTGTATGATGTTCTCAATATCATCCCACAACTATGCTGGTTTTCAGTCATTAGAGTCTATTACACCAGATCTGTTCCTGAGATGGTCCCTAAATTCAGGTGTGATGTATTCAAGGTCAGACTCCTGGTGTGACACTGCATGATCAGCCCTAGGCTGCAAACCACAAGGTTGGAGGTTCAAACCCAACAGCTGCTGCCCAGAAACCCTATACAGGGTTGCTATTTGTGGGAACTAACTTGACGAGACTTAACAACAACAATATTCAAGTTCATATTTTGGCTCACATGGACTTGTTTTAATTTTCTTCAACTTCAGCCTGAATTGGCATATGAACAATTGATGGTCTGTTCCACAATCTTTTCCTGCCCTTGCATCTGTTTACGATATTGAGCTTTTCCACGGTCTTTTCCCACAGATATAGTCAGTTTGATTCCTGCGTATTTCATCTGTTGAGGACCACTCTACAATCTCCTTTTATGTTGTTTAAAAAGGTATTTACAATGAATAAGTCATTGGTCTTGCAATTTTCTATCATGTGATCTCCAGTATTATTTCTATAACCAAGGCCATGTTTTCCAACTATTAACCCTTCCTCTTTGTTTCCAACTTCTGCATTATAATCACCAGTAATTATCAATGCATCTTGTTTGCATGTTTGATCAATTTCAGATTGAAGACATTGGTAGAATTTTTCATCTTCTTTGGATTTATTTAGTGGTCTGTGCATAAATTTGACTAGTAGTTGTATTAAATCTTCCTCCTTTTGTTGCTGTTATTGTTAAGGTTTGGTTGTTAAGCGACCCTGTAAAGGGTTTTCACTGAGCAGTTGGTGAGTTTGATCCGCCGACCTTTCAGATTAAAATGAATTTGTAGTCTATTGCTTAACCTACAGTGCCACATCCCCTCTTCTTATTAGGCCAATTAATATTATCCTATCACAGAAAATATTTTATTTCAAGATAGATCTTGAAATGTTATTTTTGACAACCAATGCAATTCCTCTTGAATTTGTTGTTCTTATTTTAGTAAGCTGTGTGATTATCTGATTCAAAATGGCCATACCAGTCCATTTCAGCTCATGAATGCTTAAGATATCAGTCTTTATTTGTTCCATTTCATTTTTGACGGCTTCCAGTTTTCCTATATTCATACATTCCATTTTCTGAATATTAGTGGATGTTTGCAGCTGTTTATTTTCTTTTTGACTTGTGCCCCATCAGCAAATGAGGATCCAAATGCTTTGCTTCAATCGCATCATTATGGTCAATACTACTTTGAGGAGACTTCTCCAGTCATATTTTGAGTAACTTACAACCTGAGTGGCTCATCTTCTAGAACTCTATCTGATAATGTTCAGCTGCTATCCATAAGGTTTTCAGGGGCTAACTATTTAGACATATTCTACCTCTCCTTTTTTCTGTCCTAGTCTGGCAATTCCACTGAAATCCGTCTACTGTGGATAAACCTGTTGGTATTTAAAATGCCGGTGTCATAGCTTACAGTATAATAGAGACAGGCAAGACACCACAGGACACTAAATTGGCAGACAGGTGGTAGCAGGGACATATTACTTTAGGTTTATTTTAAAATATTATAAGCTAGATTTTCTGTTAAACGATGTAACATTTAGAAAATAATTAAAGATTTTCAGTTATTCGTAGTTGCTTAATCATAATCAAGGTTAAGTTTAACAACCATAAGAAAAGATGACTCAGACAAGCATAGAAGCAGAAACATGCATACTTATTGCATTTTTTCCTTAAGTCTTAATAGCATAATACATATATTCATATATATGAATCTTTAATGCAGATTCCTGCTGTGACATATAAACATCATTTTGTTATAAATATGGGAAAAGTTTACTTTATTTTCTATACTATTTATGAAAAGAAATGCTATTCATTTGATGTTTAAATGCTTAATGATAAATTGTTTTGTTGTTGTTGCTGTTAAATGCCCTCAAGTCAATACCATGTCTATATGAGAACATTAGGATTAATTTTACCATTTTATAATTTAAATTGAGATATTTGCATATGTGTAAAGAGAGAAAGAAAATAACTTCATGTCAATGACCTAAAGCTATAGTTTAGGGCATTCAGTAACTTGGTATATATTCTTTGAGTTTATAGCAAATAATTTACATAACATGCCAGAAGAAAAAATATATCACCTTTGTAAATCACTTGGAAACACATATATAAATCTTAATTTGTTAGTATTCATTTAGGAATTTCAATCACATGTGAGAAAAGAACACTTGTAAATTAAAAATCATTCTTCGACATGATATGAAAAATATGTGTTGTTCTCTCAAACATTGGAAATTATTGTGTTTCATTCCAAAATAACTGTTAAGAAAATCATCTTAAATTTTCTAACAAGATCGCCTGATTAGCACATTACGCAACACTTAGACACTGAAGGAAACTACAAATTTTGATAAAACACACAACCCATATAATTTTGAAGTAGTTTTGATGGATATGAATACATTAATTTTTTTTCCATATCCTGAGATTAGTTTGTTAAACTAACTTAAAGGAATCTCAAGATCATTTATCATTTTTCTTTTATATTATCCACTAAAATAAAATAAGGTAGATTAGATTAATATAGATCTTATATTTCAATCATGAATTCTAGGGTCAAATATGTTGACTTAAGTATATGTCTAAGCCCATACCTGATAGAAATGTACCACAGTATTGTGGTTGTTTGGTGCCATTGAGTCAGTACCAATAGGTCATAGTGACCCTATGCATGACAGAATGAAACTATGTCTGGTCCTGGGCCATCCTCACAATCGTTGCTATGCCTGAATTATTGCTGCTGCCTCTATGCCAATTCATCTAGTTGGGGGGGTCTTCCTCTTTTTCTCCAATCCTCCACTTTACCAAATATGATATCCTTCTCCAGTGACTGGTCCCTCCTTATAATATGTCTGAAGCATTAGAGACGAAGTCAGGACATCCTTGCTTGCTTCCAAGGGGCACTCTAGTTGTACTTCTTTTGCAGATCTGTTTGCTCTTTTCACAGTTCATGGTACCTTCAATATTTTCCTCCAACACCATAATTCAAATGCATCAATTCTTGTATGGTCTTCCTTATTCACAGTCAAACTTTTGCATGCATATGAGGTTATTAAAAATACCATGGCTTGGGTCAGGAGCACCTTAGTCCTTAAACTGATATCTTTACTATTCAACACTTTAAAGAAGTCTTGGGCAACAGATTTGCCAAAAAGTTGGTAGAATTCTTCCAATTTTATCATCACTAGCTATAGTGGTTAATGTGTGAATTTGATAATTGTGGTATTAATTGATATTCCTTGTAGGCATATGGCTATGAAATGTTTATGTGCAGCATTTCATTTTTGACTATTTCCAATTTTCCTAGATTCATAATTTATACATTTCATGTTCCAGTTTTAAGCTGTTTCTCTTCATTTTGAGTTGTGCCCTATTAGCAAGTGAAAGTTCCAAGGGCTTCACTCTATTCATGTCCTAAAGGTCACATGAGGAGGCAATATAAAGGGTCACTTTGAGGAGACAGCTCTTTCCAATTTGCATGTTGAGTGCCTTCCAACCTGAGGGGCTCATCTTCTGTCATTATAGCTGACAATATTCTGGTGCAATTTATCGTGTTTCAATATTCAGTATTCTGGTGCTGACAGTGTTCCACTGTGGTTCATAAGGTTTCCTGTGACTAAGTATTTGGATCTAGTCTGTGTCTCCTTCTTCCTAATCTGTTTTTGTCTGGAAGCTCATCTGAAACCTGTCCACCATGGGTGACCCCACTGATATTTAAAAATCAATGGTGTACTTTCCAGAATTGCAGCAACATGCAAGACATCACAGTGTGAGAAACGGACAGACAAGTGGTGGGCCACAGTATTAAGAGAGGGTTTAATATCTAATATTTTGAACTGAAGTTAAAAGGTTGCTAACTTGAACAGTTGTGAATAAAGAATGAAATTGAAAATAAAAAGAGAATTGAGTAAATTATATAAACATCAAAAGGAATATCAAAAATTAGTGATTAACCATGATTTAAAGAAGGATACTTTTCATCTGTTTCACTGACATATATTGTTGTTAAATGCCATCGAGTAGGTTTCAACTCATAGCAACCTTCTACAGGGTTTCCTAAATGTGACTGGTGAGTTTAAATAGCTGACCTAGCAGTTAGCAGTCCAGCTTATCCTACGGTGCCATACCAGGATCCCCTCTAGTATAGACGAAGCTAATATTTATAAACATTTGCTTTGTTGTTGTTGTTAGGTGCTGTCAAGTCAGAACCAACTCATAGCGACCTTATGCACAACAGAATGAAACACTGCTCTGTCCTACACCAATCCCACATCTTTGCCTTTCTTGATTCCCTTGCTGCTACCACAGAGCTAATCCATCTCGTTGATGGTATTCCTCTCCTTCACTGACACTCCTCTTTACCAAGCATGATATCTTTCTGCAAAGACTGGTCCTTCCTGATAATATGTCCAAAGTATGAGAGATGAAGTCTCACTCCCCTGTCTTCTTAGGAACGTTCTTAGGAGCATCACTTCTTCCAACACAGATTTATTTGTTACTTTGGCAGTCCATGGTACTTTTAATATTGTACTCCAACACCATTACATAAATGCATCAATTCTTCTACAATGTTCCTGTTCACTGTCCAACTTTTACATGCATATGAAGCTATTGAAAATACCATGACTTGGATCAGGTACACCTTAGTCCTCAAACTGACATTTTTGCTCTTGAGGACTTTAAAGAAATCTTATACAGCAGATTTGCCTAATGCAATATGTCCTTTAATTTCTTGACTGCTGCTTCCTTGAGTGTTGATGGTTGCTTTGAGCAAAATTTAGTCTTTGACAACTTTAATCTTTTCTCCATGTATCTTGATGTTATTTATTGGTTCAGTGGTGAGGCTTTTTGATTGTTTGGTTGTTTTTTATACACTGAGATGTAACTCATAATGAAAGCTTTGTTATTTTATCTTCATCAGTAAGCATTTTAAGTCCTCTTCATTTTCAGCAGCAAGGTTGAATCACCTGCAGTTTATTAATAAGTCTTTCTCCGTTCCTAATTCCATGTTCTTCATATAATCCAGCTTCTCAGATAATTTGCTCAGCATAGAATACATTTGTGAAAGAATACAACCCTGGCATACACTTTTTCTTATTTTAAACCATTCAGTGTCTCCTCGTGCTGTTCGATCAGTGCATCTTGGTGTATGTACAGGTTCCTCATAAGCACAATTAAGTGTTCTGGAATGCTCATTCTCCACAATGTTGTCCATAAATTTTCATGATCTGTACAATCAAAGCCTTTGCATAGTCAATAAAGCACAGGTAAACATCATTCTGGTATTATCTGCTTCCAGTCAAGATCCGTCTGACGTCAGCAATAATATCCCTCATTCTACATCCCCATCAGTCTAGCCTGAACCTCTGGCAGCTCCTTGTCAATATACTGTTGTAGCCATTTTTGAATTATTCTTTGCAAAATTTTACTTGCACATCATATTTTTCAGATGATTTCCTAGTTCCATTGGGTCACCTTTCTTTGGAATGAGCACAAATATGGATCTCTTCCAATCAGTTGTTCAGGTAGCTGTCTTCCCATTTTATAGTGTATATATTTTTATGTTAATAAATATGTAAATAGTTCTTTTAAAAATTCTCTCAAATAGTTTCAACATATATAAATTGCCATTCTCTCATTAGTTATCTATAATAAAAATAGTTTAGTTCATTATCTTATATTTTAAATGGAGAATTATTACTATTTAATTGTTGAGGAATAATTCTTTACTGAAGCAAATTATCAAACACCTTAAACATTATGATTTTGCAAGCCTTTCCAAAAAATTTTTATAATACTATTAATAGTAATATTAAAAGACTGTCCATTTTTTTTATTAGTAGTATAGAATAAAATCAACTTGCTTTCATATGAAAGCTATGGGTTTAGTTCATAACTTAGGAAATATTGATTGTAGATTTTTTTCTACAGCAGCTCCTTTTACATGTGGATCACATTAACAATGGAGACATTAAGATAATAAAATATTTCAAATTTAAAAGTATTTATTTTTACATGAGACCACTATTATAAAAACTCAAGGAAATGTTTTCATAACAAAAGAAACATTCTTTGTGGGTTAGCAGAGGTGGGACGGAAAGGTGAGTCATTCATGGGCTAGAGTGTGTTGTTGTTAAGTGTCCTCGAATTGCTTCTGACTCATAGCAACCCTGCATAAGGTTCTGAGGTTTCAACCACAGAGCATTTGGTTCAAAGTGACCTTGCTCTCTAGTGCTTATCCTACTGTACCACATCAGGATTCCTGGGTAGAGGGTGGACATGTATTAACTAGGGAGGACAATATACTATAAGGAGGATGGCAAAATACAATAAGAGGGAGGTTGACAAAAGAATAATGAAGATAGGTGAAGGCACAAGGTGGCAGGCAAGGGCTAAAAAGGATAGGCATAAATAATAATAAAAACACAACCTTGGAACAACAGTGTTCTGTGTGTAGATATTTAGACAGAGACACAGTTTGAATGAGTATGGGAGGGAGAGTGGGATATATTTATATATATTTATATAACCCACAAATAGGTAAGGGATTGAAAGAGGATATTTGTACATGGGTAACCACAGGAAGGAAACAGGACAAATGTTGTTGCATGGAGGGAATTGTAATAGTTGAGATGAAACAAAGCTTATTTTGTTTTGTGGAATGCAAACCTGATGATCTTGTCTGTAAACCTTCATTCAAATCACAATTTTAAAGTTTATATATATATATTTTCCAGTTGTCCTAGCGCAAAAATTAAAACTTCAATTTTGCTTAATTATATAAATGTTCCATTACTTATGAACTCTTTTCTATCTTGTCTCAATAAGTATAATAACAAATCTATGTCATCCTATTTACAATTTAATTTTATGCATACCATGGAGTCCTAGTGTGGCACTGTGGGTTAATGCACCAGACTGCAAAGCTGTTTGAACTGCAAAGTCTGTGGTTCAAACTCACCAGCTGCTCTTGGAAACCCTATTCAGGGTCGCTATTGATCGGAATTGACTCGACGGCATTTAGCAAGAACAACAACATGGCAATGTAGGATCAGTATTGGACTCCTAACCACAAGGAGGATGGTTCAAATCCACCAGCTGCTCCTTGGAAACCCCATGCAGGGTTGCTTTGAGTCAAAACTGACACGTGTGAGTAAACACAGTAACATGTGCTTCATAATACTTCCAGGCTTTACTAACCCTATCAGTAAGGTCTCAACAAGTATCCAATGAGCAGCTAGTGGATTTGAACCAACGACCTGGAAGTTCAAACCAGCATTGCAGATGAGTGTTTATCCTTTCAGTAACATTTTCCCGTGTTCCATATCTGAGATCTAAGAGTTTATAGTCAATTTCTACTGTAAGTTTCTACTTCAACTTCTTTATCTTTGTCCTACCAGTACAGACTCCCTCTTTTCTTCATTCTAATATATTATCTATAAAAAGCCAACAGGGGTTTTCGTCAGTGTTCAATGTGGTAGGCCAGAAAAGTAAATGAAAAAGGAAAAGAAGTTTTACATTAAGCCATTTCACCTTAGGGAAGAGGAACATAACAGTGATTTTCCTGAAGGTCTTATCTCAATAAATGCAACTGGTAAGTTTGTTGATACACTCTTTATGTATTTCTCTATATATTCACGGTTCTTTGGGAATGCCTGCTAGCAAATGTCATTTGGAAGGTAAAGATAAAATTTTCTAAGAGTACTATTGCTCACTCAGAGAAGGCTTTCATCTAATGTCCAAGTATACACTTTCACAGTGGATTAATTCTTGCTCATACTATCTGTAGGCTGTGGTGCTGTTCCAGACTGTGCTCTGCTCCACATATTTTTTCATCCAGAACCTAGGTTGAAATTACAGATCTGACCTAGTATGCTGCATTTTAATCTATGACACCATTCTCAAGATAGAGGGAAAGAGAACATGAATTAGCAGAAACTTGCAATATCTCTCCTAGTTTCTGCACAGAATGTGTAAATTGACTTCATTCCCAACTCAGTGGCCAAAGCAAATTGTTGTTGTTCTTAGGTACTGTCCAGTTGCCACCGACTCTTAATGACCCTATGGACAACAGCAGGAATAAATATAAATAAAATAAATTAAAATAAATGTAAAAAGGCATATTTATG
>NW_006408613.1:9515762-9516461 GCF_000296735.1 Chrysochloris asiatica | reverse complement strand
TAGTCCTCAAGCTGACATCTCTGCTCTTCAACACTTTAAAAAGTTCCTGTGCAGCAGATTTGCCCAATGCAATATGTCATCTGATCTCTTGACTTAGTGAGCTGAAAACAGTATCTTCATTAGTGTTTAGACCTAGATGGAGGATATGTTGAAAAAACAATAGCTTCACATTTTGACATTTTGTTTCAAAACTGTTTCTTGACTTTTTTAGCAGTATATTTTTACTTACTCTCACATGTGTATTGAACAAATAAATAAGTGAATGAATGTATGAATAAGTAAATGAGAAAAATAAAGAATAATAAAATTAATTCAGAAAATTTTGTTTAAAGATTTTACCATGGGGTACCTTTAAATATGGTGAAATATATCACATATATTAACGTGTATCTTAGAAATTTTCAAAAATGTGTCCTGGTGTGTTGTTCTAGGATAAGCACTAGGTTGCTATCCACATGGTCACCATTCAACCCCAGCAGTTGTTCCTGGGAAACTCTATGCAGGGTCACTATGAGTTGGAGCAGATTCAATGGCACTTAACAACAACCACAGTTACTTATAATGAAATAAACTAATGATAATATAATGAAGGAAACGTCCTAGACATTAGTGGTATTATACAATAATATTAAAAATAATATGGAGTGCCACAGAAACAAACAAATCTGTATTGGAAGAATTACAACCAGCATACTCCAT
>NW_006408613.1:9514063-9515449 GCF_000296735.1 Chrysochloris asiatica | reverse complement strand
CTTGCCTTTTAAGATGATATTATTTTCTTTATGACTATTTCAGATTTTATTAGTTTTTAATGTGTGAAACTGGAGGATAGATCAATTATAAAATATAAATGCAAAATTCCACCAAGTCAACAAAATACATTGCCATTTATCATAGTCTCCAACCTCTGTTTTGATCATTTCAAATGGCTCTCAACCATTTGGATTTCTGATGTGGTGCTGTAGGATTCAAACTAGACTATAAACCACAAGATTGGCAGTTCAAACCCACCAGCTGCTCCTTGGAAACCCTATAAAGGATTGCTATGTTTGGAACCAACTCAAATGCACTTAGCAACAGCAACAACTCAACCATTTATCTATTCATTTCAAGAACTGCTTTCTTTTTTGTCAGCAGCTGATTGATAGTCTTGTTGCCATTGGCTGTCTTCCTCTGGTCTTCTAGTTAGCAACATGAAGAACTGCGAGTGGCAAAGAATTTGCCATAGGATGATATTGTAACTACAACAAGAATAACAGTCACGAACACCACTGTGAAATCAAGAGCGCCAGAAAAATTTGGGAATCGCGGCTCAGGCACAAATTTATATTCATCTTTTTCTTTTCCCTATTTCCTTATTTCCATTCTAGTTTATGAAGAAATAGTTTGTAGACAGACTTCTACTTCTAACTGAATCTAAAAAAAAGGACAATCCTTCATAATATGGTCTAATACTCATTTCTTCATGAACTAGAAAGGAAATAGGGAGAGAAAAAGATGCTCATAAGTCTGTGCCAGAGCAGTGACTTCTAAGTATTTCTACTTTCTCCTTCCAACTCTTACACATGTAAGACATGCTGATTTTAGTACTGTGCCAAATGATAGTTACGTATCCTGCAGTTTAGAAACTCAGTATTAGGGTGAGTTATTACTGCAAGTCATTTTTGCAAGATCAGTTTTGAATATGAGATACGACCTCACATCTCTACTTCCTCCTAGTGCTTCCAAAATAGAAATATCCCCTACCATTCCTGTGTGATCAGTCTTTACACTGAATATTTCAAAAGGTCTCAGCTTGTCCATTATGCCATCATAAGCATGCTTCTTTCTCTCATCTTTGATAGCGGGAATGTTCCAAATGTCTCCTCCTAGTTCATTTGGCTTTACTCTTATACAGCGATTAAAACATGAAAACTTCAGCATCATCAAATTTCACTTGCCAAAGTTTTAGAGACATGGCAAGGTTGATTGAAACAATATGTCTTTATTACCAGGTTCAGAACACATCAAGATGAGGAAAACATTATTTGTATGTAATCTAATACAGAATAAAAATAATATAATAACAAATAAAAATAAAGAATATATTTTAAAGCAGAATATGTTAGTGAATTTCATGGTTTGAGTTTATTGACTAT
>NW_006408613.1:9473399-9512293 GCF_000296735.1 Chrysochloris asiatica | reverse complement strand
ACTGTGCCAGTTCATCTCGATGAAGGTCTTCCTCTTTTCACTGAACTTCCATTTTACAAAGCATGATCTCCTTCTACAGGGACTGCTCCTTCCTGACAGCATGTCCAAAATATGACAGATACCAACTCTCCCAGTCTCATGTTCAAGGAGCAAACTGACGAAAACTTCTTTCAAGACAGATTTGTTCTTCTAGCAGCCCAAGTTATATTCAATATTTTTCAACAATATCATAATTCAAATGAATGAAATCTTCTCTGGTCTACTATCCATTGTCCAGCTTTCACATGTAGTTGAGGCAATTGAAAATACCATGTCTTGGGTAAGGCACACTTTAGTCCACAGATTGACATCTTTGGTCTTTAACATTTTAAAGATCTTCCTACCACAGATTTGTCTAATGCAATATGTTGTTTGATTTCTTGACTGTAGCTTTCATGAGTGTTGATTGTGGATCCTAGCAAATGGAGTCTTTGACATTTTAATCTTTTCTCCATTTATCATGATGTTATTTATTGATCCAGTTGTGAAGATTTTTATTTTCTTTCCACTGAGATGCAATCCATATAGAAAGCTGTCGTCTTTGGTCTTCATCAGTACTTGAAGTTCTCTTCACTTCCATATCAAAGGGTGTGCCATATGAATATCTCAGGTTGTTGATGAGTCTTCTTAATATAACGCAGCTTCTCAGATTATTTGTTTAGCATACAGATTGAAAGCATGATGAAAGGATATAACCTTGAAACACACGTTTCCTGATTTTCAGCCATTCAGTATCCTCCTTGATCTGTTCTAAGGACTGCCTCTTGGTCTATGAGCACAGTTAAGCGTTCTAGAATACTCATTCTTCATTATGTTTTCCACAGCTTGTCATGCTCCACAGAGTCAAAGTCTTTGCATAGTCAATAAAGTACAAGTAAACATCTTTCTGGTATTCTCTACTGTCTGCCAAGATCCATCTGACATTTCTTGTTCCACACCTTTTAGTACAAATTGAATTTCTAGTACCTTCCTGTCAATACCCTGCTGCAACCATTTTTAATTATCTTCAGTAAAATTTTACTTGCATGAGATATTAAAAATATTTTTTGATAATTCCACATTCCATTGGGTTGCTTTTCTTTGGAATGAGAACAAATATAGATCTCTACCAGTTTGTTGGCCAGGTAGCTGTCTACCAAATTTCTTGGTATAGACGAGAGTGTGTGTCCAGTGCTGCATAAGTTTGTTGAAATATTTCAATCTGTAGTCCATCAATTCCTTGAGCCTTGTTTTTTCCAATGTTTTCAGTGCCTTCAGCTCTTATTCATACCAGTTGAAATGATTGAACACCGATCGTTTCTTTTTGGAAGTGATTCTGTTTATTCCTTCCATCTTCTTATGATGTTTCCTACATCATTCAATATTTTGAATCCTTCAATATTGCAAACTGAGGTTTGAATTTTCCATTTCTTTCAACTTGTGAAAGGCGGAACATATTCATTCCTTTTGATTTTCTAACTCCAGATCTTACACATTTCTTTATAATACTTTGTTTTGTCTTCTCCAGATGACCTTTGAAATTTATTTAATTTTCTAACTCCAGATCTTACACATTTCTTTATAATACTTTGTTTTGTCTTCTCCAGATGACCTTTGAAATTTATTATTCAGCAGTTTTACTTCACCATTTTTTCCTGTTGCTTTAGCGCCTCTGTGTTCAAGAACATGTTTAGGGGTCTCTTCTGACATCCATTTTTGTATTGTCTTTTCTGTTTTTTAATGATCTTTTTCTTTCTTCATATATGATGTTCTTGATGTAATCCTACAGTTCTTCTCATCTTAGGTAATTGGTGTCTGATGTATATTGTTTACGTAGGGGAACTTCCTCATAAACCCATGTACATAGTGATAGGGAGACTTTTGCGTAAAAGTGAGATGGAATATCTTCTTTCTCACATATAAAGAGGCAACACTGAGGCATGTTTTTTTCCAAAGGCTAAGGCCAGTAACAATTTATGCATTACTTTCTGTAACTATAAATAACAGAAAAGCCCACAACTTATTTCCATGATTTATGTTGGAACAGAATGCCAGGGTTGTTGTTTGTGAAACAGTTTTGTCAACTTCTCATTTACTCTGTGGCAATTTTGGAATTTAATTTGACAAATCTGACTTGATATTGAATTCTAATTTCAAAATTGGTTTCTTTGGAATACAAAGAGTACCTCAGAAAATAAAACCCATGTTTGTGTTCAGTGATATTTGACAGGCTAAAACTGGTATAATATACACTTGACATGCTATCTCTGCTAACAGAATTTAGGGAAAGCCATTGATAATGGCCTATATTTATTTCAGTTAAAAGGAATATATACATCTATATTGTTGTTTAATGCGGTCCAAAAAGTTCTGATTCTTAGCGACTCTCTATAGGTTTTCTGAGGAGCAGCTGCTAGGTTTAAACTGCCGATATTGTGGTTCGCAGTCCAAGGCTAATCCTACAACAGTACCACACCAGGAGAACATTCATCTGTAGCTTTATCTTAATATAAATATTAATAGCTATATAGTTACACTTCTCATTTCCAGAAAGATATAGTTATAATTAACTCTACACTTATTTCTATACATTTT
The DNA here is from genome assembly GCF_000296735.1 of Chrysochloris asiatica. NCBI lineage: Eukaryota > Metazoa > Chordata > Mammalia > Afrosoricida > Chrysochloridae > Chrysochloris > Chrysochloris asiatica. Next base: position 9,509,680 of record NW_006408613.1, on the reverse strand, counting down.
GTATGTGGCTTCCAAGATTAGCCTGAAGTTCAAACTCCAGCTGGAAGTAATAAGAAAAAAGATGGAATATTATGTGGGTCGTTTTTGGACCAGATGTTTTCTGGCATATATTACTTCTGCTGGCTATCCTACCTTCTGCTGGCTATTACTCTGTTTTCTGACCACAGGGAACTGCTGTCCCTTTGTCGGCTCCTGATTTCCAGAAGCAATTCTATAGTATTAAAGGAGAGGACATAAGTTGGGCCTACATGAGGTGATTTCTGCTCTACATGTCAATACCAAGCTTTCATTTCCAGCTATAACATGTGAGCAACTCTTCTACACCTCTTCTATACCACTATAGCTCTTCAATAGTGGTAGAGAGAGCAAGGCTAGATAAATCTGGATTTGTATCCTAAATCTGTCACTTAGGAACTGCTACTTTGAGAAGTTTATGGAAATCTCTCCAAATTTAACTTCAATCATCACTAAAGTCAAGATCATTTACATACCTTAGAGGATTATAGTCATACTGCATGGAAAATACCTAGATTATAGTAACCACTCAATAAGTAGTGATTTTAATTAATGTTGATTTTATTGCCTACCAAGTAATCCTGGTTCATTTTCAGTCTTTGTGGAAACGGAGAGAGACATGCCAGTGTCTATTCTGATTAGTCAGTGTTTCAAGTACTCAAATTCACAAAATAATAAAATGGATGTAAAGATGTATTATTAGGAAAATCAAATTATTTTATGTATTAACTTAAATAAAATTTTTTTTCTTTTAACTCTATGCTTGCTGCCATGTAGACTTCTTCATTGTGAAGTAACAATAGTCTATCAAATTCATCAAAGTCAAATTTGAGCCTTATTACTTATTCCATTACATAGAACCTTATTTTGTTCTATTTGAATGGTGAAAATTTGTTGTTGTTACCGTTGTAATTTTAAGGTTTCCATAAAAGTTAAGTTTATTGATTTAGATTTTAGTAATATGAAGTTTAAAATAAATCATTAATCTGTTGTTATTTTTGTAATTTAGCCCTAAAATTAGAATTTGCCTAAAGCAAGATCACCTTATAAAAATGCTTTAGAAATAAATGAATGGTATAATGGGTGTAATCTCTATTTTTATGATCTCTTCTTCCAGATTTACAAATAGAAATACTAATTTAGCTAGTTTAAAATTAGATGTACCTATAACTGAAATGATTGCTTATTTCACTATCTGCATATAGTCTAGAAAGGACATTTATTTGTCCTACAAAAAATATTGATAGCCATCTCATATTAATACGATGTTATTGTTGTTGTTAAATTACATCAAGTCAAGTCAATTAGGAATCACAGCAATCTTGTTTAGGAGCAGCTGGTGGGTTTAAACTGCTGGCTTTGTTATTTGATAGGACAAGTAAGAGCTATGCTATTTCTATGTTAAGAAAAAATAACTGTTCTGTCTAGTTAGATCTAATATGTTTCAGTTAGCAGAAGATAAATATCAATTCCACTACTAATATTAATTTGTTTTTAACAATTGTGAATATTTTAAATTAAATTTGGATGATGAGTTCATAGTACAGTCAATTATTACTGGGATTGTTTTGGATAGAAAGCAATATATTTAAATTGGCTATTTTATACCTTTGGAGTCCTGGTGTAGTGCTGTGGGCTAATGTGTCAGACGGCAAGTCATTTGAACTGCAAGGTCAGTGGTTTAAGCTTACCAGCTGCTCCATGGAAACCCTGTACAGGGTCACTATGGGTTGGAATTGACTCGACAGCACTTAACAACAACAACATTTTATACCTTTAAATTATCCTCTAGTATTTGTTAGCAGATGCAGCATAACTGATCAATCCATAACTTATCATTTATCAAATGGGTTTGATATATAGCCTTTGGTCATGAATTAGCCACCATTACTAATAAAACAAGAGTCCTGATGTAGCACTGTGAGTTAATAGGCCAGACTGCAAAGCTATTTGAACTGCAAGGATGGTGGTTCAAGCTTACCAGCTGCTCCTCAGAAACCCTATACAGGGTCGCTATGGATCAGAAATGACTCGATGTCACTTAGCAACAATAACTAATGAAACAACTTGATGTTCCTGGCTTGACTGATAGTGGTGATTTCCATTATCTTATATCATGGGTTTTTGTGAATATGTGATGCCTTATGAGCAAACACTGATCCCTTGAACTTAAACACTATTTTAAGTTATCCATGGCTATAGCAACTAAGGATAATAATTATAATTTAAGTACAAAATGTAGCTCATCATTATATTTGAGATGTATGGGACTATCATAATTAATAAAAGAGAATTTTCAGACTTCTAAACATAATTCAAGGAGCTCTGGTAGTGTAGTGGTTATGAATCCGGCTGCGAACCTCAGGGTCAGCAGTTCGAAACTACCAGCTGTTCCTCAGGAGAAAGATGAGGTTTTCTGCTCCTGTAAAGATTTATAGACTCGAAAACCCTGTACAGGGTCGCTATGAGTCGGAACCGACTCCACGGCATATAACAACAGCAGCAATCATTAATTCATATAACTGTGATAATTTCATTTTATGAAATAAATATTGTATAAAGTAGCTTGCATACCTATTGATCTTAGATTGGTAAGGTGATATGGGGGACACTGGGGTATCATTTTCTTATTTCTCTTCTGTGTCTCTTGTGTTTCATTAAAAATAGATTATTGCAACTACAGAGAAATTTCCAGAAGATTTTTGTTATCATTCTTTAATGGCTCCACGTATTTTTTACTTCTAATTTCCACTATCCTTTGTATTCTTCTCAAACATGAAAACTGTGCATGTGGTTATATGTTGATTTGTTCATATGTCATACATGACCAGATAATTTAGCTGCCTCTCTACATTTTTGTTTTGATACCTCACAAAAATTTCTACTTCTATTCCCTTGAAACTGAGAGAATTGGCATATTTCAAATTGACCTTGATGTATGAGACAAACTCAGAAACTACTCAATTATTTAGAAAAATAACAATGTGATATAAGTCCAATAGAATAAAAAATAATGAGTAAACAAATAATATATGCAAATATTTACTGCTGTTTTTTTCTTAAATACAGATACACTAGTGGCTTTAAAGACTTCTAATGCTTTACAGATGCAATATTTTAATTGAATTAAGCATTTCAATTCCCTCCTGATCACTAATTAGTTGGCTTCAGTGACAACGTAACAATCATGAAGTAACCCATTTTTTTCAAAATTTTACACATATCAAATTAATAAAGAACTATAATTACTGGACTGCAAGGTCATTTTGACCCAGAATGTCGGCAGTTCAAACATATCAGCAGCTCCTTGGAAATCCTATACAGAGTCACTATGAGTTGGAACCAACTGAAAAGCATTTTACAGCAAAACACCTTTATCCAGCAATGAAGTGAAAGTGGGAATTTCAAGAGAGATATCTGGCTCTTTTCTCTCATGAATCAATAGATAGATAGATAGATAGATAGATAGATAGATAGATAGATAGACAAGGTGGAGAACAACAAACATTATTTACCTAAGTAAAACTAAATAAATTATATCTTTTAAAAAAATGATCAGAGATGATAATGATGTCTGTTACCAGAGCAGCCACAATGTTAATGCTTATCTATTTTATCTGGATACATTTGTGAATCTCTCAGAAGACTGAAGCAATTTGAACTTATATATTTGTAAATTCAATAGTCACATCAACTGAAATGGGAAAAAAAAGTTAAAATTCACTATCTTCTCGTGTGAAATACAATGATGGTCAAGAAGAACTTGTGATATTATTTTGTAGGAAAGGGTGTGTTTTGACTCTCATCTAATGTCATAGATATATAAAATTTACATAATTTTGAGGTAATTTGTACTTTTTCTTATTTTTTATTTTACTTTTTGCTGTATTATTTTGGGAAAAGATTCATTTCATATAGGCAAAATTGAAAGGTATATACACAGAGAAACTCAACTATGTGTTTCAGAAAACAAATAATAAAATGTAGATGAAAATCAATTAGAAAAATCAATGTATATGAGAGTTGGATGTGAACCTAGATTTTGGGTATGATTGTGTAATTGTGTTCAGAACAAACACACCTCAAACTGTTTATGACTATAACACAGAAGATCATCTCATCTGTCTCTTGGACATAGTTGTTTTTAAAACCCAGCAAGAAAAAATGCACACACACACACATTATATATATATTATATATTATATACTTAACAACAACAACTATATATATATATATATATATATATATATATATATATATTCAAATTAAGAAGCAATGGCCAATATTATCACTATTATTATTAGAAATTACACACCTCATCATTTCATCTTGTCAATTAACATAGCATATTTATGAGTTGTTTATGATGTTCCTCAAGTGCTAGAAAACAAGCACACATTCCTTTATATATTTTAGTTATTGCTTATTGCATCTTTGAAAATAGTTTTTCTTTGAAGAACAGTATTTAGAAATAATTTTGAAACAATGAAAGTCTGTATTAAAAGAGGAAACAACAACAGTAATAACAATGAGCTACAAAGACGATGTAGATATTAATTTAAGGAGTATCAGCTTCAGAGAGTTAAGTATAAGAAAGGTTTAAAAAGGGCAGAGAAATACTTTTTTAGTATAAAAATTGTTTTCTGTTAATGAAGACTGTCTTATGTGTTGTGCATAAAGATTTTTTTTTTAATTAACTGTTTATTGTTAATTGGATTAAGGTTTACAGACTAGATCATCAGCTCTTTCAACAAAGTATACACCTTGTTTCATTTCTATGATTACAATCCCCTCCCTGGAACTTTTATTCTACTTCCTCCCTGTGGGTCTCCATTTCCATCAAGTTTTCTACTTCACTTTGTGTTAATTTAGATAGACTGTGTTTTTCTAAAAATATATCCATTTCCTCTAAATTTTCAAATATTTGGAGTACAACTCTCCATAATATTCTGTTTTTATCCTTTTGATTTCTATTGGTCCTATTGTGATGTCATTCATATGGTTTCTTATTCATGTTATTTGTGTCTTCGCCCTCTTTTCTTTTATTAGTTCGGCCAGTGGTTTGTTGATTTTATTAATCCTTTTAAAGACCCACTTGTCTTGATGACTCTTTCTGTTGTTTGTCTCTTTTATAATTCATTTACTTTTTTCGATAATTTTTATTAATTCTTTTTTCCAGTGACTGTAGGTTTACTTTGCTGGTCTTTTTCTAATTGTTGGAGCTGATGTTAATGTTAGTTTTGAATCTTTCTTCTTTTTGGATGTGTGCATATATTGCTATAAATTGCCCTTTCAGCACTGCTTTTGCTGTATCCCATAGTTTGGTATTGTGCTTTAATTCTCATTTGCTTCTAGGGATTTTTTCATTTAATTTTTCTAATTTATTCTATTATCCAGTAGGTTTTAAGCAATGTGTTATTCAGTTTTCATGTATTTGATTTTATTTACTTGATCTTCCTATTGTTGATTTCTAATTTTATAGCACTGTCATATGAGAAGATGCTTTGTAGTATATTGATGTTTTTCAATTTATTGAGACTTTTCTTTATGGCCTAACACATGGTCTATTCTGGAGAATGTTCCATGTGCACTGGAAAAGAATGTCTAATGGGCTGTTGTTGAGTTGAATGCTCTGTACACATCTACAAGGTCATGTTGATTGATTGTGTTGTTTAGTTCCTCTATGTCTTTGTTAAGTCTCTTTCTGATTGTTCTGTCCTTTTTTGAAAGTGATGTATTAAAACCTCCCACTTTTATTATGAAGTTGCCTATTTCTTTCTTCAGTTCTATTAGGGTTTGATTTATATGTTTTGAGATTCTTTTGTTGGGAGTATAGATATTTATTATAGTTATGTCCTCTTGTTCATTGACACTTTACTCATGTGATAATGCTCTTCCTCATGCTGCTTTTTGCCTTAATGTTCATTTTATCAGAGATTAATAGTACCACTCCTGCTCACTCTTTATTGCAAGTAGCTTGATATATTTTTCCATCCTTTAATTTTTAATCTATGTTTATCTTTGTGTGTAAGGTGTGTCTCTTGTAGACAGCATATTGAAGAATCATGTTTTCTTATCCATTCTGATACTTTCTGGCTAAATACATCTGACTGATGCACTTAATCCATTGGTATTCAGTGTAATTATAGTTAGGCACTTAACAACAACAACAATGAGTTGATTGCAGTCATTTTGCTTTGTGTGTGTGTGTGTGTGTGTGTGTGGTGCTGTTGGTTTCTTTGTTCTGCATGCTCACCTCTGCTGAGTTCATTTTTCTTGAATTTGTTTTTGTTGGTTTCTTCATATTTTTATTATTTATAAAATCCTCATGGATTTTCATTTACTTTATCTGATGTGGGGGTTTATTATGTTTCTTTGAGGTTACCCTTTGCTTTATTAATTTCCTCCCCATTTCAAAATAGTCTGTTTTGTCTTTAAATCTACCTGACCTCCTCACCACCTGGAACTCTGTAACTATTCTCTTCTCTTCCTTTACTTTGTAGTTGTCCTGATCATAGACTGATATCTCAGATTCCCTATTTCCAGTCTTGTAGTTTTGTTCTACTCTAGACATTTCCATTTTTGGACTGAATTCTGGGTGGTGTTTCCATGTATGTTAATCTCTGGTTGTTGTCTGCTCTCGTTGGTTCTCAGTCTAAATAACTCCCTTTAGTATATTTTGGAGAATTGCTTGGCTTTTACAAAGCACTTTAATTTCTATTTGTCTGAAAATGTTCTTATTTTGCCATCATATTTGATGAACAGCTTTGCTGGACATATGATTCTTGATTGGCACTTTTTTTTTTTTTTTCTTTCACTGTCTTGTATATATGTCTTTTGCTTGCATGGTTTCTGCTGAGAAATCAGAGCTTAATCTTATTAGTTTTCCTTTGTATAGAACATTTCCTTTTTCCTGAGCTACTTTCAGGATTCTTTCCTTTTCTTAGATTTGGGAGAGTTTGATTATGATATATCTTGTTGATTTTCTTTAGGGGCTTATCCTGCCTCAGATTCATTCAGGTTATTGAATGCTTATCGTCTCATGTTTCATATTAGGAAAATTCTCTTCCAGTAGCTCTTCAATAATCTTTTCTATGGTTTTCTTTGTTTCTTCCTGTTCTGGAATTGTAATTACCCATAGGTTGTTCTTCTTCATGTTATCCTGCATGACTCCTAGGTTTTCTTCAGATTCTTTCATATTTTTTTCTCATTGTTCTTCTATCTTAGCAATATTGAGAGATTTATTTTCAGGCTTGCTAATTCTGGCTTACATTGATTAAATTCTACTATTTTACCCTTTCAGTGTATCATCTGTTTCGGATATTTTAGTATTTATCTCCTGGACCTTTGTTTGCAGGTCTTGTATTGTCTGCAATGTTGTATTTATTTTGTTTGATTGTTTCTGTAGTGTTTTTCTGAATTCTTTCTTGTTTTCCTTGGCCGTTCTGTGGAACAATTGGATGTACCTCAATATCATTCTCCTGAATTCTTTCTCTGGCAGTTCTAGTGCCTCAGCTTCCTCAAAAACATTTTCTAGCTCTTCCTCTTGGTTGATTTTTGAGATACTCTGCCTTTTTCTTCCTTATGAGCAGAAAATTTTCAATTGCTTTTTAGGCATTGTGGCGTTTCTGTGTTTGTGTTAAGTTGATGAATGTATGTTGGTATATACGTAGACATTTAGCTATTGCCTCCTTGTTGGTGTGATCTAGAGATGAGCTTCTCTGTTCATTGTTCAAACAGTTCAATTCAGAGTGTATTTAGCAGATGTTGGTTGCAGTTGCTGCTCTGGCAAATAGCAACTGGTATTGGTTCTTGCCAAATTGGTTGGGTCGTAGAGTGTGCAGTTGTGGTTTGGTTATATGGCCACAGATGCTGTCTCATTTATCTCAGAAAGTCAGAGGCTGACTTCTGCAAGGGGAGTAACCCTTTGTCTCTCAATCCTCTCACTTCTGTTTAAAATTATTGTGGTGGGTTGTGTTTGCCACCCCAAATCAGAAGTCATTTCTTGCTTCTCTTTAAATTCTTTCTCCCAATAAGTATCCAATTCACTTATTTATTCCTTTATCTGAAGCTCAATGGTCTGGCACCATTCTCTGAATCTGTTTCATCTGGTTTCTGTATCTTTGCTGAAGAGGGTCTGCACAGTCTTTTTGTCTAATCTGTCATCAAGCCCCATCTGTGTATATGTTAAAGATTTTTGACCCTACAATGAAAATAATTTTAATAATTATCAAAGTGTCAATATTTGCTTAGATGTAAATAAAAACTTGCCTGTAAGGAGTCTGTCTAGATGAATGGTTTCTCAGATGACAAATCTCACTAACTACTTACTTTAAAACCTTGACAGTCCTATAGAATAGTTCTACTCTACACGCATGAAGTTGCTATGAATTGGACTCAACTTTATGGCAACTAACAACATCTTTTTTTCTAGAACGATTTTCTAAAACCTTTTCTTTCATAAGGCTTCATTTCAAATTTAATCCTAAAAACTGGGAAAACTGTCTTTCTCATGTTTCTAACCTTTATTCAACAACTATTAATATATGATATTGTAACTTCACATTATGCCTAGCCATCTCTGCCACCAAAATCTAACATTTGATAAAAGGTACTATACATTATTCTACATTTCTCCCTCCATAAAACAAATACGTTGTACAGTCTGACACTGTACTTATCATTGTTAGTGCATAGACAATGAGCCTTAAATAGAGGCTCAAGCAGTTTGTCCATTGTAATAGCAGGAAACACAGCGTGTCAGAAGATGTGTATAGAATAGTGGAAGTGGCTATGGAAACATGTGGAATAACAGATATCAAGATCATTTGATATGAAAAGGCCAAGGAAATGTGAAATAAGGGGTAAAATGAATTTTCTACATTTAAGTATACAGTTAGCATAACAGGAGTACTGGAAAAGAGTTGCTAAAATATCCAGTGATGGAAATTGATGAGTATAACATAAGATTGGCATTTATCTGTGTATTTTTAGTAAAGAAAAGCACAATATTCATAAAATAACATTGAGAAGGTATACCTTTAGGACAAGTCTTTACTAAATGTAGAGTGACTTAAATCTAATGCATGAACAAGGCCTATCGAGAAAGCCTTTTCTGAAAAGATTGGAATAATCCTACCAGCTCTTTCCATTGATTCCAAACATATCATAAGGATTTAGTAAAAGTTTTGAGTGGATAGATGGATGAGTAGATGGATGAGTAGATGGTTGATTAGATTTTTAAAAAAGGATCATATGAGTAAAGAAAGAAAATATTTAAATGAATAAATTGTCAAATCAACAAGATTGTCCTATAATTTAGGATCTGCCCTGTGCATATTACTTCTTTCTCATTTTTATTTTTCTTTATTCTGACTCAGAATTACAGAATAATAACCAAGTCAAGTCAGTCTGAGTTCTGTTCTTACATACCTATATTCTATAATGTTTCAGAAATTAATTAATAGCACACTTTAACTGAAGTAAGCTAAATGAGTATTGTGAGAATTGTTCAGTTTTTTAAATGTGAGCTCTATTAATTCTATAAAAATAGCTGCATCTATGTTTATAGTTCTGAGCTTTGTTAATTGGTTCCAACAACAAATCACAGTTTATCACTGATTCCCAAGTTTATTTGCTTGCTGTCATTGCTTCACTATATAATATAACAAAGATCCAACCACTAAATATGACATGTAATCTCAACATTCAAACTAATAGACATATCCACATTATTTAATTATTATCAAGTTATTAATTATATTTTTTAGACTAAATAGCTATTAAGAAATTGTACACCAAAACCTATCTATTTTGATGGTGAAACAATAAAAATAAAAAGATATATCTGTCCTTAAAGAGTCTAAACTCCAGTGAGGAAAGAAAACCAATTAAAAATGCATTTAACAATTTTGCAAATTAAAATACAAGATTTTATACATACGGTTTTAATAATAACAGTACTAGATTTGTAGTCAAACAAAAATATAGTTTTAAAGTTGAATGGAGTTCCTAGGAGATGCAAATGGTTAAATGTAGGACTACCAACTAGAAGATTTTTGGTGTAAGCTTGGCCACAGCTACCTCAAAACACAGGCTTGGCTATCTGCTTCTAAAAGGTCACACTCTAAAAGTCCTATGGAGCAGTTTTACTCTGCACATATGGAGTCTCCGTGAGTCTGAATTGAGTCAAAGGCAACTTACAGCAACAACAAAATTGAAAGAATTGTTTATATGCCTCTTTACTTCTTACTATCTATTCATTTTCTTAGAAAGTTACTTAACCTTCGTGAGCATGCTGGTTTCTAAAAAATGGATATGATGTTGAATATCCCTAGGAACTGTTGAAAGATTAAGAGTGCCTGTGTGAGAGACATTCACTTGGTGATCAATAAATGTGCATTGTTATAGTGTATTTTTCTCTTATTTTAGCTAAGATCATTCAGACTTTTAAAGAATTCTGATCATGAACATCATAAAATTGTTTTTGTCGTCTTTTTATTATCAGTATGAAGTATGATTATATATAAACTTTAAATGCTAGAGATAGTCATATTATGGACTATTTACAATTGAAAATTGATCCCAAACTCTAAAAGTATTCTTTTTTACTTTGTACATTGCCTAAATTATCATTCTACTATGCTTAAGTCTATTTCTAGTAAGATGAAGCATGATGCCAAAAATGTTTAATTAGCACCCAAATTTTTAAGCTATTTTTATCTCAACAATAGCAAAGCTTCAACAATGCTGCATCCATGTCTAATTAATTTGCTATGTATGTGTTCAAAGGAGAGAGACTATAGATGTGAAATCATATTAACACTTGTGTTCCTATAGAAATTCTATTAGCTTTGCTTCTCAGCAACTGAAACTTAACAGGTTTTTTAATGCCCGTTTGCATTCATTTGTGATGAACACCAACTTTTTCCAATATTATAAGAGCAGGTCATCCACCACCCCCTCAAAGCAGTAATGAGGCTAATGAGGGAACAGAAGAAATACTTAAACTATCTAAGGATGAAATAACACCTATGCTTTTTAAACTCCTCCAGAAAATATTTGAGAATAATTTTCTAAATATTTTTCTGAATTTCACAGAAAAACTGAAAAAAAGCATATGCATTAAATAGAACTATAGTAGAAGCTCTAATGTAAATGCTGATTTAATACTTACAAATAAATATTAGCATAAACTTTGAGAGTGAAATAAAAGATTGATCCAGAGATAGCAAGTGAGATTTAGTTATATTATGATAAATAATAGAAAATTTAATACCAGTAGATTAAAGAAAACCATATTAATGAAATAAATGCTAAATATTTAATTCAGAACTGATTTCTGATTGAATCTGATAGATTTAGTTGAAATACTGAAAGGAGAATAGTTTTTAAAATATTTTATATGTTTTCATTGTAATAACTCAAAAGCATTTCCATTAAAAATGTATGCATCTCTTTTATTATTATAGTTTAGCATTCTCCTGGACATGGATCTACTGCACCTAGATGAAAGAATAAAATAAGAGCCACAAAGGGTAGCTTGAAATCAACTTTGGTGGCTGTATTTATACAACAGAAATTAGAAATGCTAAAAATCAGGGATCCCTCCACCCCCTGGATAGCTGATTTTTAAACACTTACCAGCACACCACTGCTATTAGATGTCAATTTTTATGTGTCTTTCATGTGCCACCTGTGAAACACACTGTCTACTCTTTACATGCAAGTTCAGGCTGAAATGGAAGAATATTAAAACAAGCCAAAACATGACCTTGAGTGTATTTCATCTGAATTTAGAAACCATCTCAAGAACAGATTTGACACATTAGACACTAATGAACAAAGGGTTGCAAAAGTACAACAAAAGGGGGCTTCCAGAAATTCAAGCTAAATTCAGAAGATGACATGGAATATGGGATAACAATGTTGACTTCAGATGAATTTTAGCTGAATGTAAGGCCTAAGGTGCACCTTATCTAAGCTGTGGTATTTTCCATTGCTTTACATGTATGCAAAAGCTGGATGATGAAAAAGAAGATCAGAGAAGAATTGATACATTTGAATTGTGGTGCTAGAGAAGAATACTGAAAGTTCCATGGACTGCTGAAATAAGCAAATGCATTTTGGAAGAATTACAACCAGAATGGTCCTTAGAAGAGATAATGTTGAGACTTTATCTCTGGTACTTTGGGACATGTTGTCTAGAGAAGGACATTATGTTTGGTAAAATGGAGGGTCAACAAAAAAGAAGAAGACCCCAATGAGATGGATTGACACTGTGGTAGTATTGATGGGCTCAAACATAATAACAATTGTGAGGATGCTGCAGAATTGGGCAATGTTTTGTTCTGTTGCACATGGTCACTATTAGTAGGAAGCTACTCTACAGTACCTAAATAATACCTCAGATGCAACAGATGTGTAGAAAAGCTCCTTTTCCCAATTTTGGGCCATGTTACCTTACCTGTGGCCGGCTTCTTCTTTAATAGGGTCCCCATCTGCTAAGACACTCACACTAGCAGTTATGTTTTCTAATATCTCATTCAGAATATTTCTCAAAAACTGTCTATTCGGTCTCACCCTCTTCACCAATCACTGTGCCATTCCTTACACCTATCTTCATTACAGGTCAGCAATTTGAAACTATGAGCTGTTTCTCAGGAGAAAGATGAGGCTTTCTGCTCCCATAAAGATTTACAGCCTTGGAAACCTTATGCAGGGTTGCTGAGTCAGAACCAACTCCACAGCAGAAAAACACCAACATGTTCATTATAGCTGTGGTCTTCAAAGGTTCTCCCTGCTGCCTTACCTCATTGCTGAAAGCTTAACATTTAGCACTATCAGAAGTATTAAAAAAAAAAAAAAAATCCCAATACATTACTTCACTGCTTTAAAACCTTTTATAACTTTTCATAAAATGTTTAAATTACAATGAAGACCTTTCCCAATCTAACACTACCTTAGAATTTCTGCCTCGTCTCCTATTCATAGATCAAGGCCCTGTTCAGCCATTATTTTCCTTCAAAAGTCAATTTTGATCATGAGCAGCCATCTAAGGTGCTCTTTGGTCTCTTCATGTACAGGATAAAGAAGAGTGATGAAAATTACAGATGCTTATAATCAATTACTCCAATGGACTAATGGAACATGTGAATACCAGTCTCTACAACTGTGAGATCAGAAGAACTAAATGGTGCCTGGTTACCAATACAAACTGCTTTGAAAGGAATCATATGAGGATAGAGTGAGCGAAATGTGGAACAAAATTCAAAATTATAAATAGGACTGGACTTACTATACAGAAAGACTGGAGGAATTTGTAGCTGTGGACCTCAGCGACCCTTTAGGTCTTCAACGGAACCTACCCTCATGGTTCAATTTTCAGCCAAGCTGTGGAAATGTATATAGGGGAGAGAAAAGGGCAATATTTATCTAAGGACAAAGTTCAGAAATGTTGGTACTGTGGGTTGAATGGAAATAAGAACCACAGGTTACATGGAGGGGATTACAATCATTGAGATGAAACAAAGCATATGATTTGCTGCATGTAAAACTGATGATCTGTTCTGGAAACCTTCATTCAATTCACGATAAAAAGTTTCACACAAAAAATGTCAGCTTTGACCAGATCCACAGCAGATACTTGTAACAGAACCATCTCTGAATCCTTTACCTATCATACTGTAGCACTCAGCCTTTTACAAACCTAAAAGGCAATTTTTTACAGCACTTACACTTTACTTTGGCTTTTGGTTGCATTCAAAGTAATCTTTTCTTCCATCCATTTTACACTTCTTGTTGTTGTTAAGTGCCATTGAGTCTGTTCCGACTCAAAGTGATCATGCCTAGGGTTTCCAAGGAGCAACTGGTGGGTTTGAACCTTGGACCTTGTGGTTAGCAGTCCAGTGCTTATTTTACAACACCACACCATAAGTCATATTCATGTGCCAAGATCTAACTCAGCTGGCGTCTTTGTAATACTGTTAACTGAATGAATTACTTCTGAAGTCTCATTGCACTTTATAGTTGTATGTGATTGTTCCTCCTGGTGAATATAAATTTTTTTAGTGTTAGAAAACATTTCTTATCTCTTCCTCATCTTTATTCAATGAATCTACTAGTGCCTGGCAACAATAGCATCACTAGGTTTGGTGTCACCCAGTGCAGTAATCCATGGTGTCATCCCTTCTCACTCCGTGGATCTCCTCCTGAACTAGACGTTACATTCATTAGCAATGTCTGTTACCAGTTTTGGAGTTCTGGTGTGGTGCTGTGGGTTAATGCACTGGACTGCAAGGTCAGTTTTAACGGCAAGGTCAGTGATTCAAGCTCACCAGCCACTCCTTGGAAGCTCTACACAGGGTCCCTATGAGTCAGAACTGACTCTATGGCATTTAATGACAACAGCAACAACAACATCTGTAACCTTAAGTGAAATAACTTATACACTCAAAGTAGTATACAACATTCTGGGAATTATTACTGGGGATAAGAACACTGATGGCAGAAACACATACTACTGACAGCATGGAAGAAGGTACAAAGGCTAACGTTCAGGCAAGGAGATTAAAATAATTCAGACATCCAGGTTTAGTGTTTATAAAGGTTACTACTCTACAGAGCTCATTCAGTTCTAAGAACTTCACTATATCACAGAGATGTATAAAATTGAGCTCTGCATGGATTATCATGAAAATCACCATTTGTGTGTTATGCTTTCTAATTAAGAATTAAAACTAAATTAAAAACAAAGAAAACCTAGAATGTAACTCTGATCAGTTGAATTGTGCCTTCCAAAGGACCATAAACCAAACCCACGGCCATTGAGTCCATTCTGACTCACAGCAACCAGATAGGACACAGTAGAACTACTCCACAGGGCTTCCAGGCTGTAAATCTTTACAGAAGCAGGTTACCTCATCTTTTACCCTGGAAGTGGTTGCTGGGTTTGAACTGCTGATCTTTCAGTTAGCGACCCAACTATTAGTGATCCAATGTTGACCTACTGCACCACACAATATTTAACTCAGTTCACAGAAAAAGAAAACAAAGCAAAAACCCTACAGCAAATAAATCACTGCCATTGACTTGATTTCCACTGATCTTGAATATAAATCACAGGAGCAGATAACCTCAACTTTCTTTCAGAATGGCTGGTAGGTTTGAACTGTCAACCTTGTGCCCAGTGTTTACCTCACATACCACCAGGTTGAAGTATGTAAGTCTAGATCAGAATCACATATCTAAATGGTGTGCAAAGTTACAGCTAAGCTCCTGTTATATTCTGAAAATTATCAACACTCTGCATTCCAGACACTGTGAACACATTCTTGATATTCCTTAACAAATCAAATATGTTAACTTCATGTTGTCAGCTGAATTCTTTCATCACTTTTCTATGATAATGGTCATTTGGAAATCATCTGTGATTGTAGTCATTAAATATTACATTAATTAATTACTGTATCTTTACATAAATGAGGTGTGTTACATCTTAAAATATCACTCCCAGGTATTTTCATAGGCTCTCTATATTATTTTTTACATATTGCTGTAAAAGAATTCATATAGAACACTTAAGAAACTTTGGAGAGGAATGGGCAATATACAACTCACATGTTGTTCGTGTAACAATATGGTATATCGTCTGTTTTTTGCAGTGTGACTACTCATACCTAAGAATAGTGTAAAGCAAATGCATTCATTGTAGTATGAGCAATAGGCAAGGAATTAATGGTATAAGCAATCCTTATATTATAAAGTCAGTAATAATGTATTATTTAATTATAATAATTATGACCTGAGGAATATATGATAGCTTGTTCTTTACTTGTTTTATAGAAGGATCAGCACTGGTCTGTGAACCACAATGTAGAGAGGTCAAACCTACCAGCTGCTCCTTGGAAATTCAATACAGGGTTGCTATGAGTCAGAACCGATTCATGGCATTTAACAACAACAATAATAAGCAAATGGTTCATTATCTTTAACTCCTTAATAATTTGCATTGGAAAAAAGAAAACTTCTACTTATCAGTACTTTGAGTTTTCAGCTCAGAAAACCTCAGAAGATACAGCTATTATGGTTAATAATTTGAATGAGGAAAAACATCACATATGAAGATATTTGAAGTAACAATTTCTTTGACAAAATGTATACAAAATGAGAAGTATTAGTTTACAAATACAAAATATCTATTTTTTTTTCATTTTCTAATAATAGAAAAACATCTTTCATAATATTATAATGAAACTATAATCTTTATCTATTTTGTTCTGCCAGTTCTTTGTTCTTTCAGAGCAATGGAAAAAATCTAGTTGCTAAACATGCATACATTAATGACAGTCTAAGAGCAGTATGTTTTCTAGTTCATAATTTTACACTAGTATCAAATATAATATAATGCATTATCTAAATAAGTTCCTCTATGTCACATAGAAAGTGCCCACATGAGTTATGAGTCTGAACTAACTCGATGGCACACAATATATGAGTATATGTGTAGTTTAATTCAAGAGGAAAAGTACTCTGTGATTTCCTTTAATCAATCATCACATTCCTTTAGCTCAGTGAACACATCAGTTGGCATCCTGTAGAACTAGGCATCAGGAAGTGCTTCTTTGTATCTAAAATAAAATAAGCTATATATGTTCTTTCTATGCTATATATACTATGGACTGACAGAAGAATTAACAAATTAGTCTTGGAAGAAATGTCACCAAAATGTTCCTTAGAATTGAGGATGATAATATTTTGGCATGTCATCAGGAAAGAACAATGGGTAGAATAAAACATCATGGGTGATAAAGTTTATGGTCTATAAAGGTAAGGAAGGCTCTTGTCGAGATGAATTCACACAGCTGCTCAAACAGTGGACTCAAGGACAGCAACAATCATGAAGATAGTGCAGGTCCAGGCAACATTTCATCCTATCATGAGTCATAGCTCATGATAATGGCAGCTAACAGCAACCGCAACATGAAGTAGACAGCATTAGAAGGTAGTTATCTTTTAAGATGATGGTGGTGGTTGTGTGTCGTGGGGTTGGTTCCAACTCACAGGGACCTTGCAAAGGATTTCTGATGCTGTAAATCTTTACAGGAGTACAAAGCCTCATATTTCTCCCATAGAAGGGCAGATAGTTTTGAACTACTTACTTTGAGGTTAGTAGCCCAACTCAGAATGTAGTTATCTGGTAACTATTTGACTGCTAAATGAAAGATTGGAGGTTTGAGTCTACCTAGAGGTATCTCAGAAGCAAAGTTCATTGATCTACTGCTGACAAATCAGCTATTGTAAACATTAGTTGTTAGGTGCTGTTGAGTCAGTTCCGATTCATAGCAACTCATATACAACAGAATGAAACATTGCCGGGTCCTGAGGCATTCTCACAATTGTTGTTATGTTTGAGCCCATTTTTGCTGTCACTATTGCCGACCCATCTTATTGCGGATCTTCCTCTTTTCCCCTCCACTTTCCCAAGCATTATGTTTATCCCAAGACTGATTTGTTTGTTCTTCTGGGAGTCCATGGTGCTTTAAATATGCTTCAGCATCACCATAATTCAAATGCATTGATTCTTCTACAGTCTTCCTTATTCATTGACCACCTTTCACATGCATATGAGGTGATTTAGAATATCAAGTTTTTGGTCAGACACACCTTAGCCCTCAAACTGACATCTTTGCTCTTTAACACTTTGAAGAGGTCTTTTGCTGCAGACTTGCTTAATACAATATGCCTTTTGATTATTTCTTTACTGAAGATACAATGAATGTTGATTGTGGATCCAAACAAAATTAAATGTTTGACAACTTCAATCTTATCTCTATTTATCATGATGTTATTTATTTGTTCAGTTGTGGGGATCTTTGCTTTCTTTTCATTGAGGTGCAACCCATACTGAAGGTTGTCATCTTTGATCTTCATCACTATTTCCAGTCTTTTTTGCTTCCAGCAAGAAAGGTTGTATCACCTGCATATTGCAGGTTGTTAATGTCTTTCTTCAATTTTGATGACATGTTCTTCTTCATATAACCCAGCGTCTCAGAATGCTTGTCAGTATACAAATTGCTGTGCCAAGATAGAAGAGATCATCTTATGTGGTAGGAATGGAAAAGCAGAAGAAAAGAGAGTTGGCATAAGTAAGGAATCTAAATGGAAATGAGGAATCTGTATGGACATCAAAATACTGGGGTTAAGAACTCAGACTTTGCCATCAGACTTCCTGAATCTGAAATTTATCTCTGCCCCTTATTAGATCAACACTGATGGAAACATCAGCTAAGATACAAATGAAGTATTGCATTAATCAAAAAGCTGAAAAACGCCTCATTAAAGTATTCATGAGCAAATATGTTAGTTTGAGGACTAAGATGTGCCTAACTAAAATGATGGTATTTTCAATTGCCTTATATGTGTAAGAAAGTTGTAGAAGAGTCAATGCATTTGAATTACAGTGTTGGTGAAAAATATTAAAAGTACCATGGACTGCCAGAAGAACTAATAAATCAGTCTTGGAAAAAGTACAACCAGAATGCTCCTTAGAAGCAGGGATGGTGAAAATTCATCTCTTATTCTTTGGATATGTTGCCAGGAAGGATGAGTCTCTTGAGAAGGACATCATGCTTGGCAAAGTGGTGGATCAGCAAAAGAGAAGACTCCAAATAAAATGGATTGACACAGAGGGCAGCAACAATGGACTCAAACTCAGCAACAATTGTAAGGATGGATCAGGACTAGGCCCTGTTACATTCTGTTGTACATTCTCATAGGGTCACTGTGAGTCAGAACTGACTTTCAATTTTTTTGTTAATTTCCATCGAGTTGGTTACAACTCATAGCAACCCTCTATAAGGTTTCCGAGAAGCAGTTGGTGAGCTTGAACCATGGACCTTGCAGTTCATTCTGACTTTGTAGTCCAGCGTATTAACTCACAGCACCACACCAGAACTGCCAGAACTGACTATATGGCACCTAACAACAACAATAACTTACTGATGGCACTAAATCTGTATTTTCACTATGACTCAGTTTTCTCAACTATAAAATGGAAGAAACAGAATCTATAACATCATACTTCATTGAAATGGAAAGGAATACCTGGCACATAGTTGTTGTTGAGTCTTTTCCAACTCATGGTGGTGGTGGTTATGTGCCATGGAGTCGGTTCCAACTCATAGCAGCCCTGTATAGGGTTTCCAAGGCTGTAAATCTTTATGGGAGCAGAAAGCCTCATCTTTCTCCTGCAGAACAGCTGGTAGATTTGAACTACTTACCTTGTGCTTTGCAGCCCAATTTGTAACCACTACGCTACCAGAGCTCCTTTTTTCCAACTCATAGCTACCCTTTATAGGGTTTCTAAGGAGCAGCTAGTGAGCTTGAATCACCAACCTTGTGGTTCAAACTGACTTTACATTCCAATACATTAACCTGCAGCACCAAACCAAGACTTTTGGAACATAGTGGTACCATACACATGTTTGATAAATATATACTTTTTTTTTTAAAGAGACTAAATCATCACTGTCTCTGTCTTTTTCCATAAACACACACTCACATATATTATTTTCTAAATTCTTACAATACTGTTAAGTCCTGGTGTGTTGCTAGGGTAAATTTTTGAGGACTAAGGTGTGTCTGACCCAAGACTCAATATTCTAATCACCTCATATGCATGTAAAATATGGTCAGTGAATAAGGAAGACTGTAGACGAATCAATGCATTTGAATTATGGTGTTGCTGAAGCATATTTAAAGTACCATGGATTGCCAACTGAAAGGATGGTAGTTCAAATCCACCAGCCATTCCTCAGAAACGCTCACTATAAGTCAGAACTGAGTCAATGGTACTTAATAACAGTATAGTATTACTATTAAGATGTCTGATAGCTTACATGGATATGACAATACACAATTAAGACAATTAAAAGTAAATTGTACTTTCACAAACAAATATAGAAGACATGAAACAGTCATGAATAAATATCATTTACATGTAAAAATTATACACAATAGTTTGGGCAGTAGGTTTGATATACCAATTGAATCCTTGAGTTATACAAAAGAAATATAGGCCAATAATGCATACATCATTCAAAATTCAAGTTGTGACATGGACTCAACAGTGGTCTTCTGTAGGTTGTTTTCTTGACTGCTATTTCAACAAACATTCATTATGAATCCAGGTAAAATGAAGTCCTTTCAATTTTTTTCTCCAATTTTCATGATGTTGCTTAATGTTTCATTGTAAGGATTTTTGTTTTTTCCATAATGAAGGTTGTAATCTTTGGTCTTAAGTAATAAGTGCTTCAAATCCTCTTCTCCTTCAGCAAGCAAAGTTGTGTCACCTGCTATTGCAGACTGTTAGTGAGCCTTCCTTCAGTCCTGAGTCCATGTTCTTCATGTAGTCCAGCTCCCCAGATTATTTGCTCAGTGTAGAGATTGAATTGGTATGATGAAAGGATACAACCATCATGCACACCTTTATTAATTTTAAACCAATGACTATTCCCTTACAGTGTTTTAACAACTATTTCTTGTTCTATGTGTAGATTCCACATGAACACAACCAAGTGTTCTGAAATTCCCATTCTTTACAATGTAATCCATAGTTTGTTTTTTTATCATTCATGCAGCTGATTGCTTTTAAACAGTCAACTACAAGTAGACTTCTTTTTATCAGAGTGTGGTGGCTCCATATGATAAGCACTGAATTGCAAACCACAAGATCTGTGTTTCGAGCCTGCCAGCTGCTCCGCTTGAGAAAGATGAGGCTTTTTGCTCCTGTGAAGATTTCACAGCCTAAGAAAGCCTACACAGCATCACTCTGCATTGGAACTGACATGGCAGCACTTAACAACAGCAAACTTCTTTTTGGTATTCTCTGCATTCAGCTAAAACCCATCTGAAGTCAGCCATATATCCCATTTTCCATGCCATCATCTGAATCTGGTTAGAATTTCTGACAGCTCCCTGTTATACTGTTGGAATGTTTTTTGAATTCCCCTCAGCAAAATTGTAGTTGAATATGACATTAAGGATATTGTTTGATTATTTTCACATTCTGTAGAGTCACCTTTTTTTGTGTGGTGATGGTTGTGTGCTCTGTAGTTGGTTCCAATTTATAGCGATCCTGTATAGAATTTCTGAGGCTGTAAATCTTTAGAGAAATAGAAAGCCTCATTTTCCATCTGTGGAGCATCTGATAGACCCAAACTTTTGAACTTGCAGTTAGCAGCCCAACTATATCCTATTATGTTACCAGGGCTCCCTTTCATTGTAATGAGTACAGATGTGGATCTCTTCCAGTAGGTTAGCCAGGTAGCTATCTTTCAAATTTCTTGTCATAGATGAGTGAGTGCCTCCATTGCTGCATTAGTTTGTTGAAACATTTGAGTTGGCCTTCTGACCGCTCCTGGAACATTGCTTTTCACCAATGTCTTTAGTGAAGCTTATATTTCCTCCTTCAATAGTGCACATTCTTGATTCTATGTTCCCTCCTGAAGTGGTTGAATGTACGCCAATTTCTTTCGTACAGTGACTCTTCTCTTGATGCTTCCTGCTTCATCCAATATTTTGTTCATAGACTTCTTTAACATTGACACTCAAGACTTGAATTTTTCTTCAGTTCTTTCAGCTTGACTTATGGTGAGCATGTTCTTTTCTTTTGGTTTTTGAATTCTTGTTTTTGTACATTTCATTATAATACTTTACTTAGTCTTCTGGAGCGGCCCTTTGAAATATTCTAGTCAATTATTTTGCTTTATCATTTCCTAAAGTTGCTTTTGTTTCGTCACATTCAAGAGTAAGTTTCAGAGTCTCTTCTGACATCATTTTTTTTTTTTTTTTTAGTGTCTTTTTAATGACCTTTTGCTTTCTCCATGTATGATGTTCTAATGCCATTCCATTACTCATTTGGTCTTTGGTCATTAGTGTTCAACATGCCAGATCTATTATCGAGATATTCCTAAATTCAGCAGGAATAAACTTAACTTCATATTTTGACTCTCATGGACATGTTTTAATTTTCTTCAGCTTCCACTTGATATCTCATATGAGCAATTGATGGTCTGTTCCACAGTTACCAGCTGGCATTATTTTGACTGATAATATTAAGATTCTCCATCATCTCTTTCCACAGATGTTGTCAATTGGTTCCTGTTTATTCCATCTAGTGAGGTCCATGTGTATAGTTGCCATTTATGTTACTGAAAAACAGTTCTTTTGAATGGATAAGTTGTTGGTGATGAAAAATTCTATCTATAATCTTTAGTATCACTTCTAGCATGAAGGCTATGTTTTCCAAATACAGATCCTTTTTCTTTGTATCCAACTTTACCATTCCAATCACCAGTACTTATCAATGCATCTTAATTGCATATTTGATCAACAACAGATTGCAGAAGCTGGTAGGATTCTTCAATTTTTTTTTTTTTTACTTTAGCAGTTTGTATGTAAATTTGAATAACAGCCATAACTGGTCTTCCTTGCTATCCTATGGATATTATTTGATCACAGATGGTATTGAATTTCAGGAAAGATCTTGAAATGTTCTTTTTGAGGATGAATGCGTCATTATTCCTCTTCAAATAGTCATTTGCAATGTAATAAGCCCTATGACTTCCCAACTCAAAATGGCTAATACCAGTCCATCTCAGCTGGTGTTGGCCATTTTGAGTTGGAATGTACAATGCATGAATCAAGGAAAATTGGAAGCCATCAGAAAATAAAATTGAATGCATAAAGATCAATATTCTAGGTATTTTATTTTTTGATGACTTTCAATTTTCCTAGATTCATACATTGTACACTACTTATTGTGATTATTAAAGGATTTTTATAGCTATTACTTCTCATTTTGATGCAAATGAAGGTCCTGACAGCTTTACTCTATCCACGTCATTAAGGTTGACTCTGCTATGAAGAGGCATCTCTTTCCCAGTCAAATATTGAAAGCCTTCCAACCTAAGGGACTCATTTTCTGGCACTATATCAGACAGTGTTTCACAGCTATACATAAGGTTTTCTGAATTTTCCTGAAATGGACACCTGTTTCTTCTTCCTAGTCTGTCTTAATCTGGAAGCACCACTGAACCCTTTCTATCATGGGTGATCTTGCTGGTATTTGACAAAGCATCCATTATCATAGGAATGTATGAGGTACCATCGTTTAACAAACTGATGGACAAGTAATGGAATTCAGAAATACAGACTCCAAAATATTTTGGGGTATCCTAACTGGAATAATTACAATTGGAATAATTATTATCTATGACCATGACAGCTCTGAAATCAAGAGCGTAACAGGCAATTCAGTTTATTTTCCCCTCTTGTCATAGACTGGATTATCTAGAGGAGTAAAACCAGTGAGTTATATATAAAATATATAATAGCCACTCAACCATAGGTCAGTTTGAACCTCAAATTCACCAGCCACTACTCAGAAACCCTATACAGTTTCACGATTAGTCAGAACCAACTCAATGGCACTTAACAGCAACTATATGTGGTAGAGAAATTTATTTCAAGGAAATGGCTTACAGAGATGTGGAGGCTAACAAGTCCTAAATTCATGGATCAAGCCTCAAACTAGAGGTTTCTTCTGACTCACATGGTTGTAGAAGCTGTCAAACCCAAACTTTGGATGTCAGACAGCAGGCTGCAGGCTCATGTCCCAAGACCTAGAGATCAGAGACTGACCAGTCAGAATCAGGACACATAGAAAGGGAGATTTTTCAAGACATCCGTATATATGGGATGCAGCTGCAACCCAGAGAAACTCTCCTTTAAACTGATTGGCTACTCCAGTTCACAACATGGAGAAAGATTACACACTTTCTGCCAAATAAATGAGATTATGGTTTAGCCAATTTGACATATAAGTTTAACAGTCTTTTGCCAGGTATATTTAACTTTGATACATTTAAAAGAAAATCTAACTACACGAAATTAAATCAGCCCAAAAGGAAACAAAGACACTTTAGAGAAGATTAGCATATAATTTATGCATATTATATAAAAACAAATTATCATATAATCTTTGTAGACCTTTCACAGCAATCATTGCTATATTAAAGAAACAAAATTTCCAGATCTAGTATGTCACCATGGAGAACAGTCCATACTGTGTTCATTGAATTAGAAAATTTAGCTGACAGTTTTGGGAATTTTAATATGCATAAATCTGAATACTCCCACAGTTAATCTCCAAGGCAAAAAAGAGCACTTTACTCATAACTGAAATATGTGAGTAAAAAGTGGAAAATATATTAAACAGAATCAGATCATTTAAAGTGTAAATACTTTAAGCAATTTCTGTACAAATCTTGATAGAACTTGAATTGTGCTGTTTATGGTTAGGCATATACATGCTGTACACTAATTGGGTTCAGAAGACAAATTTTGGAAAATGGTGATCAGTTTTCTATCTCTAGTTACTGTACTCAAAGCTAAAAGTAATTATTTTTGCATACTTATTAATTTAAAAGCATTTTCTTAGAAGTGGCTGGTGAGCTTGAACTGCTGACCTTGCAGTTCAAATCGATTTTGCAGTCCAGTACATTAACCCACAGCGCCACACCAGGACTCTGACTATATGACTTCTAAATGGTACAAATGACTGCTATATAATGACTGCATATTATCTGGCAGACCACTGAGATTATGGCTTAGCCAATTTGACACATGACCTTAACCATCTCTTACCAGGTATATTTGAATTTGATACATTTAAAGGAAAACTTGACTTCAAGATATAAAATCAGTTCAAAATGAAACAAAGACACTTTAGAATGGTTGAGGATTTGAGTCCACTAGAAATGATTAAGTAATCTACTTCTGAAAAATCAGCTATTGAAACCCCTATGGTATGCAGTTCTATTCTATGATACACAAGTTGTCAAATCAGAACCTATTCCATAGCAACCAGACATATAGTGATCTAACTTGTCCCATCCTCCTTCTCTTTAAAGTGAAATGTGGTTCTTGCTCTCTTAATGTCATGTCAGGGAGTCATTAATAAAAGCATATATATAAACAAATATTTATTTTCCCAGAAAAATAATGACTAAGATGATAAAGATACCACATGTGAGAAAAGACTGACTTGAAAAAATGACTTCTGATTGAAAGAGGTACAAGAATTAAGTTGGGAAAAAAGAGTGAGGAATACACCAGACAAGCCCTGTGTCAAGCAGATGCCTTGTATATTTCAGAAACATAAGGGTTCCTGGAAGGTGAGATGGGAAGAGGAATAAGATGACTTTAGAGCATTATGAAGAGACACAGCATACAGAACTTGTCACATATATACCTTCAACCCTGATTCTAAGAAGGGTGATAAGGTAGCAAAAAAGGTGACATGATCAAACTGATGAAAAGAAAATAAGAATGAATGTTGAAAGATCAGTTAGTAATTAATTACAGTTGTCCACTAAGAAATCATAATGCTTTGGTTTGAACGTGGAGGTAAATACACATTAATAAATAGTTAAGGCTGAGTTGGTGATATGTGTTTAAAAGATCACTCTGACTGATATGTGACAAATAGAGTACAAAAAAGGGCAAATTTGTAAACAGAAGGCTATGGATATGGTGTCGTTTAAATAAAACTTTGGCTTTGTACTCTTAATAGTTAAAGGAAAAGTCAAATTCTGAAAAAGTTGGTGTAGCGTATGGGAGAAAAAGAAAATTTAAGAAATATTTCTATTGGTTGTGCAATTTGGTAAACACATCTTTACTCCTCAGAACCATTCTTCTGTTTAGAACATTTTATTTTCATTTTCAAATCAAGGGAAATGAGTTCAGAGAGGGTGAGCAATACATATAGTGTGACATAGTACTTTGGTGATACAGACAGCTTTGGGACTCAAAATCAGTTTGATGGAAAATATGCTCTTACCTTCACACCTGAGGTCTCCCTAGAAATAGTATTCTTATTCTATAGGTAATGTTCAGAGAAATTAAATGACCTACAAACAGATTATACATGGGGGAAACCGAGTGTATATTTTAATATTCACCCTTATTTTTCTCTCTTACATTTCACATTGTTGAACTCTATCACCACCACTTTTTAGACTGCCATCATAACTTAGAATAAAGGGAGAATGTCAATAATTCCTTGCGGAATTAATGAGAATAATTTTTACCTTTTATTTGAAAAAGTAGAGTCAATTATATGGTTACAGGAATCATCAGTAATCCTGGAGGAAGAGAAATAAAAAGGTGTATTTCTTGGTGATACTGGCCCACATTAAGCATTCTATAAGTACTTGTCGAATGAAAATCAAAGTTTGGAATACAATTCAATGTAAAGGAAACAATATCCTGAAAACTGGGTTGATAAATAATATGATGATAAGCAGTGAAAAGATTGAAGTTATCAAAAGACTTCAGTTTGCTTGAATCCACAATTAACACCCATGGAAGCAGCAGTCAAGTAATCAAATTACATATTACACTAGACAAGTTTGTTGCACAAGACCTCTTTAAAGCGTACAAGACAAAGTTTGAAGACTAAGAGGTACCTGACCCAGGCCATGATATTTTTAAACCCCATAATATGCATGTGAAACTTAGACAATTGATAAGGAAAACTGAGGAAGAATCTATTCATTTGAATTATGATGTTAGAGAAGAACATTGAAAGTGCCATGAACTCCCAGAAGAAGAAAGAAAACTGTTTTGGAAGAGGTACAACCAGAATTCTCCTTAGAAGTGAGGATGGTAAAGCTTCATCTCTTTTACTTTGGATGTGTTCTCAGGAATGACTTGTCCCTGGAGAAGGACATTGTACTTAGTTAAGTGGAAGGTTAGGGAAAGAAGACACCCAACAAGATGGATTGATACAATAGCATCAACAAAGGGCTCAAACATAACAGTTGTAAGGTTGACACAGGACCAGACAGTGTTTTATTCTGTTGTGCTTAGTGTAGCTATGAGTTGGAGCATACTCCACGGCACTTAACAGCAACAGCAAGTTATCAATGTTGACTTATGTGCAACCTGTTTTTACAAATCAACCCCTGGATAGCCTAATATATTAAAATTTTGAAATACATAAAGTGGTTCATAATAAGTGGATGCTACTTTGTGTTGAGAAGCTGAGTTATATGATGAAAAACATGGCATCAGGATTGGAGGAAATCTCATTAACAAACTGCGATATGCAGATGATACAACTTTGCTTGCTGAAAGTGAAAAGGACTTAAAAATATTTACTGATGAAGATCAAAGAGCACAGCATTCAGTATGGATTACATCTCAATGTAAAGAAAACAAAAATCCTCCCACTGGACCAATAAACAACATTCTTATCAATGGAGAAAAGATTGAAGTTGTCAAGGACTTTATTCTTCTTAGATCAACTATCAACACTCACGGAAGCAGCAGTCAAGATATCAAACAACGTATTGCATTAGGTAAATCTGCTGCACAAGACCTTTTTTAAACTGTTGAAGAGCAAAGATGTCAGCTTGAAGACTAAGGTGCACCTGACCCAAGCCATGGTATTTTCAATAACCTCATATGGATGCGAAAGCTGGACAGTGAATAAGGAAGACTTTAGAAGAATCGTTGCTTTTGAGTTATGGTATTAGAGGAGAATATTGAAAGTGCCATGGGCTGCCAAAAGAACCAATAGATCAGTTTTGGAAGAAGTGCAGCCAGAGCGCTCTTTGCCAAACTTCGTCTCTCATGTTTCGGACATATTGTCAGGAGGGACAAGTCACTGGAGAAGGATATCATGTTTGGTAATGAGGAGGGTCAGAGAAAAAGAGGAAGGTCCCCAGCAAGATGGATTGGCAAAGTGGCAGCATCAATGGGCTAAAGTGTGGCAACAGTAGTGAGGTTCATCCGGGATAGGTCAGTGTTTCTTTCTGCT
Organism: Chrysochloris asiatica; assembly: GCF_000296735.1. Taxonomy (NCBI): domain Eukaryota; kingdom Metazoa; phylum Chordata; class Mammalia; order Afrosoricida; family Chrysochloridae; genus Chrysochloris; species Chrysochloris asiatica. Next base: position 9,481,779 of record NW_006408613.1, on the reverse strand, counting down.
GTGCATAAGGCCGCTATGAGTCGGTACCGACTTGATGGCACCTAACAACAACAACAACTTTGTGATATAAATCAAAACATTGTCACTACTACTGTGTTATGTTACAGATGTTTCAGTGTATCTGGAAACGTTTCTTAAATATTTTTTAATGTATAGAAATGTATACTATATACTCTATTCTGAAACAAATATTTGACTATTGCACCTTACCTTTCCAATTTACATGCAAATTTAATATAAAGACACTTTTATGAAAGAAACTCATTTGTAATTTAGGTACTGAATGCAGTAAAAAATTTCCTACTTAACTATTTTGTTCATTAACAACATACATCTGTTAGTAACAAATATGCAAGATTAGAGTAATCTGGCTATATGTTAAAGTTATTTGTCATCTTGGCTGGTCCATGATTCTCAGTAGTTTGGTGTTTATGTAATGATTTTATTTGGCAGTTTTTTAATGATATAATTTGTTATTTTCTTTATAACTGAATCTGACAGTTGTATAATGTTGTATTCATTCTCCATTGTATGATCTGATGTGGTCGTCCTCTATTTTTACTTCACACTGATTTTTGCATAATGATCGGGTCTTTGGAACCTAACCATGTCAATGTGAGAGTGAGTGCAAATCATTTGACTATAGAGAATAAATATTTAAATTAAATTTTAGATAGAGAAGCACAAAAATATTAAAAGGATCTCCTGCTATTTCTTGTTTTCCTGTTTATTTACATGGCACAATGCAGAAACTACATGTTTTACTTTCAGAGTGATTTCTCAGTGCACTTCATGATGAACATGTATTGTGCAATTTAGTGTTGAAAGGCAACTGTTTTCCCCACAAATCTGGATGAGTGAGTTTACCTAGTTCAAAGCCTTAAAATCCCTCAGGTCTCTCCCAGAAATGTTGTCATGAACACATAAAACAGAGAAAACATCTTAGATGTGAACATGTTTTTGAATATATAAATATTTTATTTTTATACTTGCATAATCAAATATCCTGTATTTCACAAGCTGGTAGTAGTTTGATGAGCATATTTTAGGATGAGCTCTGCTCATGCCAGGCACTGATACCCAAAATTAAAGCAGAGTCTTATCTTCTAGGAATCTTAGTTAGATGGACATAAAAGTGTAATTTAAGTTCACTGAAAAATTAAACTCATTAAAATTATAACATTAATAAACTCTTGCTAATCACATTTACGTAGAGCCTGGGTTATGCTAATCGGCCTGTGCTGTGCTTCCCATTTTTCTTTCTTTCTTTTTTTTTTTTTTTTTTTGTATTCCTTTCTGGTATATGAAAATTTTATGAACAGCAATACATTAATGTAAGTATAATGTAAATCATATGTATTAAAATTACAATTGATCCAGGTAAAATCTGTTGTGAGATCAATGTCTGTCCAGAGAATTTTCATCCTTCATCTGAACAAATAGGAGCATCCTAACACAGTAATTGTTGAGAGTGTTCCTGTACATTTTAAACTCCATTTAGTGATTAACTGAAACATTTAATTAAAAAGTAAAGGTACAGGTCCTCAACTTTGCTTGTGTTTTCTAAGTTGCTAGTAGAAGAGAAAGTAAACTAGTGTAGTTCTCTTTTAAGAAAGGAGATACAGCGAAGGAAGAAGCGCTATTGTCTCTTCCTCTCATCCTTCCTCTTCTAGGTAAAGATTTTGTTGGTCTTGTTGTTTTGTTTTCTTTTTAATAGGAAATGTGATATTCTACAAAAACTAGAAAAATGCAATTATTACAATTGTAGCTAATAAAATAATGCATTCATTCACTCAATGATTCATTTTATTTTGCTTAGTTTTATAGGGCATTGTAAAATAAACACACCTAAAATGCTGTTGTACTAATATCCTTATCAATATTTATGGAACACTTGAAGTAGGGTCATAATGCCATGATCTTTTTATTTTAATCAGATTTTTTTAAATGTTTTTGTTTTATTGTTAAGTTATTTCTGTAAGCACTTTTTCTAAAATCTTTCACAACAAAGCACCAGTTAATTCCTTAAATAATACATATACAATCGTAATTGGGAAAATGATGCTCTTTCCTTGGCTTGCTCAGATCTTGCTTTACCTGAAGTTTACTCATAGTTTTAAATATCCACAAAGTTATTTTTCTTATTCTTGTCAAACTTTCAGGCTACTTATTATTTTAGAAATGAAATAATAAGATAACTCTTTATCTTATATGACCAAAATTTCATTACTATCAAAATTTCCAAAGAAACATATCATATTGTTATAAATATGCCTGCACCCCATACACCCGTAAAAATTAGGATAATTTTTTTCACACATTTAAATTTCAAATACTAAAATTTTCTCATAAAATATCTGTTTTCATGAACTACTGTCAGTTTTTTGTTTACATGCCTTCTTTTTGTTAAAATCTACTCTGTCATTATCTTATTATACAGTGCCAGCTAACAGTTTAAGTGACAGTTTTCATATCTGTATTGCTGGAAATCTATATATTAACTTTGGTGTTCTATTGTACGTAGAATCATAATATCATTCAGTGCCCACAGCAAGGCACTTGCTTTGCTTCAGGTTATTTATTGTGTAAATTTAAAAAGTACAATTTTGTGTAACCATCCTAAAGGACAATAGAGTTAATATAACTGACAGATGAATTTCCTCAAAATCCATGATATATATATATATATACTCTTATTTCTTATGAGCTTTTTACATAGACTATATAAAAAGGAGCTCTGGTAGCAGTGGTTACGAATCGGGCTGCGAGCCACAAGGTCAGCAGTTCAAAACTACCAGCTGTTCTGTGGGAGAAAGATAAGGCTTTCTGTTCCTTTAAAGATTTACAGCCTCGGAAACCCTGTACTGGGTCGCTATGAGTCGGAACCGACTCTATAGCACATAAAAAAAAGCATATATATATATAAAAGATGTTTTACTGCTTTCCATCCTTGAAAATAAGTCAAATCAATTTGAAGAAGAATGAAGAGGAGCTATACTTCCAATAAAAGTGACAAGGTTATTGGATAGAAAACACCTAGTGAAAGTTCTTTTGTGCATATTAAAAAAAAAAAAAAAAAAAAAAACCACTATTGCAGTCAATTCTGACTTATAATGACACTAAAGGTAAGAGTAGAACCGTCCCATAGGGTTGGCACTGTAGGATAAGCACTAGACCTCAAGGTTGATTTGAACCACAAGGTTGGTGGTTCAGACTCACCAACTGCTCCCTGGTAACCCTGTACAGGGCCGCTATGAATTGGAACTGACTTAATGACAATTAACAACAACAATCTTTACAGAAGCAGACTGCCTCATCTTTCACCCACATACAGATGGATGAGTTTGAACCACTGACCTGATAGCAGCCCAATGCATAACCACTATGGATCCTATATATTTTAATATGCAAAAAAGAACGTTCACATTTTAAATAGTGACCTCAAAATGGATTTTCTCAAACAGGAAAACATCTATCATTGTGGTTGCTCCAAGAGTTCCATATAGTGTGTAATCCCACATTCTTTATTTTTGAGCATAGCATTTCAAACATTTACAAAGTTAGAAGGGAGCTGTTAACTATATGATGCAAGAATCAGTAAATTAAGCTGCACAGAGTGGCAATACATGGAAAAAGCAGTAAAAACAAAGCAAATAATATATCCATGGTAATTACAAAAGCAATTTATTTTAGATTTGTATACTGTTATATGTTACTGCTTTAATATTTTAATAGGTTTTTGGTTGTTGCTCATATGCCTATGGTGGCTAATTGTCTTGCTCAGTTATTTCAAAATGTCCTCAATTATTAATAGTAGTGGTGGTGTACCATAGAGTCAGTTCTGACTCATCCTTTGTAGGGTTTCCAAGGCTGTAAATCTTTACAGGAGCAAAAAGCATCATCTTTCCTCCGCTTAATGGCTAGTAGTTTTGAACTGCCTGCCTGACTTGTGAATTACATGCTTCCTAAGAGAAGTAAGAGGATTCCTAGTCTGGCACTACAAGTTAATGCACTGGATTGCAAAGTGGTTTGAACCATGAGATCGGTAGTTCAAGCTCACCAGTCGCTCTGCGGATATCCTATAACAGAGTCTCTATGAGTCGGAACCTATTCGAAGGCACTTAACAAGACAAGCAAGAGTTAAAATAGTTACACAACAATATTTAATTGTTATACAGATTTCCACTCCTAGTCTTTCGTATGGACCATCTTGAGTTATATAGTAAAGAATTGTGATATATTTGTATTTTTAACATTTAAAACAGAATTATAACAAAAAGCGATAAATGTTCTCTCATTGTATGCTAATTTTAAAATTCAACATATTTTTACTAAGACATTATTTAACTAAAATTGGATTTAAAATAAAATCTATTAAAATATTATTTCAAAGTACTTTATTATTATTTTATTTGTAACTGCTTTTTAGGAAGGATAATTGATTGTACAATGGTTAGTTGCTCTGTTGTTAAATGCTGTTGACTCAGTTTAACTCATAGCAAACTTATATATGTAGGAATTCTGAGGAGCGGCTTGTATGTTTGAACTACTGACTTTGTGTTTTAGCGTTTAAACAAAAGGTCAATGGTTTGAAACCACTAGGCGCTCCATGTGTCAGTCAACTTCTGTGAAAATTCATAGCTTGGCAACCCTATGAGGCAGTTCTACTTTGTTCTATAAAATTGCTATGAGTCTGAATAAACTCCATGGCAATTGGTTTGATTTTAGTGTTTTGACATTCTAACAGAAGGGAGTGAATTTAAGTACTAAATAGATTAGCAACGATCTGACTATTGTTTTCTGAACCTTTGGTGCAAGTTCCTTTTATGTGATATACAAATCAGAGAATGAAACATTCATCCCTTCATTTAAAGCATACTTCAGTTATACCTCACTGCCAGACAGTGAACCACACAAAGTCGGCGGTTCAAACCCATCAGCTGCTCCTTGAAATCACCGTATACAGGATCATGATGAGTTGGAGCCATTTCAATGGCACTAACAACAGCAATATGTATAGTTGTTTACATTGTTGGGAAGAAAAAGGTATTTTCAGTTGTGAAGTTTTTGGTCAGGCAAAATTCTATTATGGGATTTCCAGCATCTTGAAATATTGCTTATTTGTTGGTTTATTTGTTTGAAGAATAATGCGACACCATTCCACTTCAATTTTTAATTCCCAGCATAGTAATATCATATTCAAAATGGCCAGTACTTGCCCATTTCAGTCACTAATGCATAGGATATCAACCTTTATTCATACCATTTCATTTTTTATGAATTTCAGTTTCCCTATATTTATTATTTTGTGCATTCCATGTTCCAATTATTAATAGATATTTGCAGCTGTTTCTTCACATTTTGAATCATTCCCCATTAGCAAATGAAGCTCTTGAGAACTTTTCCTCATCCATGTTATTAAGGTCAGCTCTACTATGATGAGGCAGCTTTTTCTGAGTCGTATTTTAAGTGCCTTCCAACCTAAGGTATGCATTTTTCTGGCACTATATCAGACACTTTTATATCAGGCACTATATCAGACACTTCCACTACTTTTCATAAGGTTTTCAGGGATAACCCCTCAGAAGTGGACCACCACCTAGTCCTACTTCCTAGTCTATTCTTAGACTAGAAGCTCCATTGAAATTTGTCCATCGTGGGTGACCCTATTTTATTTGAAATACCAGTGGCATAACTTTCACCATCACAGCAACTGGAAAGTCAGTAAGAAAAATTGACAAATGTATGGAGATTGGGACACCAGAGGGTCTTATACTTAGCATTCAAAACACGCATCACAAATTCAAATGTCTGTAAGAATGGACCTGGTAATAAGAACAGATCATGTAGTCTACAGTCACAAGTACTGCATATTAAAGGAGGAATTCCTTTACAAATTTTGTTCTGTAGATCTCGTGTTATCTATTTTTAGCTATACATTTTAAGTAAAGGAAACTTTTATTATTTTCAAGAAACAGTTCATGGTCTTTAACTCACTTTTGATAAAAACAACACTTCAAGGGTGGAGATAAATGCTAAGAATAGCTCAGTAAGCAGTCGTTCATTCATTGTCACTGTCCTACAATTGATTCTGTCTTATAGCGACCCCAAATAGTATTCCAGAGACTGTAAATCTTTATGGGAGGAGACAGTCTCACCTTTTTCACCCAGAGCACCTGGTGGGTTGAAATGCATTCTGGTTCTTATCCTACAATGCCAACAAGACTCCTAAACAGCAATTAAGGAAGAAAATAGGAAGTGAGGTGCTATGTCTATGTATCCAAGTATAAAATATCCATTGTGCTGATTCTTGAAGATACTTCAGAAATTCAGAATGATATGAAAAATCTTCCATTTAAGTTTTTGTTAAGAAATTAAATGGTGTTTAAAACAATGTAGGTATTGTTGCTCAGTGTAGGCATCTTTGCCGTGCAGACCAAACATACCATGTTTACAGAACATATTTTGCCTCTGGATGGTATGAATTTAATCTCAGTTATAGGAAGTAGAATTACTTTTTTATGTTCCTTTTGTTATGAAGGGAAAGGATGACTTATTTTCTAACTCCTCGCCCATTTTGAAAGTCATATTAATTCTTTCTGATGTTCTAGAATAATTGAAAAATCTACTTTTGCTATTGTTGTTAAGTGCTATTTAGTTGATTCTGACTCATAGTAACTCTGTATAGAGTTTCTGAGACTAAAATCTTTACAGGTGCAGAAAGTCTTATCTTTCTCCTGAGGAGAGGCTGGTGGGCTCAAACTGCTGACCCTATGGATCACAAAACAATGCTTATCCTATAGAACCACTATACTCCCAATGATATACTATATCTATGTTGTTGTTGTTAAGAGCTGTCTAGTCAGTTCCCACTCACAGCAACCCCATATAGAGTTTCTGAGGATCAGCTGGTGAGTCTGAACTGCCACCCTTGCAGTACAAACTGACCTTCTGGTCCTGTGCATATCTCCTATAGCACCACACCAAGATTTCACTATATCTCTGTATACATGAAAAACCTTTTAAAAGAATTTATTTTGACTGCAAATGGTCACTAGCTTGCTATTACCTGTCTACATGTCAAGGTCAAAATGGTGGTTGAATATGTCCTGGAGATACTTCCTCGGCCCGAGCACCAGTGCTGTGCCCAGTATATCTTTAATTGGATCTTTTAGATCCCAACATTTCTCACATACACTGTTGTTGTTGTCATTGTTAGGTGTCATCAAGTCTCAAGCTAATTTTGATTCATAAGGACCCTGTGTACAACAGAACAAAACACTACGTGGTCTTGTGCCACCCTGACAATCCTTACCATGTTTGAGTCCATTGTCACAACCTTGTTTTAGTCCATCTAAACATGTTGTCCTTTTGTAAGGACTTATCCTTCCTGATAGCATGTCCAAAGTATGGAAGACAACGTCTTACCATGCTTGCTTCTAAAGAGCATTCTGGTTATACTTCTTACATGACAGATTTATCTCATTCTCTGGCAGTCCATGGTATATTAAATATTCGTCTCCAACACCATAAATCAAAGTTACACATTCTTCTTTGGTCTTCCTTATTTGTTCTCCAGCTATTTACAGCAAAAGCGGTTATTGATAATATTTCAACTTGGGTTATGCACACCTTAGTCCTCAAAGTGACGTATTTGATTTTTAACACTCTGAAAAGTTCAATGCAATATTTTTATTTGATTCCTGGACTGCTACTTCTATGAGCATTGATTGTGTATCTAAGTAAAATAAAATCTTTGACAACTTCAATCTTTTCTCCATTTATCCTGATGTTGCCCATCAGTTCTGGTATTCTTAAACTGACATTAAAGTAATAATACTTTTTAAAATAATAAAATCTTATATTAATAAGCCTGGGTGATCAATATACTTACATTTTCATTTCATTTTCTAAATTTCACATTTTAAAACTGAATGATTCTCTACTTGATAACTCTATAGTGGTTACTGCAATAATTGCATTTGTAATTAAGTGAAACTGTGCAGTATGATTTCAATTTTAACTTTGGATTCTTCTGATTAAAAAAAATAAAATTTGGTAATTTTTGTGCTAAATTTATGTAATATTCTTTTTTAAAACAACCTTTTCATTATAAATCAAGTTAAGGTTTACATACAAGATCATAGGTTTTACATTCAACAAATCTCAAGGATTTTTGCAATCCCCTCTAATACAGCAGTAGTTATCCTACTTCCTCCCTGTGGTTCTTATTTCCATTCTACTCTCCTTCCCATTCACTCTTAGCTTTTGATCTTGAATGATTGACCACTCCATGGTAAGCATATCTGGCTAGTGTTGGTCTCCATCTATTTTACCTATCTACTGCTTTACTGAAATTTGGATTATGAGGGTGAGTTCC
>NW_006408613.1:9469312-9473299 GCF_000296735.1 Chrysochloris asiatica | reverse complement strand
GGAATTGATTAATGAATTTTTTTAATTTTATATAATTTTGGTTTTGGTCTACATTTTCTGCTACTCTATCTGGGACCTTCTAATGTGATACTTTTTAGAGTAGTTGGCAGTGATAGCCAGGCACCATTTAATACTTCTGGTCTTAGAGTCATGGCTATTTCTTACTCTTTTGACATCTGATTCACATTCTTATTTTTCATCCCCCAATTCTCCCTCCTTTTTTAAAATCTCACATTGATTATTTCAGTTTCTCCATGGAAAAAGTGACTTTTCTTTCTTCATGTACCTATGCTCATGAGTTTCTTCCCTAGGTAACCATGTATTTGTTATGCTCTAGGACTTAACCTGATCCAAATTTACCTAAACTTAATACTCTTTTCTCAGTTTCTTCTTACTTCCTCACATTTACCTGTATTTTTACCTCTCTTGTTTAGTGGCACCTACATCACTACTCTCTGTTTTCTCCTGCTCTATATAAGTAAAGCTTCCTTATGCATTTGGCATCTCATTTTCAACTGATTTGAATACTGATGTCCTTTGTTAATTGATTTGTAAACTTCTTTAATCCTCTGTGTTTGAAGTTTGGGCATATGAATAGGTTACAAGTAACTAACAGCCTGGCCTTTGTAAATTTGTTATGAGTCTACCACATATTCATCCTGTGGTTTTGAAAGAATAACCATGGTGCTATGGGCTAATGTGTCAGACTGCAAAGTCCTTTGAACTGCAAGGTCTGTGGTTCAAGCTCACCAGTTACTCCTTGGCAACCCTATACAGGGTCGCTATGGGTGGGAATCGACTTGACGACACTTAACAACAAAAACAACAACCATCATATATATACATATAATCATAACAATATTGACCTTATAAGGTCAAAAGAGAGATTACAAATAAAGTGCTTTGCATGGTGAATGGAAAATAATAAGCAACAATAACAATAAAGTTTACTGTTAAAACACAATTTTATTTTAAAGTTATCACCTATAATTCAAAAACTCTTATGGTGAATTTATAATAAATACAAGGCATTTTGCAAGGTATTATAATATAAAAAGATAATATAAGGAAAAGAAAGACATGTTCTTTTACTATCCAAAATATGCAACAGACTTCAGTATGGGTTGCAACTCCATGTAAATAAACAAAAGCCCTCACTACTGAACCAATAAATAACATAATGATAAATGGAGAAAAGATTGAAATTATCAAAGACTTCAATTTGCTTGGATCCATTATCAGTATTCATGGAAGCAGCAATCAAGAAATCAAACAACATATCCCATTGTAAAATCTGTTTTACAAGACCGCTTTAATGTGTTTAAGAGCAAAGATGTCTGCTTGAAATCTAAGGTGCCCTTGACCCAATCTATGATATTTTCAGTTTCTCATATGCATGTGACAGTTGTACAATGAAAAAGAAAGACCATAGAAAAAATTGATGCATTTTAGTTATGGTGTTGGAGGAGAATATTGAAAGTATAATGGACTGCCAGAAGAACAAACTGATTTGTGTTAGAAGATGTACAGCCAGAATGCTCCTTAGAAGAAAGGATGGCAAGATGTCATCTCTCTTACTTAGGACATATTGTTAGGAAGGACCAGTCCCTGGAGAAGGATATCATGTTAAATGATGTGAAGGGTCACCGAAAAAGAGGAAGACCCCCAATGAGATGGACTGGCACAATGGTGGCAGCAATAGGCTCAAGTGTATCAATAATTATGAGGATGGCACAGGACCGAGCAGTGTTTCTTCTGTTTTGCATACAGTTCCTATGAGTTGAAACCAACTCAATAGCACCAAACAACAACACCATCTATTCAGACATCATTATGGGACTAGTTGTGCAGGAGATTTAGTTGGGAACAGTTTTGTGAAGACTAACGGGAAGAACAAACAGGAAAAGCTGAAAAGAGTCTTGAGACTACAGTGCAGGTTTGACATATTTGAAACGATTTGATATCCACTGTCATTGTGTGGATTCTGACTTATAGCAGCACTTTATAGTGTTTCCAAGGGTGTAAACAGGAGCAGAAAGTCACTCTCCCTCAGCATGACTGATGGATTTGACCTGATAATCTTGAGGTTAGCAGTCCAGTGCTTATCCTATGGTGTGGTGCCATCAGGGCTCCGTGTGAAAGACTAGACATTGGAAAGGATTGGGTAGAATAGTATGCTGTTGTTATTGTTAAGTGCTGTCGAGCTGGTTCAAACTCATATTGATGCTGCATAGGGTTTCCAACGCTTTAAGTCCTTGTGGGAGCAGAAAGTCTCTCATTGTTCTCTAATTGAACAACTGGTGGGCTCAAACCATAGACTTTGTGGCTCACAGTCTAGTGCTTATCATATGGAGTTACATAATTTTGAGAAACTATGAGTCAGCTCCCTAAGCAAAGGTTGCTCATCTGAAAAGGTTCAAGTTTGCCACCATTGGTACCAAGTGGGCAGCAAATAGAGACTATCTCGCAACTCCATTTCCTGTAGCAGATTCTTTTCAACAATCTCCAAAAGGTACAACCCCATGACAACCCCAACACTAATTACAGTAATGTCTAATGATTTTCTACTCAAATGGATTCTAGAAAACTTCCCTTCAGAAGTAGAATTAAATAGAGAATGGAGATAATATTTAAATCCAGGTAAATAAGGTTAAGAATGTCCATGCAGAAAATGAGAAGAAATGAATTATGGCCTATAGAGTTCTGATGTCTATAGCCTAGAGAAGGATAAAGAAAGAGAGAAATAGGTATGAAAGTCTTCACTTGTTGGTTATGCAAGGGTTAGCAATTCAAGTTTAGGACTGAATTTCATAATAAAAATAAATACAGTTCTGGAAGGTTTAATATTGAACAATAATAATAAATAACTTGGTTTTATATGTCTCATTCCAATTGTTGGTTGAAAATGAATTATAAAGTATTAACACTGAAAATAAGAGTTTTAGGTTCAAGTAGGAAATGGTGGTGGCTTGTGCCATGGTATGAAATTAAATACATGGATTTGAAATGTCTATGTTGGCTTATATCATTTGAATATATGACCTTAGCAGAAAATATGTGCTTTTCAGATCATTCTGTTAGGAAGATAATTCTTTCTAAGCAAGAAAGGCTAGTTATAAAACTGATGTTCAAGGTGATTCTTTCACTTTAAATTGTGCTCTGACAACAACTGAGTGGCTATTTATGAAAGACTGACAGAAAATCCTATTCAGCATTTTTGCTTTTTAAATTTTACTGACCTTTTGTCTAGGTTACATAAATATGAATTATTAATAACTTTATTCTATCCTTGGACAAAGAGGTTATAACTTTTATACAACATTGGAGTAATTATATAAGTTTCAATAGGTGACTTGAAAATCATTTCTAATAAATTACATATAAATTTCGAGGAATTTATTATGATCTCTTCTTGTCTACCTCCCTAAAGGTATTTAATGTCAAAGTATTCTATTCTAACACTCAATTTCTTAGCCCTTATTTTTTAAAATTATCTCCTAAATGTCATATTTTGCTATATTTCTTTTAAAAATTATATTTTTCATTTATTTTACAATAAAAAGGAAAGCAGACAATAGAAATATAGATAAGTCATAATTCTACAATACAACTTGAATCTGTTAGCATTTATATATTTTTATCTTAGGTATTTATTCCCTTTTCAAGTTTACACAATTTAAGTTGAGAACAGATTAAAGGCAGAATATGCTTATAAGGTGATACATGGGATAGTGTCTTACTGTTAAGTAAGTGCCTATTTGCAAAAACTTTCTGGGAGGTATGTTTGACTTCCTCTGTCTTCACAAGGGGAAAAGAGAATCAAACTCAAAATCCGTCCTAGATTAATTTCTGTGAAATGGAGGTCAGACATGCTTCTACCCTACAACCTTCTTTACCCTATTCTGACACCAACTATTCCTCCCACAGCACTCTCTGCTTCATATCTGGGTTTCGATAATTCATTGCAATGACCACACAGAGCTCATA
>NW_006408613.1:9460543-9463646 GCF_000296735.1 Chrysochloris asiatica | reverse complement strand
ATTTGTCATTCCCTGCATAGTAAACCATGTGGTTGTCAGATTCAAAATGGCCAATACCAGTCCATTTCAGCTCACTAATGCCTAAGATATCAATGATTATGTGTTCCCTTTTCATTTTTTACAACTTCCGGTTTTCCCAGATTCATACATCGTACAGCTGTTTCTCTTCATTTTGAGTTGTGCACCATCAGCAAATGAAGGTCCCGAGGGCTTTTCTCCCACAGGTTTTACTCCATTAGTGTCAACACGGTCAAGTCTACTTTGAGGAGGCAGCTCTTCCCCAGTCGCATTTTGAGTGACTTCCAACCTGAGAGGCTCATTTCCCAGCACTGTATCTGGCAATGTTTCTCTGCTATTCATAAGGTTTTCAGTTCCTAAATATTCGGAAGTCATTAGTCACTCTTTCTTCCTAGTCTGTCTTTGTCTGGAAGCTCATATGTAACTTGTCCACCATAGGTGACCCTGCTGGTATTTAAAATACCAGTGGCATAGCTTTCAAAATCACAGCAACTCACAGGCCCCCACAGTAAGACAAATTGAGAGATGAGTGGTGGATCAGAGCTCCTTACTCCACACTAAAAGTGATTTTTGTTGTTATTGAGGTTTATTGTTTTTGTAATTTTTCCCCCTACCTACGGAGAGAGGGAAAATAACATATCTATCCATGTGTGTTGCCTTTCCCCAGTTACATTCTAGTTACTTTTAGATATGTTCTATTTATCTTCTAAGTATGTTCCAAAATAATCCTCTGTATAGACTCCTTCCATGTCCAACCCCTATGGTGTTGGTGGTGGTTTTGTGCCATGCAGTCAGTTCCAACACACAGCGACCCTGTACAGGGTTTCCAAGGCTGTAAATCTTTACAGGAATAGAACGCCTCATCTTTCTCCCGCAGAACAACTGGTAGTTTCAAACTACTGACCTTATGGTTCGCAGCCCGATTCATAACCACTACGCTACCAGAGATCCTCCTAACGCCTATACTCTATCCCAAAATTACAGATTTCTGTAATCTACTATTAGCTATTATGTAATAATATGTAACAGCTATTAGCTGTTCTCCATACAAACGTTCTTACTCCTCACCCATCTATTCTTCACTGAATTCATTTATTTAAATGTAAAAGTGGTCATATTTCTCATTGATTAATCTTTATAAAACACATTATCATTACTAAAGAGAGCCCCAAATCCTCATATGATCTACAGAGGATTTCATGATTTCATAAATTTTGCTCCTAACAACATTTCCAAGGCTTCCTTGCACCCTCTTCTCCCAAATCTATGCTTTCTTTAAGTACATTTGTGACTCTTCAAGAGGTTAAAGTTACTCCTTACCAAAAGTGGTTTTTGTTGTTATTGTGGTTTGTTTTTCATAATCCTTTTTTTTCCCTCTGAAAAAAGAAAAAGATCATACATCTATCCACACGTACTGCCTTTGCCCAGTTACAGTCTATTTATTTTCAGCCAACGACCCATTATTATTAAGTGTTGTCCGGTAAGCTCCTACTCAAACAACCCTGCATAGGGTTTTTGAGTCAAACTTGTGAGTTTCACTCCCTGACCCTGTGGTTCAAACTGACATTACAGTGGAGTGCTTATCCTACAGCGCTACACAACTCTATTATTACTTAGAAAGTCTTAACTGCCCCAATAGGCTATATAAGAGCACTCTGTTTACAAGTTAGCCTCACCAGTGTCAGTGCACTTGATATATTTTGCATACATCAACAAGAGAAAAAAACTTGGTAGCTTAATTCTCACGTATTTATAATAATCTTTACCATGTTGTGTTTGTCGTATTAGGCAAACCAGGAATTGCTAATTTAAAAATAAATTTGATTCAACATATAAACAGCATATGTTATGTAGAAATCTTCGATGACATAATTATGGTCATAATTATTTTTTTTCAAGTCTCAAAATTGTAATAAATAGGGAAATCATTCAGCTTCAAAATTATTATCAGCATATTTTATTACTAAAAAGTATTAAGGAAAAAAAATTTTTTAAAGTAACTCATACAATAAATACATGCTTTATTATACAATGTGAAGAGCCAAATTTTAGTATAGATGGGATAATAATGATACAATGTGAAATACTGGGGAGTTAAATCTAGTTGTCTACTTGCCTTTAACAAGGATTTTCTCATACTGATAGACTGAATGGTAATCATAGGCGAAAAGGACTTCCTAACACTGAAGTCAGTTGTGGATGAACTGATTTTTTCTTGCTCGTTTTCTGTAGTCATTTTTCGTTGATTCTAACCTAGTCCTACAGGGTCCCAGCTATCTTATGCAAGGTCCTAGTAAATGTTTTTATTATGAATTTGTTGTTGTTATGTATCATGGAGTCGGTTCCGACTCATAGCAACCCTGTAAGGGTTTCTGAGGAGCGGCTGGTGAATTTGAACTGCCCACCTTGCAGTTCAAACTGACCTTGAGGTGAAGTGCTTATCCTAGTGTGACCCACCAGGATGCCAGGAATGAAATAAGGAATGATTGTTACTAATGCTGCTGTTTATTGCTGTAGAGTCAGTTCCAACTCATAGCAACTCTGTGTAGGGTTTCCAGGGAGTGACTGGTGAGATTAAACCAACAACCTTGTAGTTAACAGTTCAGTGCTTATTCTACAGCACCACAACAGCACTCTTTATTCCTTACTACTGATTCTTGTTGCTGTTTTTGTTGTTTTTAAGTGTTGTCGAGTCAGATCCAAATCATAGCAACCCTGTATAGGGTTTCTGAGGAATGAATGGTGCGTTTGAACCACATATGTTGTGGTCCAAACTGACCTTGAGGTCCAGTGCTTATCTTACAGCACCAAAATGATTGCTGTTAAGTGCCGTCAAGTCAGTTCTGACTCACAGGGACCCTGTATAGGATTTCTGAAGAGTGGCTGGTGAGCTTGGATTGCTAGTAGTCCAGTGTTTATGCTACAGCTTCACACAAAGAGTCTATAGAAGGACAGAGGAACACACATTGATACAGGCTTATCAGCCTTTTATAGCAGAATTTAGCAGTCATACCCACCTAAGGAGCGCTGGTAGCGTAGTGGTTACGAATCGGGCTGCGAACCTTAAAGTCAGCGGTTCGAAACT
>NW_006408613.1:9450729-9460377 GCF_000296735.1 Chrysochloris asiatica | reverse complement strand
AGAATTTAATTATATACATATATAATTATCTTTAAAGAAGGAGGTGATACCTTTCACTTTTGGCTTTTGTTTTTTTTGTTGTTGCTGGTTAAGAAGTTGTTATCTATGTGCTTCCTGTTCTGCCTTTGCAAAATGTCACAAAACAACCACTGTTTGTAACTGAGGTATAGAATGAGCAGCATGAAAATCAAGGGAAGTAAATTGCTCTTTAAGGAATATGAACTTTCATTTTAAAAAGCTTTTCCCACAGAAACTGTTTAAAAGACGAGCTTCTTGGCTGAATTTTCACATGCATCCAACTAAAGTATAATTCAAATAGACTATCATATTGCTGTGTTGGGATTTGATGTGAAAAGCACTTAATAGCACTCATGAGAAGATTGTTTAAATGGTGCCTTTTTAAGGCCACTTTAAGCTGTAATGCTTCTCTGGTGATAGAATGAAGCTGAATCATTAAGATATGTATCTGTACTTGGTGGTTCAGGAAATGTATCTTTTCTTTTTTTCCCTTTGGGGCTGACAGTGACTCCACACAGAATGCCGTTCAGGAGATTTAAGGGTCTGAGGCACAAAAAGGAATAGAGGATTGGCTACTCTAATTTCCTTCACAGTTCTGAGCCTGCATATATGGGAATTGCCTACCAAATATATCCACTGTGCTCTACACCATGTCTATACCTCCTCAAGTTTTCAATAACTAGTAGAGTTCAATAGAAACAGGATGTTGATATGAAGAATGAGAGACTTTAGTTGACTATATGGAATACAAAAGCAAAATTAAGAATTAGAAATCTTAGTGTTGAGAAATGCATAAAAGCTAGGACTCAGAGCATAGGTGAATTTTCCAATTCTTCCTTCAAGAGCATAAATTATAAAAGCAATTGTTTTGATAATCTTAAAAGTGATGTACACATATGATGGTGGTTATATGTTGTGGAGTTGGTTCCGACTCATAGCGACCTGTACAGGGTTTCCGAGGCTGTAAATCTTTACGGGAGCAGAAAGCCTCATCTTTTTCCCACGGAACAGCTGGTAATTTCTAACTGGTGACCTTGCGGTTCACAGCCTGATTCATAACCACTATGCTATAAGCTTAGTCAAATGTGACCACGTGGTTAGTATTAAGTATTAAAAAAAAAAACTTTTAAATAAAAGTATAATAGACCATTCTACTTTTTAAGATACATTATTAGTATGTTGAGAAAATAAACTAATTATCTACTTTATTCCACTGAGAGAAAATTGAGATTTTAAAGAAGCTCAGTATCATCAGCCAAAACAAGATCAGGGGACTACTGTGGAACAGACTATCAATTGCTCATATGCAAGTTCAGGCTGAAGTTAATGAACATTAAAACAAGTCCACAAAAGCTAAAATACAACCTTACATGAATCCCAACTGAATTTGGAGATGATCTCAAAAAAATATTTCACACGATGAACTCAAAGGATTAAAGGTCACAAGTTGTGAGGTGACATCAAGAATATTGTACATGAGAAATACAAAATGTCATTAAAAAGACAGGAGAGAAAGAAAAGGCCAAAGTGATGTCTAAAGAGACTATGAAACTTGTAGAACGTAGAATAGCTAAAATGACTTGAAGAAATGAGAAAGTAAAAATGAGTTGAACAGAAAATTTCACAGGGCAGCCTGAGAGACAAAATGTATTATAATGAAATGTATGATGACCTGGAGTTAAAAAACCAAAAGGGAAGAACATGTTTAGTATCTCTCAAGCTGAAAGAACTGAAACAAAAAATTCAGTCTTTACTTGCATTATTGAAGGATTTTATGGACAAAATATTGAATGATGCAAGCATCAAATGAAAATAAAAAGAATACAGACAGTCACTGTACCAAAAAGAATTGACATACATTCAACTATATGATCGAGAACAGACAGTACTAAAGGAAAAAGCCCAAACTGCTCATGAGACATCAGTGAAAAACAAGGTCTCCGGAATTGATGGAATACCAATTAAAAGGTTTCTACAAACTGATGCAGTGCTACAAGTACTCGCTAGTCTATGGCAAGAAATTGGAAGACAGTTGCTTGCCAGATGACTATGAGAACTCTACATTTGTATTAATTACAAAGAAAAGTGACTTAACAGAGTACAGGAATTATCTAACAAGATCATTCATGTTGCTTTGTTTTTAGGAGCAGTCAAGTGGGATCCGACTCGCAACCGTATAGACAACAGACAAACAGGGTCTCACAGTTATTATGTTTGAGCCAATTTTTGCTGTCATGTATTTGGAGTTGTTTCTCTTTTTAACTGACCCTCCACTTTACCAAGCATAATGTGCTTTTCCAGTGACTGCATCCTCATTATAACATATCCAAAAAATGAGACATGAAGTTTCAATATGATCACTTCTAAGGAGCATTCTAAGGAGCTCTGGTAGCGTTGTGGTTACGAATCAGGCTGTGAACTGCAAGGTCAGCAGTTCGAAACTACCAGCTGCTCCATGGGAGAAAGATAAGGCTTTCTGCTCCCGTAAAGATTTACAGCCTCGGAAACCCTGTACAGGGTCGCTATGGATCGGAACCGACTCCACGGCACATAACAACAACAAGGAGCATTCTGGTTACACTTCTTCCAACATAGATTTGTTTGTTCTTCTGGCAGCCCATGGTGCTTTCAATATTCTTCTGTCTACCTAGTGCAGTGCTATGGGATCATCACTGGACTGCAAAACACAAGGTCAGCAGCTAAAACCCACCAGATGTTCCTCTGAAGCCCTAAACAGGGTCGCTGTGAGTTGGAAGCAACTCAACAACAGGAACACCATAATTTAAATGCATTAATTATTCTATATTCTCCCTTATTTGTTGTCCAACATTCACATGCATGTGAGGTTATTGAAAATACCATGTCTTGGGACAGATGTACCTTAGTCCTCAAACTGACATCTTTGTCTTGAGCACTTTAAAGAGTTCTTGTGCAACAGATTTTCATAATGCAGTACGTAATTTGATTTCCTGACTGTTGATTCCATGTGTGTTTATAGTGCATATATTTTAAAGAGGTTTTTGTGGCAGATTTGCCTGATGCATTATGTAATTTGATTTCTTGACTGCTGCTTTCATGAATGTTGTTTGTGGATTGAAGCAAAATGAAGTCTTTAACAGCTTCAATCTTTTCTTGTCTTATCATTATGTTATTTATTTGCTCAGTTGTAATGATTTTCATTTTTTTACATTGAGGTGCAATGCATATTGGATGCTGAAGTTTTGGGTCTTCATCAGTAAACGTTTTAGTTCTTCTCTTCCAGCAAGCAAGATTATATGATCTACATATCATAAGTTGTTAATGAGTCTTTCTCCAATCTTGATACCATATTCTTCATATAATCCTGGTTTTTAAATTATTTACTCATCATACAGACTGAATAAATATGGTGAAGAAGAACGACTCTGGTGCACACCTATTTTAAGCACAAATTGACATGTTTCTGGCAATTTCTGTTTTCAGCCAAGACCCATCTGATCTCAGCAATGATCTCCCTCTTTCCACTTCCTCTTCTAAATCAGGCTTGAATTTTTGGCAGCACCCTGTCAATATATTGCTGCTACTATTTTAAAATTATCTTTAGCAATATTGTACCAGCATTTGATATTAATGGCATTGTTCAATGATCTCTACATTCTACTGGGTCACCTCTCTTTGCAATGGAAACCGATTTGGATCTCTTACAATTGGTTAACCAGATAGCTGTCTTTCAAACATCTTAGTATAGATAAATGAATGTTTCCAGTGCTGCAACAGTTTGTTGGAACATTTCAATTTGTATTCTGTTAATATCTGGATATTTGTTCTTTCACCAATGCCTTTAGTACAGCTTCAACTTCTTCCTCAGAACCATTAGTTCGTGATCATATGGTACCTTGAACTGTTTGAACATCGACCTTTTTTTTTTTTTTGGTACAGACTCTGATGTATCCCTTCCATCTTCTTTTGATGCTTTCTGCATCATTCGATCTTTTGTGTATAGAATCCTTCATTGCTTCAAGTCAAGGTGTGAATTTTTTTAAGTTCTTTCAGCTTGAGAAATGCTTAGTGTGTTCTTTCCTTTTGGTTTTCTAACTATAGAGCTTCACACATTTTATTATAATACTTGACCTTTTTTCCTGGAGTTGCCCTTTGAAATGTTCTGTTCCTATCTTTGACTTTTTCATTTATTCCATTTGCTTTAGCATCTCTACACTGGAGAACAAGTTTCAGAGTCTCTTCTAACAAATATCTTTGTCTCTTCTTTCTTTTGTTTCTTTTCAATGATTTTTATTTTTTTTTCATATATGATGTTCTTGATGTCATTCCACAATTCTTCTGGTCCTAGGCCAATGCTGCAACAATGGGCTCAAATTTAACAAATTGTGAAAATGATGCAGGACTGGACAATGTGTTATTCTGTTGTGAATAGAGTTGCTATGAGTTGGAGCCAACAGAAGGACACCTAGCAACAACAGCAACAACAAGACTGCTAATAAGGTGACCTTGAAATGCGTGGTGACTGGTATTGTCCTGCACACTAAATTGTAACATCAGGGCTGTGAGGCAGTGACATGATGATGCCTAGAGCCTGCAGAGAAGTTTGGCCAGTCGAGAATCCTTAATGTTATTGAGATTTCAAAACTTTTCAATATCTAGGATAGCTAATAATCATTTGCAAGTTGCTTGGTTCTCTGTAAACTAAAATATTAACATTTTGTCTAATGTATCATAAAGGAAGAGGGTTATAGTCCACATATGAGAGGGCTATAGTCCACATACAGTTAGGCAGAGAGGGTTAAAGCCTTTTACAAGGAGATATAAACTCAACACAAATAAACTATCAAAGACATAGAAATCATGATAATTCAAGAGATTACCTCTTATGTACATAGAATGTGAATAGACCTTGAGCCAATTTAATTTTAAATAAAAATCCAAGATGATTTATGTGCCACCTGATTTGCAGTAGTAGAGGTGTGTATGTGAAACTAGTCCAGATTCCTGAATTGAATTTTTGGAGTTCACTTATGAGGTATATCTTTCCAGACCCAAGCCAGATGTTACTTTTTATAATGTAATCATAACAAAAATATACTTTTTAACATTCCAAAAATTGAATCCAACTTTGAGAGTTTGTTATCAAAGGCTGAATCAAAGCCCAGGTTTTATAGATTTAGCTTCCAATTAAGGCAGTATTTGTTTGGTCTGATTCTCTTTTATGAAATCTATGAAATATTAGATATCTTCATGTTCAGGAAACTAACTTGAGCTGTATTCTTGGTCTCCATTTTCTTATTATGTAAGTACAAGACTGAACCACTTCAGGGAGATCAAATGGTTTTCCTTTTCTACACCTACTACAATCCTTTGGTAGTAGTTTCCATGAGCATAATGTTGTGAATGACAATGAAGCTGCCTTTATTATTGGGAGGAAAAATCGTTAGAATTGATTTTAAATATCTGAAAGCATGGGCAGCATAATGGAAAAGATGAATGAATAGAGTCTTTGTATTTGCCATCTTGCACTAGACAATCTATTAGAGATTTTTGAAAATTCAAACATCTGTCATTCTATCACATATGAGTAAATGCTTTCTTGGTCTATGGCATTTAAACATGTTTGAAGTAAATTCAATAAAATATATTATACAAAACTCACAAGAATTTTTATTTAATACTTAGTTCTGCATGGGAGTACAGGTTATACTATTATATCAAAGAGATCTAAAAATTATTGTGACTTTAGTTGATTTTTGCCTAAAGTAATAGTTCAGATATGAGCCAGGCCAGGCTGGTGCAGTTTCTTGCCCACTGGTTTATCCAAAAATCCAGAACCCTTCCCTTTTTTTGTGATTCCTCTATCCCTAAATGTCACTGAACTATACTCAATGGAAAAAAAATTGGTTCTCCAAACCACATGATTGCAATAGAAAAGGAGAAAAAAAAGTGAGTTTTGGTTGTGTCACTGTTGGGTAAGCACTGGACTGATAACAAGGTTGGTGGTTCAAACCCACCAGCCATTCCTTGGATACCATATGCAGGGTCACTAAGAGTCAGTATCAACTTGAATGTACTTAATAACAAGAAGTAATATCACTTCAATAGATGGTATAAAACTTATCCACATCACTTCCTGTAACAATCTATTGATAAGACTTTACTCACATTGCCACACCTAGAATGAAAGAAAATCTCGGGAGGAAAAATAACTACTAGTTCTGTAGAAATTTGCCTGCTGAAACCAAGTGTGTTCCAGTATAGAGCATGATACAAAAGAACTGCAACTATCTTTTTGTTAAACTTCTTTCCCCTAGATTACCACAGACGCATGACTGGAAAGCTACCATTGCAAATGTGAATTGTAAATTCCCTATTAGCATCACTTCCTGTCATGGATCAAATAGGAATTCACACCATTTAACGCACAGGACTATGGACATATTTGTTAAATTTCCCTGGTTGGATTTGTAAAATTCATCTCTAGATAGAACTGGAAATCTTTTTAAGAGTAGCAATTAAAACAGCAAAAGAAAGAGGATTGCAAGTAACCCTTAAAAAAAAAAAAAAAAGTGCTTTAGTTTTGGCAATCCATGTACCTCATCAGAGGACAAAGTAATTGTCTTGTTTCGGGAGAAACTTCCCTTTCCTCTTTTTATTCCTTCCCCCAAATGTCTCCTCCTTTTTTCTTCTTTCCCTATAAATCCTCTCTGTGTTTGTTCTTCCATTTTTATATTGTTGAATTCTGTAAGATGCAGTGGTTCATGAAAATATGTTGCAATTAATAGGACTTTTTTCCAGACCTCTAGCCCACAGTATAGATTCACCTTGACTCAGAATGTAAAAGGAAGGCATTCGGAAACATAGTGCCAGTTTTTTAAAAGGGGCCATTTATTTTGATAAACATTAAAAAGCAAACAAACTTGACATAGTTTTATGGCACTTAAAAAAAAAAAAAAAAATACATAAGGAGTGAAAAAGAAACCCAACAAATTTTACTTAATCTTCATTCATAACATTGATAACTGGAAAAAAATGAAGTAAGCTTGAGGCTTAAAGCTTTTTGAAAAATTAACTGTCAGAACTCAAATTTGGGGTTAAAATAAATTCCCCTGATAACAAAATTATTGCTGCTGTTTACCTCATCTCCACATCACATATCCCTCTAAAGCTGAGAAGGTGTTACCCCAATGCATCAGGGTGTTATATTATTTCATCTGAACTAACTGGAATGCACCTGGGAATGCAGCTGCTTTCAAAATGGCTCTGCAATTACATTGACAATTGGGGATCAGTCAAGGAAGAGAAACGCTTTGTAGACAGGTCGATGGAAAAATCAAACTCCTAATTGCAATGATTTTTTAAATTATTCAGTGGGAAAAAAGCCATTTGCATCTATTACTAATCAAATCATATTTAATTATATATTTTAAAAGAAAGCATGTGCTTTGAATTGCATGTGAAAAGAAAGATATTCATTTTGTGTGTGTGTGTGTCATTTCCATTCCGAGGACTCATCTTTTGCTTTATGTGAGTGCAATTAGATTGATTTTGTATTTATATAAAAGTTGGAAATGTTATAACATAACAAAGTAACAGACTATGCATCTAAATTAACAACATAAATATTCAACCAACAATGAAAAATTGTAGAGTATTTGCTTACTATGGAGACATTATCAAAATAAGAAATGAGACATATGCATTAATAGAAAAATACATACTTCTTTATGGTTTTCATAGAAGTAATTACTTTTGTACTCAGCCATAAAGCATTTGTTAAATATCCATGTTTTGATTGTGTTATACTAGACCCAACATACTTCCTTGTAAAAGTCTTTAATTCTAAACTTTTTGTATTCATAAAACAGTATCATCTAAGCAAATAAATTAAGAATAGCTTTCAATTATTTCTGTATACTGTGCTTTTTATTTAATAGATTGTAAGGCCTTGAGTATCATCTGTGGTATTATATAGGGAGTAGAGAATTGCTTGGGAATGCCTGGCTCACATTTGTTCAATAAATTTAATTTTCCTTTCTTTGTTTTCCAGGACCCAAAACAAAATTGTTTTCTAGGCCTGTATTTTGTCATGACTGAATTATAGACTTAGATTTGTGCTGGGATATCTGGTCCAATCCCAATACAATAACAACAACAAAACATAACCGATTCTTTTTCTCCTCTGCCATATTAGTGCTATATTTTGTTGAAGAATTGATTTCCACAATTCTGCTTCTTTCTTTCAAAATCTCTTATCTGAATCACCACCTTAGACTTTTCCTCTAGCTAAGATACCTTATTGCCATTCTTCCTACAGCTTTAAGTCATTCCTTTTACAAACATTCATTGGGAATAATAGAGCAAATATATATACTTTTTAACCCTGGAGACACAGTAATGAGTGACACAGGCAATATTTATAAGAACATGGTTTATTGAAGGATATGAAAACAATTGACTACAACCAGAGCAGAGAGAACATAGGGGGATTGCTGAAAAATAAAGCCAGATATGTGGGCTGACACACATTGAAAGGATTTTTTTGAAGATATACTAAGAAGTTGCATTATATTCTGAAAAGCCTTTTATGGATTTAAAACAGAAGTGGTATATTTTACAAATTTTCTTTAGAGATTGACTGTTATGAAAAATGAATGAATTGGAAGCAAGCAAGTGCAACCGTGAGGTTTTTCTATTTAATCACAAGAAAAACAATAGAATTATTATGAAGGATTTGTTGATAAACTGATGTCTGATTTAGCAGCTTAATAGCTTGGGATAGAAACACAGACCAAAACCATTGTAATTTTGTTGTAAATTCAAAATTGCTGATAGGGTTATTGTTGAGATTAGGTTCCTCTGAAATTTATAAAATGAGCAAGCCCAAAAGGTAATTGGATATAAGAGATTTCTAAATGAATTCCTGAGAATGAAAATGAAGTTTAAAACAATACTGTTGTTATTAAGTGCTGTTGAGTCGGTTTCCACTCCTAGTGATCCTCCACAGAGTTTCTGAGGAGTGACAGGTGAGTTTGGATCACTGACCTTGTGGTTAGCAGTCCAGTGCTTATCCTAGAGTGCCACACTAGGATCCTAAAACACTACTAGAGATTTATTATTTGATCAATGATTCGAGAATGAAAGAGCACATACCCTACCACGTGTTCCAATACCATGTGGCATTATGGCAGGAGAGGGGTTTATAGAGTCAGACAGAAAAAATGAGAGCCAAGGAAGCCTGGGCCATTAAGGCCATTTTTTCCCGAGGTTCATTAAAATGTCCTTCAAAACCCTTTCTTCTCTGCAATACTAGTTTACTTAAGGACACAACTGTCACAGGTCTGAGGGAGTCAGTTCCTACTAGGGACTCTCAGATAACCAGACTCTGCTTCTCTGGAATATAGGAGTTAGAGAGCAGGAACTAGGGTAAGTAAAAATAGTTTTGCTACTAGGGTTCCAGTTCATACAGATAAAGAGTTATTTCAAACCAAATATGCTTGAACATGTCTCTAGGATCAGTGATTAACTGCAAACAATTTCTTTCATTAATACACTTGTCCTAGTTTCTTTAGGAGGATGTCTCACAAAAGAACGTCCAATCAGACCTTTGCTTATAGATATGTTGTTGTTGTTAAGTGCCATAGAGTC
>NW_006408613.1:9447548-9449619 GCF_000296735.1 Chrysochloris asiatica | reverse complement strand
GCCCTGAAAACTTTTACTCAATTCACAGTAAAAACTTTAAAAAAAGAAGGTCCAGTCAGAGCAGTGAATTACAAGTGGATCTGCTGGACCAGTAAAATTCAAGGCAGAGAGGTCACCTTAGACGTCTAGGGGTCTGTTTGGAGGGTCTGGCAGGGGTAAGCCTGATAGGTTTTCTTGAAGTGTACAGAAAGATCATAGGGGCTTATTATGAAGATAGTATAAAACAATTGAAAACTACTTTGTTGAGAAAAAGGCCTGGAAAATTGTACAAAATAAGCTTTTCCATCAGGACAAAGCACTTGCACATTCTTTGAAGGTAGAAAAGGCTATCCTATGAGAATTTTGTTGGGAAACCTTACCCAATAAATTCTACAGCCCTGATATTAGAGAGATTAAAACACCTTTATACTTCAGAAGTATACAGACCTAGATTATGATGTGTCAAGAAACAAGGTCTTCACATTTAGGTAATTTTTGTTTTAATAAAGCTTTAGATACTTTTGAAGTAATGCTTTTTTACTTACCTTCATCTACATATCTACAGAAATAAGGCTAATTAATAAATAAAAATAAAAGTTAGGTTATTTATTGTCTTAAATTTTGCTTTGCGAAATCTAGTAGCAGACCTATTCCTTCAGAATGGGCTTCAGTTACTCCATCTGTGCCTTCAGTTTCCACAGCCACAATTAGGAGCTCAGGTATGCGGTTTAGGTATAAAATATAGATAAGAGTTTAGTACAAATACATAGGTGTTTACTTCTTGTATGTAGATGATGTTAGCTTTAGGGATGGTTAGAATAAAAGAGACAGAAAAGAACATTGAAGTATCAACTAAAAACAGGAATAAAATCAAGCATTTTAATTGATTGTGCAAGTAGAATCAAAGTCTATAGAAAAGCGACGGGTATTTTAGACTAGAAAACATGTCTTGAATTTAGCTTCTAGAAAGTCTTCAGCTTAAGTAAAGAACAGTGTCAGTAGAAAATGAGCCTTAAGACGACTGACTAGAGTGAAATGAAGGTGAGGAAATAGGCATGGCTGCGTGGTGCAAACAATCTAGTGCACTACTATGAGTGAAGAGGTTGGTGTTTCAGATTCATCCAGAAGCACTAAGGCCAATGAGACTGGTGATCTGCTTCCAAAAGATCACAGCCTTGAAAACTCTATGGGTCCATTGGGTCACCATGAGTTGGAACTGACTTGGTGACAAATAAAACAAAGTAGAGATAGTCACAGAAATATTGTCGTTGTTTAGTGCTGTCTAGGTGGTTCCAACTCATAGTGACCCTGTATAGAATTTCTGAGGAGTGACTGGTAGATTTGCACTGCCAAGCAGTGCTTATCTTATACTGCTACACCAGGACTCCATTCACAAAAACAGTTATACAGAAAGGATTATAAACAGAGGAAAGGAGATGGGGTAGCTATTAAAGAGGGACGTGGACTACTGTGAGAGATTTTCCTTTTGACAAAGGAGTGATGGGGATATGTTAACATTGTATTAAAACTATCCAATCATATTGCAGCAAGTACTTCATTTTGTTTTGACCACAACATTGCCAAGTACTTACGAATAATCTTCCATTTTCTGGATAAAACAATGGAAACTCGGTTATCCTGGCTTGCACACCTATTAGTTGCAAATACATGATTTGAATTAAGGTCTGTTTGACTTTAAAATTTATGCTCTTTCTACTATGCCATTTTCCCTCTTAAAAAATGATTTATAAATATATATAGTTTCAATGTGTGTGTGTTCAGATAATGTGTATAATAAACAAATATAGAGTAAAATGCATTACACATATATCTATACATGATGAATGGCATAATTAATCTCAAATATTATTTTATGAATTAAATATAAGTTAAAGGTGGCCATGATATATGGTCTCTTGCTACTTATTAAATTTTATTTCCCTATTTTGGAATCATGGTTCAACAGTGAAGATGTCAGCTGCTGACTGAAAAGTTGGCAGTTCAGACATACCCATGTGCTTGCTGCTCTGTTGAAAAAAGACCTGGTGATTTGCTCCCAACTTGATAGCACTTACACATCAAATTGCTTAGA
>NW_006408613.1:9445555-9446859 GCF_000296735.1 Chrysochloris asiatica | reverse complement strand
AATTACTGGCAATTAGAATGTGAATGTTGGAAACAGGAAGGAAGGTCAGTAGTTGGGAAAATATGACCTTGGTGATAGTAATGATGTTGGAGAATGCATGGTAGAATTTTGCAAGACCAATGACTTTTTCATTATAAATATATTTTCCAAACAAAGCATGGACCTCAACAGATAGAATATCAGAAGCAAATTAACTACATATGTAGAAAAAGAAAGTGGGAAAACTATATCATCAGCCAAAATCAAGCTAGGTGCTGACTCTGGAACAGACCATCAATTGCTCATATGCAAATTCATGATAAAGCTGAAGAAAATTAAAACAAGTCCACGAGAGCCAAAATATGAATTTAAATATTTCCCACCTAAATTTACAGATCATCTAAAGAATAGATTTTTTGCATTAGCCACTAATGATAAAGGACAGGAAGAGTTGGGGATAACATCAAGAACATCACAAAGTAAAAGGTCATTCAAAAGATAGAAAAGAAAGAAAAGACTGAAATAGACATAAGAAGAGACTCTGAACTTGTTCTTGAGAATAGAGAAACTAAAAAGAATGGAGAAAATGAAGAATTAAATGAGCGGAACAGATAATTTCAAAGAACAGCTCAAGAAGACACAGACAGTATTATAATGGGCTGTGCAAAGATCTAGAATTAGAAAACAGGAAAGACTATACTCACCATTTCTCAAGCTCAAAGAACTGAAGAAAAAAACTCAAGCCTTGACTTAGAATACATTTGGATTCTATGAGCAAAATATTGAATGATGCAGAAAGCATCAAAAGAAGACAGAAGGAATATGGAGTGTTTACTGTGCCAAAAAGAAGTAGTTTATGTTCAACTATATCAAGAAGGAATATATGATAAAAAACCAATAGTACTGAAGGAAGAAGTCCAAGGTAAAGTCATTAGCAAACAAGGCTCCAGGAATTGATAGAATACGAATTGAAATCTTTCAACAAACTAATGCAGCACTGGAGCTGCTCATTTATCTGTTATGTTATGTTAAGTGCCATCAAGTAGGTTCTGACCAATAGCAACCTTGTATAGTGTTTCTGAGGAGCAGCTGGTGAGCTTGAATTGCCAACCTTGTGGCTCAAAAAGACTTTGCAGTCCAGTGCATTAGTTAACAGCACCACATGAGGACTCCCACTCACTTAATTATGCCAAGAGATTTGGAAGACAGCTACCTGACCAACTGATTGGAAGAGATCCACACTTCTGCCCATTCCAAAGGGAGGTGACCCACCTAACAATATCATTAAATCACATTCGAGTAATATTTTGCTGAAGATAACTTCT
>NW_006408613.1:9440338-9443959 GCF_000296735.1 Chrysochloris asiatica | reverse complement strand
TCACAGTCAGACCTGATGGTGTTTATTCACCACTGTACCACAAGAGTCTTAT
This sequence comes from Chrysochloris asiatica, assembly GCF_000296735.1. Lineage (NCBI taxonomy): Eukaryota > Metazoa > Chordata > Mammalia > Afrosoricida > Chrysochloridae > Chrysochloris > Chrysochloris asiatica. The sequence goes on along the minus strand of NW_006408613.1, from coordinate 9,443,907 downwards.
TCCCATTTCCTTTCACCACCCCGGTCCCAATGGATTGGAAATCATTCAGTGGTGATTCTACCTTCCACCACACCGTCTGGAAATAGGCTCCCTCTTGAAAGCTTGTATGCCAGTCACTTCTTGCCTTAACAGCTCCATCCCCCATTTTGGGTAGCCAATGTCTATGTTGCTGGTCCATGTCAGCCCTGTGTACCAAGGGGGTGGGAGTGATCCTTGCTGTTAAGATTTGTTCCCTTTTTGAGTTACTATGTCCATAAGTATAGGAAAAGTTCATCATACTGTAGCAGGTTACTCTTTTTTTCCTCTTCTTTCTTCTTCTAGTTGAGTTCTGATCATAGAGCCAAAGAAGCCAAGTCAATGGGTACTATCTGCAAGTATGGGTGTTTTTGTGCCTCTCCCCTCACTTCATATCGCTTCACTCTAAAGTGGACACTTCACTCTCGACTCTAGTCCTCTCTGGCCATGTCACTGCCTCTGGGTGCAGGAGTCCCTAGGTCTTGCCGGACTGCTGGCGATCCAGGTCTCCACCCAGGTTCACGGGGGTCTGTTGAATGCAGTCGGGCTCAGCTTGCAACTTCGTTGCTGTTTATTCCCCCTCTTCCCTTATCGGTGACCAACACGGTCACTAGCCAGACAACATGCCTGCTCTTGTATTCCCCTTGAGTCTCAGTCTTGGAAGGGATTTGCTCTGAGGGTTCCCGACCACTTCCCTTGATGGCTCTCTGGCAAACAGCTTACTTGTTCTTGTAATAATCAATCAGACTGCTGTTAATTTTTCAGATTTTTCCTGCAGGTCTTTCTTTCACAAAGTATCTTCTGTTCTTCTCTCCACTCCAAGCTGGTCTACTCATCCTTTCCAGTGGAAATTTCCTACCTCAGTTGGTTCTGGATGGGGTTCTGGATTCCACCTATGGTCTTGTGCAGTGTAATGGCTCCACAGGAAGCCTCGCTCACTGGGCAACTTCTAGCCTGTATTCCAATCAATTATAGGCTGAAGACGGACTTACAAGTTTTCTGTAGTGATGATTCTGGCTATCCCTTTCTCCCCACCCCAAGTGTCTCTTTTACAATGGTAGGCAAGGGAAACCAAGATTCAAAAAACAGCCAAGCATCTTAACACTAGTGCCCTATTTTACCCCTTCAAACTGTGCCTCAATCCCTGTATTCCAGAGCCTTGTTGCTCCAAGGTTGTGTATTCATCATCATTTACCTCTATCCCACTTAGCCCATGCGAACCTGCCTAACTGTTCTCCCATCAGCCTTGTTCTTCCATTCCCCTCCCGCTTCTTGTGTATTGCCTCCCACCCTCCCCCTGCACCCTAGCTATCCTGTGTCTATTCATTACCCTGTGCTCTATCTTCTCCTCACTCCCTCCCTTCCTCTCATCCATACATCCTGGTAATAGGCAAATATATATATAATTTTTCCCCTTTTAGTGTGGGTCCTTTTTCTTACTCTTTTATAATAATGGTCTATGCAGTATTTCGCCTTTCGTGACTGACTAATGTCACTCAGTATAATTGTCCTCAAGGTTCATCCATGTTATTCGGGGCTTGCAGCTTCCTTGTTGTTCTTCAAGGTGGCATAGTATTCCACTGTGTGTATGTACCAAAGTTTGTTTATCCATTCTTCAATTGATGGGCACCTAAGCTGTCTCCATCTTTTTTCTATTGTAAATAGTGCTGCTATGAACATTGGTGTGCACATATCTACTCGTGTTATGGCTCGTATTTCTTGTGGGTAAGTACCAAGTAGAGGAATTGCTGGATCATAAGGTATTTCTAGTTCCAACCTTCTGTGGAAGCGCCATATTTCTTTCTAGAGAGGCTGGACCATTTTGCAATCCCACCAGCAATGCAGGAGCATCCCAGTCTCTCTACATCCATGCCAGCACTTATCATCCTCTACTTTTTTAATCTTTTCTGTTATTGCTAGTGCCAGATGATATCTCATTATTGTTTTGATTTGCATCTCTCTGATGGCTAGTGATCATGAACATTTCTTCATATGTTTGTTAGCTGCCTGGATCTCTTCCTTGGTGAAGTGTCTGTTCATGTCCTGTGTCCACTTTTTAATTGGGTTATTTGTCTTTTTTTTTGTAGAGGTGTTATAGTTTCCTATATATTTTAGAAATGAGTCCCTTGTCTGATGTGTTATTGCAAAAAAATTTTTCCCATTCTGTGGGTTTCACTTTTACTATTTTGGTGAAGTGTTTTGATGCACATAAGTTTTTAATTTTTAGTATGTCCCACTCATCTCTCTTGTCTACTTTTGTTTGTGTACTTTTCAAAATGTTTTGCAGTCTATATATTCCCTGTATTCGAGCCCTCACATTTGTCCCTATTTTTTCATTGATGACTCTCATAATGTTAGGATTCAAATTTAGGTCTTTAATCCATGCTGAGTTGTTTTTTGAATAGGGCATGAAGTGAAGGTCTTGTTTCAATCTTTTGCATATTGCTTTCCAGTTTTGCCAGCACCATCTGTTAGAGAGACTGTCTCCTCCCCATGTTACAGACCTAGGCACTTTGTTGAAAATCAGTTGGCTGTATGTGGATGGGTTAATTTCTGGTTTCTCAATTCTGTCCCACTGATCAATGTATATTTCATTGTACCAGTACCAGGCTGTTTTGACCACTGTAGATGAGTAGTAGATTTTGAAATCAGGAAGTGAGAGGCTTCCAACCTTGATTTTCTTTTTGAGCAGTGCTTTGCTTATCCTTGGTCTCCTTCCTTTCCATATAAATTTGAAATTGTCTCTTCCATCACTCTGAAGAATGTCTCTGGAATTTGGATTGGGATTACATTATGTGTGTATATTGCTTTGGGTAGTATTGACATTTTCACAATGTTGAGTCTTCCTATCCAGGATCATGGCATGCCCTTCCACTTTTATAAGTACCTTTTGGTTTCTTTTAGTAGATTTTTGTAATTCTCTTTGTATAGGTCCTTTGTTTCTCAGATTATGTTTATTCCTAAATATTTCATCCTTTGGGTGGCTATTGTAAATGGTATTTCTTTCCTTATGTCTTCCTCAGCACTGTCATTGTTGCTATAGAGGAATCCAACTGATTTCTGTATGTTGCTCTTATACCCTGCCACTTTGCTGTATCTTCCAATAATGTCTAGTAGCTTTTTTACTGAGTCTTTGTGGTTTTCTATGTATAGGATCATATTGTCTATAAATAGAGAGAGTTTTATTTCCTCTTTGGCAATTTGGATGCCTTTAATTTTCCTATTTTGCCATATAGCTCTGGCTAATACTTCCAAAAAACATTGAAAAGGAGTGGTGACTAGGGGCATCATTATCTGGTTCCTGTTCACAGAAGGAAGGCTTTCAGTTTCTCTTCATTGAGAGGGGTGTAGGCTGTTGGTTTTGTATAAATGCTCTTGATTATGTTGAGGAATTTCCCTTCAAAACCTACTTTATTGATTGTTTTTATCAGGAATGGATGTTGGATTTTGTCAAATGTCTTTTCAGCATCAATCGATATGATCATGAGGTTCTTTTCCTTTTTCTTATTTATGTGATGGATTACATTGATAATTTTTCTAATGTTGAAGTATCC
>NW_006408613.1:9431669-9440238 GCF_000296735.1 Chrysochloris asiatica | reverse complement strand
ATCAATCTTGTTTGATTGCTCTTGTATTAGTTTCTTAACTCCTCCTTGTTTTCCTTCACCCCTTTTCAGAGCCTTTAAATTTGTTTCCATCTCATTCTTCTGAATTCTTTCTCAGACAAATCCAAAACATGCTCTTCCTCTTCTGGGGATCATTTGTCTGTCTCCAGAGCATTTGTCTCAGTTACTCTTTTCTGGTTTGGGACATGTTTTGAGATCATTTGTTTTGTTTGGGATCTTTTGGTTGTCATTTCCAGTAGTTAAGTGGTTTTTTTTTTTTTAATGCTTAAATGGATGTTTGTTATTGTGTTATTAAGCTTACTGGGTGTCTCCTGGTGGATATGATCAGGAGATAGGCTTCTCTTTGTGCATGCAATGCTTAGCAGGTGTTGTTGGCTCTTGTCTCAATGGTGGAATATTATGGTGTATGCTTGTAACTTGGCTATATGGCCACAATTGCTATCTCTTCCTGGGTAACGTAGGGAGAAAAAGATCCCACCTCCAGGAAAGACGTGTGATTAAAAGGACCAAAAGCAGAAGCAATATAAATTCAGAGAAAAAAGCCACCACTGTGAAACAAAAATAAACCTGTGGCTGACTATCCTGTGCTACACAGGCAGTGTGTGTGCATGGTAGAAACCTCCAGCAGTGTGTGTGGGGGGGGGAGGAGTGTCTGCTCTTTCAGGCCCCTCCTCTAGTCACCACAGTAGAGGTGCACAGATAGATATTGCAAAATTAATGGGAGAAAGATTGTCCACTATTTTTGTCTCTGTAGGTCAGTTAGATGGACTCAAGCTTGGCAACAGTAGTGATGTTGGCCCAGGTTTCGGGCAATGTTTCGTTCTGTTGTACCAACTCGATGGCTCCTAATAACAACAGGTCAGTTAGGTCTCTGGATGTGCACAGCATAATTCTCGAGATAGTTGAGTCCTTTTAGGTTGGGGTTTTGCAGATTGTTCTATGGTTTGTCTGTCAGGCCTGCAGTGCCTGCTTTTTTTCTTGCTATATAGGCCTGGGTAAGGGTCCTGCACAAGGAGCTCAGGTAGTGCAGCGGCCACAAATTGGGCCACAAACTACAAGGTCTGCAGCTCAAAAACACCAGTCGTACCATGGGAGAAAGACGAGATACTCTGCTCACATAAAGACCCACAGTCTCAGAAACCTTGCACAGGGTTGCCACAAGTCAGAACCAATTCCACAGCACACAGCCACCAAGGGTCCCACACAAGTCAATTTTATGGTTGTGTCCCCAAGACTGACATCATAAGTAGCTTCCAAGCTCCTTCTCACTATATTGTGGGAAAACTGTGGGTTAATGCTGGACTTTTAAAATTTTTTTGGTGGGGTGCACACCCACCCACCTGAATGTGCTTGGGCTGGGCAAAGAAGGCATGACAGGGAAGAGGAGGAAAACATGTGTAGAGTCTCCAGGACCTCCTTTTTCAAATGTCCCTGTGCTGCTTTTAGTGCCTGTTCCCTGTGCCGGTTGGCTCTAGCTCTGCCCAATAAACTACCCCGGTGGGGTGGCTGCAGAGGGAGTCTCGTTTCCAGATTCCTAATGTGCAGTATTTTCCTTAATATTGTGACGTTTTCACTTGCGGGTGCGGGAAACTGACATCCTGGACCTTATGTTAGAGTTCTGGTGTTGTCCTGTGAGTGCTGCTTCTGTGAGTCTTCAGTCCCTCCCCCACGGAGCCTTCCTTACCTGGCTTTCTCTACTTTAAGGGCTATTTATACCACAGGGTATACAAGCTTCATAAGCAATTAAGGGTAGTATGCACAACCAGTGAAAAGTAGGAAAATCCCAAGGTGCCAGGTTGTCTGCCGCCTCCTATACAACAAAGAATTTCCTAGTGGGAAGAGGGGACTGTCAACTCCTTCCTAGCATATGCATAAGTAAAGCAAGAAAATAAGAAGTTTTGGTACACACAGCAGCAGCAGCAGGGGAAGGGATAGGAGATATGGTTTGATGTGACCTTGGCCATTTTGCAGCATTAGATTTTTTGGCCCTATGGCACCTAACAGTTGGTTGAACCAACTTCCAAAGCACATAACAGCAGTAATAGGGCTGTTTAATAACAGTATTTAATAACAGTTAATAGCTGTTGATTTGATTCTGACTCATGGTGACCCTGTATAGGATTTCTGAGAAGTGGCCGGTTTGATTCACTGACTTTTCAGTTAGCATTTCAGTGCTTATCCTACAGTACCACACCAGGACAGGGGTGGAAGGTGGTGGTGGTTGTGTGCCATCAAGTTAGTTCTAACTCATAGCAACCTAGTATAGGGTTTCCTAGGCTATAAATCTTTACTGGAACAGGAAATCTCCTCTTTCTCCTGTGGAGCAACTGTTAGATTTTTAACAGTGAATCTTGCAGTTAGCAACCCAACTCATAACCCAGTACCCTACCAGGACCTTTAAGCATACGGTTGTTATTGTTAAAGCACTGTTGAGTATGTTCCAATCCATAGCATCCCTGTATAGAGTTTCCAAGGAATGACTGGTGGGTTTGAACCACCTAACTTGTAGTTAGCAGTCCAGTGCTTATCCTACACCACACACCAAGACTCCAACAATAGGATTGTTGTTGTTAAGTGACACTGATTTGGTTCAACTCATAGAGACCCTGGATAGGGTTTTCAAGGAGCAGCTGGTGGGTTTGAACTACCGATCTTGCAGTTCAAAGTCTAGTGCTAATCCTACAGCACTACACGTCGAGTCCAACATACAGGATTGTTGTTGTTGTTGTTAAGTGCTGCTGAGTTGATTCCAACTAATTGCAACCTTGTATAGGGTTTCCAAAGAGCTACTAGTGAGTTTGAGCTATCAACTTTGTGGTTCAAACTGACCTTGTGGTCCAGTGCTTTATCTTACAGCTCCACACCAGAACTCCTTACAACAGTACTTGGCACCAATTGCATGCTTGTTAAACACTAACAATTGCAATTAAATTATCATCATTCAAGAACTTGATGTTTTTCCTGACTTTCTAGTATTGTTAGTTCCTCCATTTCCTGTACATTCCTAAAGCTTAGATGGCATGTCTACTATCTTTAGTTAAAATAATCTGTTTGTATTTATATCCATTCTCGCTAGGTTTTGATTTCTGGGGTGTCAGAGACTTATCTTATTCTACTTTTTAATCACTAAACCTACAACACTGTCCAACATGTAGTAGAAGTACAAATCAAATTACTTATTATCAAATTGTATATACCTTTCCTTAAGTTTCAAAAGTTTCAATGTTTATGTACTCTTAAAGTTCATATTAGGATAATAATGTGAATACATAGTATGATTCTGGTAAAAACATAGTATAAGTTTTTAAGTAAATCTTCTTCTCACCCCAGTGTAGAATCTATGGGGGGAAATTGGTTTACTTGACTTTTCTAAGGAATGACAGAAAAAATAATGTAGTGATTGTCTTGTTTCTATTCAGTGTCGGCATTATATTTTTTAAACTGCTATCAGCTGTGAGGAGCATGAATGAAAAATTACTTTCTATCTGGGAAATGAGAATGCTGTTATGCTATGTTGCCTCTCCAGTGGAGAGGTTCATATATTTGCAGAAATGTTTGGGACCACTGAACTATCAAATCATGGATGATGTTACTGGGCAAGATTTGGGAAAATGTCACCTGATAAACTATATTCCATGATCTCAACAGCTTGTAATGTTTAAAATACATAAATTATCTTTTTTTTTTTCTTATTGAGATTAGAGAAGTAACATTTTAGAAACAAAGTGAAGGGAGATTTTCATGTTTATATTTAAAATTAAGAGAAAAAGTATTTATATAAGTCTGCCAAGTATATATTTTAGTGATTTTTTTGCAGGTTTTTACAACATTCATTCACTTATCTAATAAATATTCACTGACTGACTACAGTGACTAAATTAGAAGACTAAAGAAATTGTCAAGATAGACAATTTACCCTAAAAAAAATTTCTTTCAGCCAAGTTGGAAGTAAATTACAAATAAGTATAGGTTACAAAATATGTGCTCTATGTAGAATAGAGTTCTGGTGTAGCACTGCAAAGTTGACAGTTCAAACATACCAGCTGCTCCTCCGAAACCTATTCAGGATCATTGTCAGTTAGAATCAACTTGATGACACTTAACAACATATCCAGAATACATATAAAATTGGTATTACAAGGACTGAGCTTTTCCTACAAACTGGAGAAGGTAACTTTATAAAGTACAACCTGTGTTGGGTATAAAGAATGGTAAAATCTGGGTAGATCTGGATGACAAATAATGGTGTTTTTGATAAAGAAGACTCGTAATGACAAAGTAGAACTGTACCAATAAAGTTTCCAAGGCTGTAAATCTTTAAGAAAGTTTCTCTTTCTCTAGTTTCTGTAGTGAATCAGCAGGTGGATTTGAATTGCTGACCTTAGCAGTCCAATGCTTATCCTACAGCACGATCAGGGCTAGAAATATGCTGGTGGTGGTTGTGTGTCATGGAGTCATTTCTGACTCATAGAAACTCAGTATAGGGTTTCCTAAGCTGCAAATTTTTTTTTTTTTCTTTTTTATAAGTTTTTATTGAGTGAAGGTTTTCAGAAAAGATCAGTGTTATAGTCAACAAATATAGAAACTTTATTTCATCTCAATGGTTGTAATCCTCTCCCCACAATAGCAGTTATCTAGCATCCTCCCTGTGGTTTCTATTTCTATTCCACTCACCTTCCCATCCTTTCTCAACTTTGTTCCTCAGTAAATGTTCCCCTTTTGAATTTGAATGATTGATTGATTGGCCATTCCATACTTTACAAGTGTCGTTGCCCTCTTATAGAACTATCTACTGCTTGGCTGAAAATTGGACTATGAGGGAGAGTTCCTTTAGACACCTGAAGGGTGGTTGAGGGCCATATTCGCAGTTTGCTACAGTCTCTTTCTGACCAGTAAGCCCAGTCTGTATTATTATTTTTATTTCTTTAACTATTTTGAGTTTTGTTCCACATTTTCTCCTTCTCTACCCAGGAATTTTTAATATGATCCCTCTCAGAGCAATTGGTAGTGGTAGCCAGGTATCATCTAGTTCTTCTGGTCTCAAGAGTTGTGAATCTGATGATCACATGTTCAATTAGTCCATTGGGCTAATTAATTCCAAGCATCTTCAAATCATATCACTCTTCTTTCTTCCACACATGGAGAAACCAATAGTTGAACCGTAGATGGCTGCTCATGAGCTTTTGATATCCCAGATGCTACTCAATAAAGTAGGATGTCTTTGTGCACTATGTTATGAGACTATAAATTTTTATGGAAACAGAAAGTCTCACCTTTCTCCTCCAGATGTGGAATGCTGGCTTTGCAGTTGCAGCCCAATTATAACCTATGACTCTGGCAGAGTTCCTTAGAACTATATATGGAAGGTATGCATTGAAATCAAGGGAAAGAACAGTTGCAGGGAATGGTTAATGGGTAGCATAAGTTGACTTGAAAGTTTGTGAAGAAATATAACTGCAAAGTTTAGACTGATTCAGAATATTCATATTTTGGGTTGTCATGGGAAGACCTTTGAATATTCTTGGAAGGTATTAGGGTGTTATTGAAGATTCATGGGCAAGAAATTGATAATAACACAGCAATTACACCTACACGCTTGAGTATGAAATGGATTGTACATGTGCCACTTACGTAGAGTCAGGTGACCTAAATACTTCTCCTGAGAAATCCTATACAGGGATGCTATGAGTTGGCACTTAAAGAAATTATAATGACAAATGGTAATTAAATGTTGTTGTTGTTGTTGTGTGCCAGCCAGGGAGTTGGAGCTAACTAACTTACAGTGGACCTGTATAGGGTTTCCAAATGGAAAGAATTGTATAAAAGTTGGGACCCTGTCAATAGCTTCTATGGATAGCAACTGCTAAGTGGATTTGTAGAGTAAGATAGGGTAAGGAAGAATACAGGAATATATTCAGCTTCTCACTTGGCCAACCTGAAGGAGGATTATGCACCTTATGTGGGTTGGCAGACTATAACCTGAGCATCGGTCATGGTTTGGGCTGAGGGAATAAATAAAGGGGAAATAAAATCTGATCTTTGGTCACATTTCATGTCTTTTTGTGACCTATATCCTGAGGCAGGAGTTTACCCAGAAAAGAATCTGAAAAAAGTACCTCTCATTCTATTCTAGAAACAGCCATTTGATTTAGATAAGTATAACTCTGACCCATTAAAGAGAACAAACCAAATAGAAAATTCGCTAAAATATTGCAGATTAAATTTAAAAAGATGAAACTTTCTTTAATATATGAAACATTCAGAAAAAGAACTGGGACATTTGTACCAATAGCAGAGTTATAATAAGCAACATTTTCAATGATTTGATCACTTATGTTTAGTTCTTTTGTGGCTCATCAACGTACCTCTTGGTAAATCTCTTGCTATCGTAAATCAGGTTAATATATAAAAAAAAGAGAGAAACTTTCAGAGTCTGCTAAATATCTTGCTAATTCATTCTGCAAGGCTAATGAAATTAAAATTTCCTAGAAAGAAAAGTGGGATGAAACATTATTTGCTTATAATTTTCCACACTATTTTGATGATTAGTTTTGGGAGAGTGATTAAAAATGTAATCCCATCATAAATGAAATGACTGTGCTAAAGGCACACTCAGAAAGCATGATTGCCGATCTATGGGAATAGTGAAAGAGATTTGGAAGTCCACTTAGTTTAAAAGTGTCTCATAAGATACATTTAACACCCAATATATGCATAGTACTTACTGGAAATATTGCAAAGAAAGCTTACCTTAATATGTAATGTCTGGTGAATTATGGCACTGGCAAACCTCAACTGTAGAACTGTTTCAAAATAATTTAAATGATACACTAATTCAAAGAAAATCCGTTTCTAGCTTCTTCCAAAGAATCCACTAAGCTAAAGGTCATAATATAATATTTCTAAAGAGCCAAAAATAAGCCAAACATTTTTCTGGCATCTAACACCAGTGACATAGAACAATGACATGTAAGAGAGAAGCAGGTTCTTTTATTTTTCTTATTTTAACTGAGTTTACAACAAAAGTTTGAATTAGCTCTTTTGCCGAACAAATAACATTTTCTATGGTTAATATGACTTTCATCCCCAGCAGTTTTATGGGGATTATTAGGGAAGTTAACAGTTTTCAATTCAGGGTCAGGAATATTCAGGGCATAGTGCTTCTAGTGAGGACAGTCTTCTCAGCTGTGCCCACAGGCAGGCCCCTCTGTCTGCTTGCTGATGAATGCTCACAGACCACACTATTTCACCATAAACCTCAGTCTAAAGGCACTCGACTCCGGGTCCATGGGCCAGGAAACCTAGCTGCTTCATCTCAATTAAGTGCCTACAGGCACCCCACTCTGCAAGCAAACCTCCTGCCCAAAGTCACTAAGCTTTACTTTGTCTATTGGCTGGGATGCTCACTGCTTTCTCTCATGATCTAGTTCTTTGTTCTGCTGCTTCTGCTCTTCTGCCACTCCTCCAATGTCATAACTTTCTCTCCATTGGTAAAGGTTCAATGTGAGGATCTCTGGGTTCAAAGAATATGCTGCACTCCTGGTTCTTCTTTGATGGTAGTAACATCCCCCCATTCCTGTTTCTGAGATCGCTCATTTCATACACTTTACATACAATTACAGTTAGCTTTGTTAACAATTTACAACTAAATCTTATAATCCTATAAGCATCTTCTCCCACCCTTCTTTTAGCAGACCCAGCAAGGCCAAAACATTTAGTAGGAGTTACAGACTATGGCTAAGGAGCTCTGGTAGCATAGTGGTTATGAGTTGGGCTGCTAATCTCACGGTCAGCAGTTCAACATGACCAGCTGTTCTGCAAGAAAAAGATGAAGCTCTCTGATCCTGTAAATATTTACAACCTTGGAAACCCTATAACACGGTCACTGTGAGTCAGAACCGACTCCATGGCACATAACCATAGACTAGGGTTTGAAGGAATATTAAATAGTCCACTATAGCACATATACCAAGGTGGTTCTTAGACCAAAATAAGAATCTAGCTGTGGCTGGCTACACAATATTTTCTCTCTGAAGCTATTGAAAACAAGGTTAGCAGAGACTCCTGAGTGCTGCAGTGACTAACCTTCCCATTTTCCCCTGTCTCCTTCCCTTTTTCCTGCTCTCCTTTGGAAGCATATGCGTTTTCTTAAGTGACATATTTTCTTTCATTGTATATCCAGGGCAGAGATTCCATTTCAAAGGATATTAAATAGATGGAAAGTGTTGAGTACAATGACCAGATCTGTCATTACAACGCAAATACTGGAAGAAGAGAAAACTTCATGCCTTCCTATTTTAATAGGGAAATTGTACTTATTCACATTTATCATGATAATGAATACGTCTAATCTAATTTGTACAGTCTTATTTCATTTTTATTGTTTATTTTATTTCTTTTTATTCCCATATTTCTATTTTACTAAGTTGATAAGAGAACCTCTGGTAGTGTAGTGGTAGTGAGTCAGACTGCAAGAGGAAGACCCCCAGCGAGATGGATTGACAAAGTGGCAGCATCAATGGGCAACAATTGTGAGATTAACCCAGGACCC
>NW_006408613.1:9422243-9430984 GCF_000296735.1 Chrysochloris asiatica | reverse complement strand
TGGACTCAAGCATGGCAACAATCAGTAATGAGGTTGGCCCAGGATCAGGCAGTGTCTCATCCTGCTGTGCATAAGGTTGCTATGGGTTGGTACCGACTTGATGGCACCTAACAACAACAACAACATGGGTCGGAAATAACTTGATGGTACGTAACAACAACAACAAAAATTTTATGCTAGTGATTGCTTTCATATTTCTATTATAATATGACTTTTTAGAAAACAAGACTATTTAGAAAAAAGGGAACTTTGGTAAGTGATATGCATCTGAAAATCACCTCTACCCTCCAATTAGCCAAATATCCTGAAGCAAGTGACTTTAATATTTAAGCCTCTATTTCTTTATCTATAAAATAGAAATGAATAAAAAAGCTTCACAGAACCATTGAACAGATTAATTGTGAAATTAATGTGATGTGTCTAACATGGTGTTTGAATTAATGTTTTGTTTTTATTAATTTTATACAAGAAGACAAAAACCCAAGCATACGTTTTAATGTGTGCAATACTACAGTAGTAGGATCAGGAGTCAAATTCAGAACAGGAGAGTTTAGGGGAGTATAAAGAAGCTGAATATAATGCTGTATCAAAAATGTGTTGTTAAGTGCCATTTAGTCGATTCCAACCCAGAGCAACCCTGTATAGGGTTTCCAAGGAGCAGCTGGTGAGCTTAAACCACCAACCTTGCAGTTCAAATAATTTTGCAGTCTGACTCATTGGCCCACAGCACCACACGGGACTCCAAGAAAAATGTAGCCCTCTCCAATTCAATATAATACCAGATAGTCACATAAGAAACCTGCACCTGATAGCCACATAAGAAATACTTGGTACTTTATGTATGCAAGATTGACTGATTTGTAGCAAAATTACCATCTTCAACATTATTGGAAATAGAAAGCAATTGAAAGCTATATTTATATTTAGTAGCATGAATCAAGTGAAAAAGCATGACTATAGTACATGGTATCTGGTTATGAGTACAGCTGTTAAAAACAAATTGGTCTGTCAAGGAGCGTTATCGAATTTAAGGCTTGTCTTACAAAGAGAAAATAACTAATGAGAAAATAAGCATTCTAAATCCTATGTGATACATCAATGCAGTGCAAAGAAGTTTGCTCTTGCAGCAGTTAAATATAGGCTTATTGGGTAAATATCAGTCCTGGTGTAACTGTAAAATATATACTGGGCTGCTAACCACAGGTTGGAAGTTCAAACTTAGCAGCTGCTCATCAGAAACCCTATACAAGGTCACTTTGTTTTAGAACTGACTCCACAGCACTTAACAACAAGCAACAAGGTAGCTTTCACAGTAAGCACCGGCTTACTGGTACACTGATTCAAGCCCAGGTACTTTTTCTATGAAATGTTTCCATGATTTTGCATAGGAATCAATGACTTTTTTTTTCTGAACACAACTATATTATATCTTAAAACGAGAAAGTAAGTAATGAAAATCAATGTTGTTGTTGTTCTTGTTAGGTGCCTGGGAGTCAGTTCTAACTCATAGCAACACTATGTATATAACAGAACTAAACACTGCCAGGTTCTATGATTCTAACATGTTGTTAAGTTTGAATTCATTGTTGTAGCTACTGTGTCAATCTGTCTCATTCAGGGTCTTCCTTTTATTTGCTGATCGTTTACTATGCCACGCATGATGTCCTTCTCCAGGGACTGATCCCTCTTGATAGCATGTCCAAAATATATGAAACAAAATTTGACCATACTCACTTGTAAGGAGCATTCTGACTGTACTTCTTCCAAGCTAGATTTGTTTGTGCTTCTGGTAGTCCATGGTATATCCAATATTCTTCATATGCACTTTAATTCAAATGTATCCATGTTGTTATCAAATGGCTTTGGTCGTTTCTGACCCACAGCCACCCTCTGAGGGCTTCTAAGAAGCAGCTGGTGGGTTTGAACCAACAACCTTGCGATTAGTTGTCCAGCGCATATCCTGTAGCCTAATATCTAGCTTCAAATGTTCATAGAAAATAATGGTCAAGAGGAGCCCAGACCACAAGATACTTAGCAGATTCTGAAAATTCACTTTTAATGAGAATAAAAGACACATACAGTGTGCTTGCAAATATCAGTATTAAATAATTAAATGATTAAATTAAATGATAATGCCAACATTAATAATAATTCTTATGTAATAGCCACAAAGAAGCTCTGGTAGTGCAGTGGTTAGGAATCGAGCTGCAAACCTTAAGGTCAGCAGTTCGAAACTACTATCTGCTCCATGGGATAAAGATGAGGCTTTCTGCTCCTGTAAAGATTTACAGCCTCAGAAACCCTGTTCAGGGTTGCTATGGGTCAGAACTGACTCAACAGCACTTAACAACAACAACAGCAATAACCACAAAACAGAAAACCTATAAGCAAAGTTATAATGTCTTCTAGAAATGTGACACATTTTATACAAAATGTTCTCTCGTTTTAATATTTATAATGTCACATCAGCAAAAGCGTATATGAAGGACTAAAACAGATATCTGTTGGAAGAAGTGCAGCCAGTGTGCTCCTTGGAGGCCAGGATGGACAAACTTCATCTCTCATACTTTGGACATACTGTCAAGAGGGACCAGTCGCTGGAGAAGGATATCATGTTTGGTAAAGTGGAGGGTCAGAGAAAAAGAGGAAGACCCCCAGTGAGATGGATTGGCAAAGTGGCAGCATCAATAGGCTCAAGCGTGGCAACAATTGTGAGTTTGGCCCAGGATCGAGCAGTGTTTCGTTCGATCACTGTGAGTCAGTACTGACTCAATGGCACCTAACAACAGCAACAACAACAACAACAAATAAGGTACCACGTAGGCTCTTATTTTTCATAAATATCTGTTGAAATCATAAAAAGTCACCTCAATCTTTATAATACATTACATTTTCCTTTAACTCTGTTGTTTAAATTAAAGAGTTTTACCTTTGAAAACAGAATTCAAAATGTAAGTAAATTATACTTATGAATACATATTTAAAAATAAGCATATTTATTTTATTGAATCCTCTTTCTTTGATCTGTAAGTCTGTGTTAAGTGCCATACAATAATAATCTACCAAAATTTAGATGATACATTAAGAGAAATGCAAGATGAAATTACGACACTCCACTTCTCACTTTTCCAGTTGTCAGAAATTTAGGATTTGACAACATAGTCATTTGGTGAGATTCTGAAAAAAAATTGACATTCCCATGTGTTGTTGTTGAGAATGCAAAATGCTACAAGCCCTACTGAAGAAAATTTGGCGATATAGACCAAATTTATGCTTTGGCACATAATGTTCTGACATAGTAAACTTCCTTCTAGGAATCCATACCAAAAATATACTGGTGGAAGTAAAAGTGACTTATTTACAAGGTTTTTCATTACAGCGTTATTTGTGATAGTAAAATCAAAATCATTATAAACAAATAAATTTAAACATATTATAAGTGTCCTGCTGTTGGGCCTAGCTGAATAAAGTATCCACAATGGAGTACTAGTGTGATAAAAAAAAAAGGCTTATCTATATCTCTATATCTATCTCTACATATCACAGATCTACGTATCCTCTCTCCTCATCACTCACAGTTTATACAAGTATAATGAGAGGGTGAGAGAAAGAGTGAGAACTACAAGATTCATTGAGTGAAAAACACATGGTGGAGGAAAAATGTATACGGGGTGCATGTATGTGTCTATGAAGGGTAGAGATAATACCTACATTTATGTTTATATCTATCTCAATATGCTTAAATTTAAAAATTAAAATAACAACAAAAATAAGTACTGCATATAGCAAATATGAGGAACAGGGTGCTGGAAAAAAGAATACAAACTAGATTTCTCTTAATAGACTACACTTTGTAGATTTAATAGATCTCTTAGTAGAACACATTTTGTAGATTTGTGTCAGATCATGTAAATTGTCTTACATAATCTTAAAACATAGGCAAATCAAAATGGAAAAGCAAAGGCAACCCTAAAAGTTACATTTCAAATGCAGCAAAACCCAAAAAGAAAACAAATATCTTAATTTTTAAATTTATGTATTGAATTTGCGACTTATCACACAAAATAAAGTCATGTCAAGTAATTTTTAAATGTTGTCATTAGATTTGCAATGCTAGTGGGGCATACCAAAAACTAATAAGTAAAAGAAGACGCTAAAGAAGAAATTAAATGTTCAAAAATATTGTTACCAAATTTGGCATTGAAGCTCTACATTTTTATTTAGAAATTTAATGATAATGCAAATGATTAGAGTTTGTAAGATCTAAGAATCTCTATGCTAAGATAAAAAAAAAAAGACTATTACAAAAATCAAAGAAGTAAAATCTCAGTAATCACAAATTGATTGGAAATATAGTACACATCTGCTATATATTTCCTTAAAAAAAAAAGTATTTTATAGCTATATTAAATGGTTAGCATTAGCCATCATTAGCTATCCCAAGAACAATCATCACTCTTAAGCACTATCATTATTTCTAAATACCTTTTTATAATTAAAGATGATCAGGGATCCTTAGAATGTAGTTGATTCGAGATCCATGGTGGAAAATGAACATAATGATTAAGGATCATGTTATAATTTTACAAAGCTAAGAAGCTGTCATCTATAACTGAAGGTAAATTTAAAAACTAACTTTACATAGCACCTTTTTTGCAAACATAGGACAGTTTAAGTATCCAAAGAATGATAATAATGATGAATTAAAACACAACTAACATTTTAAAATCCTTAAAATAATGAGAGTAAAAAAAAAACAATTAACAAACAAATAAACAAATTCTATTAGTAATATGTGGAAGATGCTAGAAAGTCAACTCATTATTCTAATAACAATAATGTTGTTTCGGTTTAGTGCTGTAGAGTTCATTCCAACTCATAAATAATGAGTAGAGGGTTTCTGAGGAGGAGTAGTTGGTGGGTTTGAATTGCCAGCCTTGTGGTTAGCAGTACACTGCTGATCCTACAGTGCCACACATGAAGTCCAATAAGTAAATACAAATAAAATAATTTTCACATTGCATACTGTACATAGTGTTTTGTTTTTCAGAATAACCAAATAGCTAATTGTTCCCCAGATTTAGGCTGTTATAAGTAAATATATAATTACATCCTTCTATCTTATTCTAGTTAAAAGCTGCCAATCTTGGCTGTTAGTAAACTATCACTTCCCCTTTTCAATTTGTGATCAAGTTTCAGTATAAATGCAGGTATACAAATATTCATTACAAACTATATATTTCAACAATATTTTGAAACCATACCTTATATAATTATGAACTAATCTGATTTTAAATTAAAAAATGAATTTATTTTTAAAACTAAAGGTGTTTCAAGTGCTTCTATAGAAAATAGTAACTTGCATTTAATTGTACAGTGTTCAAAGTTGTCCTACATGTAATATGTTTTAAATGTTGCATCTCTGGTATAGTCCTATAATAAGAAAATAAAAGGAAATAAATTGCAAATATAATGACAAAATAACAAAGGCCAATATTTGAAAATCAGTGAGTTTCAATTGATAAAACATTCATGTATTTGTGATAAGGGTAGTAATTACTTAAGGAGAGAATTCAGAAGTGTTAGGAAACAAGAATCACAGAAAGGAAGTGAGATCAGTGTTGTAACAATGAGGTCATTAAAATCACTGAAATGAAATAAACTATATGATTTGTTTAATGTAAAATGGATTCTCTGCTCTGTAAACGTTCATGCACTTCACAATAAAAAATTTAAAACATATATAAGGCAGAGAATGCAGAGCAGGGAAGAAAACCATACAAAAACAAACCAAATAATGCATATTTTTTATGATTTTTTTACAAAGCCCTTTTCAACATTAGTCTCTAATGAGCTCTGTATGCATTATATATATGTGCACATTATTTACATTGACATATGAAAAAATATGGTAAATCCTGACTGTATGCCCTTGAAGACAAACCTATGGGTTAAGCGCTCAGTTGCTAACATTTTCTGTCAGTTCAATCCCACCCAAGGGTCCTGAAGGAGAAAAGGCCTGGTGATCTACCATAAAAATGACAACCCACTTTGTCAAGTAGGGTCACTATCTGTGGGAATCAACATATTTTTTAAAAATGAAAAATAAAATTTATGACATATTTTTGTTAATATGGTCAAGTCTATTTATTGCCAATTCCATTCCCCACTTAGTTTCCAGTCTGTTTAGAATTTGTAAATATTTAGATGATTAAAAAAGAAATCTGCAGTGTCCTGTGACATTAATTCTTTTTATGCCAGAGATTCACCTGTAGTTGGTTTCTTTTCTTTAACCTCCCCTTCTCAGATAGTTACTCAAGCAAATCATGAACATTTTCCCAATGAGATTGTCTTTATAAAATGTCTCTATGTTCTTCAGGAATAATATGATAAACTCTAGTAGAATATTCAGATAATTTTGCCAAAGCATCTTCCAATGAGAGCTCACGTAGAAACTCAGTAGAGTTCCAGAAAGCTGGGCCTTGGTAGGGTCTGTTGCCTTCTCCAAAATTTCATGTTTATGAAGTCAGGTTTCTGTTACCCAGAGTAAAGCATTGTAAGGAGGTTAGAGTCAACTCATTTATTTACCAGGAGGTCTTTGACCATGAGCCTTTGACACATATGGGTAAGGATAACCTGACGTCATAAACATGAAATTTTGGAGTAGGCAATGGTCTCTATCAAAGCCCAGCTTTCTGGAACTCTACTGAACCCTTTAAGTATTTAAAAGAGAAAAAAAATAATGAAATTCTGGTATATGCTACAACACAAATGAACCCAAGTGATGGAAGCTTGACTCAAGGTCACATAATGTATGATTCCATTCATACAGAATACTCAGAGTAGTCAAATCCATGTTCTCATTGCTATTTGGTCAGTTCTGACTTATGGCAGATGTGTGCAGAGGAGGACTATTCCACAGAGTTTTCAAGGCTGTGAGCGTTCAGAAGCAGATCACCAGGCTGGTTTTCCAAGGCATTTTGGTGAGTTTTAACTGTCAACTTTTCAACTAGTAGTTGAGTGATTAACTGTTGATGTCACCTAGTGGGAGTCCTGCTGGGACAGTGAATACAGTAATAGGCTGCTAAAATAAAGGACAGCTTGTCACAAGGAGGAAGATTTGGCCATCTGTGTCCATAAAGATTACCGCCTTGGAATCCCTCTGGGAAAGGTCTACTCTGTCCTATACAGTCACTATGAGTCAAAAGGGAATAGACAGCAGTGGGTTCCTTTGGTTTAGGCATTTACAGTCCAACTCCTAAGAATCAGATCATAGATTTTTATGTGTCAGGAGGAATGGGAGTCCTGGTGTGGCATTGTAGGCTGATGCATCAGACAGCAAAGTCATTTGAACTGCAAGGTCAGTGGTTCAAGTTCACCAGCTGCTCCTTGGAAACCCTATACAGGGTTGCTATGGGTCGGAATCGACCCCACTTAATAACAACAACAACAACAACAACAACAACCAGTGGATAACAGGATTTCTGAATAACTTCCATAGCACATCTAGGCTAGTTATTTTTGTTGGTTTAATTCATGAATTGTCAACTAGCCTACAAGAAAATCATCTATCAGTGTGGCAAAAAGAAAAAGATAAAGAAAAAGAAAAGCAGATCAATTATAGCACCACTAATTGCATACCTATGTATAAGTTTGAAAACAGATCATATAAAGAGTTTTTTTCTTGCTATGTCAAGTTATGCATCTGTTTCACATGTGATGATTCAGTCAGACATAGTCCTTTTAGCACTAAAAAGCGACTGTGTGTCCTATAATCAAGATAAATCTCACATGAGGAAAAATACAGAAGTAAGCTGGCACTGTACGTGTTATCTCACACTGAGAAGTCAGGAGATCTGGGTTTAAATTCTAGTTCTGCCTTTATTAAGCGTTTTACTTAACTTTGTTTTTTTAGAGTTTCCATAAAATCACACTAATAAAGTTTACTAGTTTGCAAAGAGGAAGTAAGCATAAATAGGCAAATAAATATAGTAAATGTTCAGCAAACTGTTTTTACTGTGAAGAAGGCATAAAACAGAGCATGATAAATAGTAACAACAATAATACTAGCATCAGCAGCAAGCTTTCTATATATCTATAACTTATTTCCAAGTGTTGATTCATGTCTCTGTTTTACGTGGCAGCTGTTCCAAAATTTTGAGTATAATGGCTACTTTATACTTTTAAAACTTCTCAAGAATATTGAGTAGGATTGCCACATGAGAGAGAAAGGACTCCTGTTGAGGTACTGTAGAATAAGCATTGGATTGCAAACCTCAAGGTTGAAATACGCCCTCTGCTCCTTAAAATCCCTATATAGAGTCGCTATGAATTAGAAATGACTCGACAGCAGTTAACAACAACATATATACAATTTTACTGAAACTGTAATGAAATATATATGTTGCTTCAGGTTAATGTGCTGGACTGCAAGGTTGGTTTGAACTGCAAGGTTAGCTATTCAAGCTGATCAGCCCCTCCTCAGAAACCCTATACAGGGTCGCTATGGGTCAGAACCTACTTGACGGTGCTTAACAACAAAAGTGTAAAGAAAGAGAAAAATACCTTTTTTTTTTTTTTCAGTAAAAGTGTGTTCCAAGTATTGCAGTGGACATGATTTAATGTTGATCAAAAATGCAAATGTAACTGGGCATTTTGGGGGGTGAATTTTTATATGTTTATTTGTTACCAAATCTGTCAACCCTACTCAGAACTTTTGTTTATGAAAATTATATTTATCA
>NW_006408613.1:9417907-9422143 GCF_000296735.1 Chrysochloris asiatica | reverse complement strand
ATCAATGGAGAAGATATTGAAGTTGTCAAGGACTTCATTCTTCTTGGATCAACTGTCAACACTCATGGAAGCAGCAGTCAAGAGATCAGACGCCGTATTGCATTGGGCAAATCAGCTGTACAGGAACTTTTTAAAGTACTGAAGAGCAGAGATGTCAGCTTGAGGACTAAGGTGAGCCTGACCCAACCATAGTATTTTTAATAACCTCATATGGATGCGAAAGCTGGACGGTGAATAAGGAAGATCGTAGAAGAATTGATGCCTTTGAGTTGTGGTGCTGGAGGAGAATACTGAAGGTGCCATGGACTTCCAAAAGAACCAATAGATCTGTTTTGGAAGAAGTGCAACCAGAGTGTTCCTTGGGGCCAAGATGACTAAACTTCGTCTCTCCTACTTTGGACACATTGTCCAGAGGGAACAGTTGCTGGAGAAGGATGTTATGCTGCATAACGTGGAGGGTCAGAGAAAAAGAGGAAGACCTCCAATGAGATGGATCAGCCAGGTGGCATCATTGATAACATCAAGTGTGGCAGCGGTAGTGAGGTTGGCTCAGGATTGGACATTGTTTCATTCTGCTGTGCATGGGGTCGCTATGAGTTGGTTCTGACTCGATGGCACCTGACAACAACAACAAGTTTCCTCATGAAAAAAATTGGACATAATAATAATACCCTACTTCCTAGGTTGTTGTGAGGATTAGATGAAGTGGTATTAAAACATGTAAAGTGCTTTGGAAATGATCAGTAAATGTTCGTTTTTGTGACTGGTACTAGTATTACTGTCAAGGATATGACTGCCATGCCACTTTTACTGTCTCTAAAGAGCGAGGGATGAACTCCACAATGAGTTGAGGGTGCCATGGGTCTGGACCGACACTCAGGAATTTTCATAATATGCTTGAAGTTACATAGCAAGTCAGGAAACTAGAAATTAGGTGGGAAAACAAAACAAAACAACAGATCTAGCCAGATATTATAGATTTCATTAATTATTGCTACAGCTTTATCAGTTATATGAGTTTCAAGAGTTCTTCAAGGAAAAAAAATCAGAAATTCTTAATCTATTTTGAAGCATATTAGTTTGTCTTTCATGCAATTTACTTGTTCATCTGATAATGGGCAAGATTTGTAATATCCATTCTAGTACATGACTTCAGCTGTTTCTCAGATTTAATTTAACTTTCAAAACAATGGAAAAATAGTGCAAAAGGGTAAGCCTTTTCAGAACTTCAGTAATGATCACTTCATACATATAAACTCTCTTATTGCATGGCTGTTGTGTCACACGATTTGACCTAACAATATCTTCAGGAACTGGAGCATTAACTTGCCCTCT
Organism: Chrysochloris asiatica; assembly: GCF_000296735.1. NCBI lineage: Eukaryota > Metazoa > Chordata > Mammalia > Afrosoricida > Chrysochloridae > Chrysochloris > Chrysochloris asiatica. The sequence continues at coordinate 9,420,808 of NW_006408613.1, read as the reverse complement.
GATTCTCATTATGTAGCCATTTGAGTTACTTTGCTTCCCTTTCATATTCAAGTGTCCAGCTATTATCTTTCCCTAATCTATATTTTCTATTCTTATAAACTAGACCTATTAACAAGTCCTGGTGTGGTGCTGTGGGTTAATGCACTGGAATGCGAAGTCATTTGAACCCAAGGTCAGTGGTTCAAGCTCACCAGCTGCTCCTTGGAAAGGCTATACAGGGTCGCTATGGGTCGGCACCGACTCGACAGCACTTAACAACAACAACCTACCAATTAAGGAACTCTGATTCCTTTGTGGATTATGCTCTCGGCTGCTAACCAAAAGGCCAGCAGTTTAAGTCTACCAACCTCCCTGTGGGAGAAAGATGAGAATTTATGCTCCGATAAACATTCATTCAGAGCCTCAGAAACCTTATAGAGGGTCAATATGTGTCAGATCCAACTCGATGGCACACATCCACCGTCATTATGTTTATTGAAGTATTTGGCTTGTGGCAGACAGGAGCAATTAAATGGACAATTTTCCATCCCTTAGGACCTGAGGGTCATTTTTTTCCTGGGATAGCTATCTTACAATTCTCTTACCTGTGTCTATTTTTGTTTCTATTATACAATGAAACAAAATGGGTTTCCAATTCACACTTTATTGCTTAACTGAATGTTTTACAATTGGAACCTACTGAAAGGCACCTTGGAAGAGAAGGCTGGCAATCTGTTTCCAAAAGATCACACTGTTGAAAAACTTATGGAGCAGTTATACTACACACACATGAAGTTGCCATAAGTAGAAATTGGCTTGCTGGAACTAGTGACAATAGCTTAACAAGAAGGAAATATTGACCCCTAAAACTTGGAGCAGAAATTTCTTATATGAACGCAATTCTTCAAGAATACTATGAGAATACCTTAAGTATACAATCTTTTAAAATGCTGTTTTCAATCACTTTTTTTTTTTTTTTACTATCTATTTTTGGACTATTGCACCAAAAGTTATTCCAGTCAATCTAGCTAATTTTCCCATTGTTTATCTTGGCTCATTCTCCTAGGACACCCCATTTTGTCAGCTATATCTTTGATGCTCTTAATTCTATGACCATAAATTGTCATTAAAAAGACTTGATCTATATTTAGAATTAAAAAGAAAAATTCATAAAAAGTTGATGCACATACTTAAATGTTTTCTACTAATGAATCAAATAGTTGTTTTAAATTTATAGGGAAAAAAAAGGGAAAATTTAACTTGATCTCTTATTTATTCTTGAAACTTAAAACCACAATGCAGAAAGAATGAGAGGAACGGATAAACTATGACCAAACTTACTACATCGGCATCTCTCCGCACCACACCTTGAACCCTATCTGCAGTACCAGTCAATGTTCTAATTCATTTTACTGCATTGTAAACCTTTTGAGAAAGGTGCCATAATTTACTCCAGGAACTTCTGAAAAAGTTGTACAAAACAAGGACAACTCATTTGGAAGAGTAAATGGTAGCATCTTGAAGCAAAGCCACACACAGAAAAATGGCCATGAAAATAAAAATCCAAGCTGAGATATCAGAATAGATTTTTCCAAAAAAGAATGAGAAAAGGCAGGAAGTGGGCATATGATCTAAGATGAACAAATCTGCAGGATATAGAGTGGAAGGGGAGTAGGGAGAATAAATATCCACTGGCATCTCTACAAGAGGCAGAGCAAGAGAAGCTGGGTAACATCACAGAAACACACAGTCTAATTCAAGAATAATGTCCTGAATGTGCTCAGTACATAATATATTATAAAGTGAATTGTGGAAAAGGAAAAGAGACTTCTGCTCCTTAGATCTCCCCATTTGTTGTTGTTGTTGTTCAATGTCAAACTATTTCCAGGCTTGTTACTCACATGCATCATTTATGTGTGTTCACAGTGTCTACTATAAAGTAATTGTGAGTACAGGAAAAATAAATTTCTTAAAGGAAAGACTGCTAAACTTCAGCCCTACCATTAATTCCAGTGTATAACCTTCATAATTATCAGTTAGAAAATGGAAGGAGGTACAGGAGGCAAGGTAAACTCTAATATACCTTCCAGATATCAAGTTATAGGATTCTCTATGATGAGGTTCCATCTGGGCTCAGTGGTCATGACCTATATTACCTTCTCATGTTTCATTAGAATCCAAATTGCTATCCTTTGCAAATGGAAGTCATTTAAAGGCTTGATTTTACTAGTAAACCCAATGAGCAATTCTATTTGGATCACTATGAGATGGAATCCACTCAATAGCACAGATTAACAGCAATAGCATCTACAGCAAATGTTCTAATTAGAGCTGTTTTGCAGGTTCACCTATGTGAAATCTTAAAGCAGAGTAAATTAGGAAATAGCTCTATGAACTTCCTGCCACCATACTTGATTTTTTATGATTATGGAAACCAATCCTATCTAAATAATTTTTGCTGTGCCATATTAATCTTTGGAATCAATGTAAAAAATCAAAACTAGAACTCTATTAATAAATGTGACCTTTTAAACATATCTTAGAAGAATTTTGACTGTTGAAGAACCAGAGAATTTGCTCTATTTTAATTATTGTCACTCTTCTCATCATTTCTGCGATAAATTTTGTCTGTAGTCAAAATTATACAGACAAAATAGATACTGCAAGAAGATCACACTTTCACTATTGCCTCTGCCTAGAATTCACTTCCCAATCATCCAAAGCAGTGAACTATATCATTTTACACAATCAAACTTAACTATATCTTAAACAACAGAACTATCTTTGGCTATAAAAAGCAAGGTGATGTTACTTCTCCTATGCTCAGGTTGTATATTATATTAACATTTATTATGATGTCATAAAGGAAAAGTGAAAAGGCATTGTCACTAGGGTTCTAGTCCATACATAGTTTATACACAG
>NW_006408613.1:9409877-9417807 GCF_000296735.1 Chrysochloris asiatica | reverse complement strand
TATCTGTTTACATTTGAACATATTAATTCCTGTCATAATAGAAAGAAAGCAGGATTCTCATAACAGCTTTTCATTCACTCTTTTGTAATATTGCACAGCTCATTGCTTCTAGAAAATACAACTATGTACTTGTGAAAGAATGAGAAAGCCAAATAAAATCTTAATATTATTGTTTTAATTCCCTATACTTACTGAAAGTATCTCAGGGACTCCCAAGAGATTCATAGACTTAGTGAACTGTAGATATCTGGATTTTTGTCTTATCACTGAAAATGGCGTATGTGAGGGCTTTAAGAAGTTTGTGAAAAAAAAAAAAAATGGAATTAGAAGGTAACATGGCTTTTCCACCAACTTTTTGAAGCTCCCTTGGATAATCTTGAATGAATTGAGGTGAAAATCAAAGATACTGAACAGTACTTCTAATAGGTACATTGCAGGCATTTTTTAGAAATATTTTCAATAAGTGAAAGTCAGAATATGAAAATGTTAAACAGTTTAAAGCATACCTATAGTGCACTGTAGGATAAGCACTGGACTGCTAACAGAAAGGTTCAAACCTACTAGTCAGTCACTCCTCAGAAACCATATACATAAGTTGCTATGAGTCATAACCAACTCAATGACACTTAGCAGTAGCAACAACAATTGTATTATCTTTTGGAGTCCTGGTGTGGCATATTAAAGAATATTCTAAATTACAAAGTTGATACTGATAATTTGTAACACTTTTCACTTTTCTATAGTCTTACTTTGCTGTTGTTGTTATTAAGTGCCCTCAAGTTTGTTCTGACTCAGCGACCCTGTATAAGGTTTCCAGAGGCACTGGGTGGGGTTGAACCTTGTGCTTATCCTAAAGCACCAAATCAGGACTCTGTATTCTTATTTAGTTCTTCTAATTTGTCAAATATCTTTCTGTTTGTAAATTGAGTCCCAAAAGACAGTAGTCTAGAGCTGAAAATCTATTAATCACCTACAGTGACAAATTACTAAAGAAACAAAGTTATAATCCCAAGCTTTTTTGTTTTTACTTATTCATCTTTAGTAGACATTTACATATTTTTTTCAGCTGTCATTGTGTAGATATGGCTGCCACCTGTCTCTCTCCCAACCCCACAGTATCTTCCTAGAGTACCCAGTAAAACAAAGTAAACACAATTAATTTTCACTTACTTATTAATATGTAGTGAAGAGTGCCACACATTGATGTGGTGAAACCATGTGTATTTTTTCACTACAGACAGTAAGTAAACACATTCTTACTTTGCTTATTGGGGAATCTGTCCTGAATCATCTATCTCCCTGAGCCTTTATTGAGCTTTCGCAAAGAATGGGGAAAGGAAGATGCCAGAACTTTGACCTAATGCTATCATGGATATTTTAGTTACACTGATCTGAAGTTGATAATGAGACCTAGATTTGAAAAATCCTGGAAAAAGTCTAGCTACATATTGTGAGTACCACCAGGAACTACCTGCTGCTTCTAGATTGTAATTGGCATAGTTCTGTGTTAAATGTCAGCTATTTCCTCTCTGAAATTACCACTGCCTACAGTCCTGGTCGTTTGAACTGCAAGGACGGTGGTTCAAGCTCACCAGCTGCTCCTTGGACACCCTATACAATGTCGCGATGGGTCGGAATCGACTCGACGGCACTTAACAACAACAGCAAAATCCTGGTGTGGCGCTGTGGATTAATGACCCAGACTGCAAAGCCATTTGAACTGCAAGGTCGGCGGTTCAAACTCACCAGCTGCTCCTAGGAAATCCTATACGGGCCGCTATGGGTCGGAACCGATTTGACGTCACTTTACAACAACAACGTGTGGGGACAAGGAGCTCTCTTAGCGTAGTGGTTATGAGTCGGGCTGTTAACCTCAAGGTGTGCAGTTAGAAACGACCACTCTCTCTGCAGGAGAAGGATATCTTTCTGCTCAGGTAAAAATGTACAGCCTTGGAAGTCTTGGAAACCCTATGCAGGGTTGTTATGAGTTGGAACAGAATTCATGGCACACCAACAACCAGCCATGATGTGGTGCTGTGGGTTAATGCTCTGGATTGCAGGAACAGCTTGAACTGCAAGGTTGGCGGTTCAGGCAAATAAACCGCTCTTTGGAAATCCTATATAGAGTCGCTATGAGTTTGAACCGACTTAATGGCACTTAACAACAACAAAAATATAAGGGCAAAGGAGATCTGGTAGGTAGTAGGTTACAAGTTGGGCTACTAACTACAAAGTCAGCAGTTTGAATCTAACAGCTGCTCAATCAGAGAAAGATGAGGCTTTTCTGCTCCCATAACAAGACTTTCAACTTACAAGCCACCACAGTATGACAAACTGACAGAATAGTGGTGGATAAAAAGACTTACAGCCTTGGAAAACCAGTACAGATTCACTAGGCATCAGTACCAACTCCAAGACGCTTAACCATCAATGTGAGCAGGAGGTGACCCTTGAACACCTCTTGCTTAGAATACTACCATTGAGAGAATTAAAATTTCTCTTTCTAAACTTGTTTTGCCATCATTAATCTTAAATGTTTGTTTGTGTGTGTATATGTGTGCTATGAGGAAAAGTTAATATTACTTTACTAAAACAATGAAGCTAAGTTGCTCTTAAGACAAATTATTTCTGACAAATCAATGTATTACTTCCATAATTTGTAATATGACACAGCTCAAAATTGATGGAAAGTGTTTCCATTTCTAAGGTAGACTGATGGGAATTAGCATTTCTGCACTCTCTATTACTCTAAAGGAAGTAGTAAAATTGGAGAGTTTCACTCAGAAATCCCTATGCAATGAACCTTTGTTACACAGCTGCCCTCATATCACAGACATGCCACGTTATTTTATTTTCATGTTTCTCTTGAAGTGCATAATGCTTTTCTTCTCACCAAAGAGTCAAATTGTTCACTGATCCCCTTTTCTCAAAGAAATATTTGGGAGTTGACTGGAAAATTTGCACTTTCATCTCGGTCATTTATCTTTATTTTTTTAAGTTGGTTGATATACTTGACTCACAGTTTAATTGCATCTTTAGTGGAAAACATTGAACGTCTTAATTCAAGCAAACAAAATATCTGTCAAGTAATTCTGAGGTGCTATTTGACGTCATTTTCTGACAACATAGGTTAGAAAATAGTGTCACTGATGAAATTTTAATCTTTTAAAATACTTAGGACTCATAAAAACACTAAAAAATATATTTTGCTTTTTTATGATATAAATTATTGAAAACTATTTTTTAAAGCACAGTGCCTTTTGACTCACCACTATATGTTAAATATTTTTACAAATAAATTACCAGTGAAATGATGTGTAATTATTTAGTTTGGGAAAACTTTAGCGATAAAAATCAGACATAAATTTAAATTGTATTTACATGTTGCCCTTATGATTTATGCATTTAATTGCCACAGCTGTCTACAAGTGAAAAACATTTGTATCAATGTGGTGCTGAAAAGAAATCACCAAGAATACCAGAAAATAGTCATTAAAATGAAAGTTTCACTATATTATTGTCTATCTTGTGCCATCACAGGATTTGTGAGCGTTACTAAATGCAATCTCATTCAGGCTGCTCTGTTTAAACTTCAGTGATGAGTACCCTCTGTATAGAAATCATTAGATAAGGTAAAGTACTCAACTTTTAATTAAACATCTACAATTCAAACCTACCAGCGGTTCTGTGGGAGAAAAGACCTATTGAACTGCACCCTATAAAGATTACAGCCTAGGAAACTATATAGCACTTCTACTCTGTTCTTTGAGTCTGATATGATTCAACTGCATGGCAAAACAATATCAACATATATTTTTCTGCTATTTTTGAAGCAAGAGATTTATGTTGCTTCTATCATTATCTTCTAGCTTTTAGCAGCATAGGATAGCACCTCTATCTGTTGTTTTTGTTAGGAGACATTGAGTCAGTTCCAACTCAAAGCAATACTGTATACAACATAATGAAACACCACACAGTCAGACAACTTCTTCACTATTGCTATGTTTGAACCCACTGTTGCTGGGACTCTGTCAACACATCATGCTCAGAGTCTTTCTCTTTTTTGCTGAACCTCCATATTTCTAAGAATGATGTCCTTCTCCAGGGACCAGTCTCTCCCAATAATTGTCCAAAATACAAGAATTGAAGTCTCGCCATCCGTGTTTCTTAGAAACATTTTGGCTGTACTTCTTCCATCACAAATTTGTTTGTTCTCCTGGCAGTTCATGGTATTTTCAATAGTCTTCACCAACCTCATAACTCAAATACATCAATTCTTGTACAGTCTTCCGTAATCTTTGTCCAATTTTCACATGCACATGAGGTGATTGAAAATATCATTGTTTAGGTCAGATGCACCTCTAACTAGTTGTTGACTAAATGAAAGTTTTATTTTAGTTTGAGTGTTGTCTCAATCACTTCTTTAAGGGTTATATTTCCTTGTTTAGCTTTTTAAATTTTTCTCATAATTCCACCCAATGATTTCTTTACATAATAAAAATTGATGCCCAGGATTGGATTTTCTTTTCTATTTAACACTTGGGGAATTATTTATTGGGAAGATTCCAGAGTTCATTTACTCATTCATTCTAAATATGTGCATGGAAGAATAACCTTACCAGAAACTATATTTATTAATGTTGAACTAAAAATTCAACACATGTACCCATTTGAGGACTATCATTGTTGGTAAGTGCCGTTGAGTTGGTTCTGCCTCATAGAGACTTTATATAGGGTTTCCAAGGAACGACTGGTGAGTTTGAGCCACCAGCTCTGCAGTTCAAACTGACCTTGATGTCTAGTGCTTATCCTCTGGTGTCATACCAGGATCCCATTTGATGGTAGAGTAAGATTTTTATGCAGCATTGAAACAAAACAAAACAAAACCCACTGCCACTGACTTAATTCTGATTCATAGCCATAATATATAGGTTTTCTGAGACTGTAAATCTTTACAGGAGAAGATAGCCACACCTTCCTTCTGTAGAGCAGCTAATGGATTTGACCCGCTGACCAAATACCTAACCTATGGTGCCATCAGAAGAAGCCAGTGCTTCAACAACAATTTTAAAGACCAAAGAAGAGAGTGGAGGTGGACGTTAGGATGCAAAATAGCATCATAGTGAACTGTTTAATCTTAATATTTGAAATTTATTTCTCTGTGTATAGATATATGACATCAATGCACATTATTTTACTGATTCCTCACAAGGGCTTGTGCAATAGGCTAAAGAGGTATTGCCAGTCAAATTTATAAGTGAATCATCAGAACCTTCATTTTCTGCCATGCAGAATTTCTCCACTTTCTCCCTTTATTTGAGAAAACTAATTTTGCACATTTTCTTTGTGCATACATGTGTGTATGTGTGCAAAAGAAAACTAGCAAATACCAGCCTTTTAAAACAAGGGGAAGTCAAAAAGTACTGCTACAAAATTAAAATCATTTAGTAAACAAAAATATCAAAATAGGAAGCTATTGTTTCTCAACATATCCACCATCTAGACCTATACACTTTTGAGGGAGTGTTTCCATCTTTATAAACCTTCCCAAAAGAATTCTGCACTCTTCTATTTACAGGTCAAAAGGCAATGTGGGCATCCTTTGGGCAGTTAAGTAATGTTCATTTTCAATGTTCTTTGAGCTTGAGAAACAGCAAGAAGTTTGAAGGGGCAAACAAAGCTATAGAGTAGACAAGGTATGACTTCTCAGTGAAATGTTTGTGTGACAGACAGACCTTGACATATGAGCAGGTGCATTATCACAATGGGAAACAAAAATTCCTTGGCATAACTTTTCTGGACTTTTTCTCACCAATGCAAGTTTTGATTTTCTTAAAACTTCTCCATGATTAGCCCCTGTGATCATTCTGTGACTTTTGAGAAAATGTATCAAATTTACTCCTCTGAGGACCAAAAACATTTGTCATAACCTCTGAGCTGACCTCTCTGCCGTGAATTTAACTGGCTCTACAGATCCTCTGGGAAGAAATGGCTGGCGGCTTTCACTGGACATCATTTTGGAAGGCACCCTTATTTTGGAAGAAGACTAAGACAAGTGTCAGTAGTTCAAACTTACCAGCTGCTCCTTGGAAACTCTATACAGAATTGCTATGAGTCATAACTTACTTTACAGCACTTAACAACAACACAAGTGTATTACTGAAAATAACTTGCCTTCAGACATCCACTGATCACAGAGATATGTATAAAATTATTGTTTGGAATAAACCCATGCATATATGAACTGGAACCCTAGTGGCAATGCTATTTTACTTATTGTTGTTAAGCACTATTGAGTTGGTTCTGGCTTAATAGCAGAACAATTTATAGTGTTTCCAAGAAAGGCTGGTAGGTTTCAGCTGTTGACTTGATTAGCAGTCCAGTGCTTATCTTACAACCCCACACCAGGACTATTTTTCACTTACCTTATATTTATTTTTTTCTAAGTTTGTACACCTTGGAAACTATTATATATTTAAATCAAGGATGTTTCTGTTGTTAGGTGCCATCAAGTCGGTACTGACTCATAGCTAACCTATGCACAACAAAACAAAACACTGCCTGATCCTGGGCCAACCTTACTGTTTTGAGTCCATTACTATTGTTGCCAAGTTTGAGTCCATTACTGCTGCCACTTGGCAAATCCATCTCGCTGGGGGACTTGCTCTTTTACTTTGACCCTCAACCTTACCAAACATGATATCCTTCTCCAGCTATTGGTCCCTCATGACCATATGTCCAAAGTATGAGAGATGAAGTTTGGCCATCCTGGCCTCCAAGTAGCACTCTGGCTGCACTTTTTCCAACATGGTTCAAAATCAAGTATAGGAAGTTTAATGCGAACTAAAAAACAAAAAAAGCAACAAAAAATCACTTTGATGAAGAAGCAACTCATATTGAAATTCCTGTTACTTTTTCTTTTTCCTAAAGAATGACAAAATTGATAGCATAAAAAGCAGTCATTACAGAGAGTACGAGCATGGATCCTGCATTTGTCTTTATATCCCCACACCTACTTGAATACAAACATTTAGTACATATTTTAAGTTATTTAATGGCTGTTGTTAGTTGTTGTCAGGTAATTTTTGACTCATAGTAGCCGTGTGACAGATTTGTTACTAATAGAACTGTCCTAAACTGTTTTCTTGAATTTAAACTTTATGAGTGCATAGCACCAGATCTTTCTCCTGGAAAGTAGCTACTGGTTACAAGCTTAGTGCTTAGCAGTTGTGCCACCAGGGCTTGTTAGTTAATGGATAGGTTCATTACTGATATCAAAAGTAAGCATCAATGAATTGCATATGCAGAGATGATCGAAATGATATAATTTTTGTTGTATATAAAATGACAGACACATGCACACAAAATTAGAAGTACGTAGTGAGTGATGCATAGTGGGAATTATGTTGATCCACCAACTGGCACCTAAGAGTTTGGAATTTCTATCTTTGAGTTTGGAATCTCTGCATAAACTCAAAGATGTAGACATTTGCACATTTTATGATTACAACTGACTATGCTACTCAGTTCATAACTCGTTTGTCAGTTTGCCATACTGTGGTGGCTTGTGACTTGCTGTGATTCAGAAAACTATGCCACCCATATTTTAAATACCATCAGGGTCACCCACAGTGGACAGGTTTCAGATGAGCTTCCAGATAAAGACAGACTAGGAAGAAGTGACGAACTACTTCCGAATATTTAGCCACTGAAAACCTTCTGAATAGCAGAAATACTGCCAGAAAATGAAGCCCTCAGGTTGGAAGGCACTCAAAATGCCATGGGGGAAGAGCTGCTTTCTCAAGCTGGGGAACTTAAGAAAAAATTCAAACTGCGACTTTCGTTATTGAAAGATTCCCTGGGCAAATTATTGAATGATGCAGGAAGCATCAAGAGAAGATGGAAGAAATACACAGAGTCACTGTACCAA
>NW_006408613.1:9386903-9407882 GCF_000296735.1 Chrysochloris asiatica | reverse complement strand
CACAGAAAAATGGCCATGAAAATAAAAATCCAAGCTGAGATATCAGAATAGATTTTTCCAAAAAAGAATGAGAAAAGGCAGGAAGTGGGCATATGATCTAAGATGAACAAATCTGCAGGATATAGAGTGGAAGGGGAGTAGGGAGAATAAATATCCACTGGCATCTCTACAAGAGGCAGAGCAAGAGAAGCTGGGTAACATCACAGAAACACACAGTCTAATTCAAGAATAATGTCCTGAATGTGCTCAGTACATAATATATTATAAAGTGAATTGTGGAAAAGGAAAAGAGACTTCTGCTCCTTAGATCTCCCCATTTGTTGTTGTTGTTGTTCAATGTCAAACTATTTCCAGGCTTGTTACTCACATGCATCATTTATGTGTGTTCACAGTGTCTACTATAAAGTAATTGTGAGTACAGGAAAAATAAATTTCTTAAAGGAAAGACTGCTAAACTTCAGCCCTACCATTAATTCCAGTGTATAACCTTCATAATTATCAGTTAGAAAATGGAAGGAGGTACAGGAGGCAAGGTAAACTCTAATATACCTTCCAGATATCAAGTTATAGGATTCTCTATGATGAGGTTCCATCTGGGCTCAGTGGTCATGACCTATATTACCTTCTCATGTTTCATTAGAATCCAAATTGCTATCCTTTGCAAATGGAAGTCATTTAAAGGCTTGATTTTACTAGTAAACCCAATGAGCAATTCTATTTGGATCACTATGAGATGGAATCCACTCAATAGCACAGATTAACAGCAATAGCATCTACAGCAAATGTTCTAATTAGAGCTGTTTTGCAGGTTCACCTATGTGAAATCTTAAAGCAGAGTAAATTAGGAAATAGCTCTATGAACTTCCTGCCACCATACTTGATTTTTTATGATTATGGAAACCAATCCTATCTAAATAATTTTTGCTGTGCCATATTAATCTTTGGAATCAATGTAAAAAATCAAAACTAGAACTCTATTAATAAATGTGACCTTTTAAACATATCTTAGAAGAATTTTGACTGTTGAAGAACCAGAGAATTTGCTCTATTTTAATTATTGTCACTCTTCTCATCATTTCTGCGATAAATTTTGTCTGTAGTCAAAATTATACAGACAAAATAGATACTGCAAGAAGATCACACTTTCACTATTGCCTCTGCCTAGAATTCACTTCCCAATCATCCAAAGCAGTGAACTATATCATTTTACACAATCAAACTTAACTATATCTTAAACAACAGAACTATCTTTGGCTATAAAAAGCAAGGTGATGTTACTTCTCCTATGCTCAGGTTGTATATTATATTAACATTTATTATGATGTCATAAAGGAAAAGTGAAAAGGCATTGTCACTAGGGTTCTAGTCCATACATAGTTTATACACAGCCTTATTCCAAGCAAAATATGTCTAATATGTTTCCTGGATTAGTGGATAGCTGTAGACAAATTCTCTCAGTTACATACTTGTCACAGTCGCATATGAGTGCCTTGAAACAAAGGGTCCACTCAAAACAGTGACTTTCAAGGGGATATGTTGGGATTGTTAAATTAAAATCAGAAAGGTTAGTTCAAATTGTTGTTGTTGTTTTTAAGAGTCATTGAGTTGGTTTATTCCTAAATGTGGTCATCTTCTGCAAAGACATTCTGTAAAAATAACAACAGCAACAAAAAATACAAGTAAAATCTTTAAATTTAAGTAGCTATTGATAACTACAAAATTGGAAACAACCTAAATGCTTTAACTCTCATCAAAAATGTTGATTTTTCTTAACAAAAATTTTGCTCCTCAATCATTGTACAAGCCAAGATCCATGACATCATCCTTTTGTCTTTTTCTTACAACATTCAAACTACCATTATATTGACTCTACTTCCAAAATATATGAGGTAGCTTCAAAAAGTTGACAGAAAAATCTTTTTCATTACTTAATCATTAAATATTTCATTAAACACTTTCATTAAAAACTTTTGAATAGTATGTTTTGCCTTTGTTGTCATTATTATATGTCCTTGAGTTGGTTCTGATTCATAGAGACCATATGTACAATAAAATGAAACTCTATCTGGTCCTGTACCATCTTCACTATTGCTGACGTATTTGAGCCCATTGATGCAGTCAGTGTGTCAAACCATCTCTTTAAGAACGGTCCTCTTTTTAGCAGATGCTCTGTTTTACTAAGTAGGCTATTCTTCTCCAGGACTAGTCCATCGTAATAACATGTCCAAAGTACATGAAACTAAATTTCATCGTTCTCTTTTCTAAGAAGCATTATACTTCTTCCAAGACAGATTAGTTTGTTCTTTTGACAGTCACAGATATTTAATATTTTTCTTTAAGACTATAATTCAAATGCATCAATTCTTCTTTATTCATTGTACAGCCTTCACATACATGAAAGCTGATTGAAAATGCCATGGCTTGAGTCAGGTGCATGTTAGTACACAAAGTGGTAACTTTGCTCTTTAATACTTTAAAGAGTTGTTGTTTAGCAGATTTGCCTAATGCAGTATAGTATTTGATTTCTTGACTGTTGCTTCCTTGAGTGTTGATTGTAGATCCAAGTAAAATGAAGTGTTTAACAACTTTAATCTTTTCTAAATTTATCATTAAGTTACTTTTGGTCCACTTGTGAAGATTTTTGTTTTCTTTATGTTGAAATCTATACTTTGTGGTATAATCTATACTGAATGCTATAGTCTTTGATCTTTATTAGTAGGTGCTTGGTCTAAAGACAAAGCTGGCTTTCAGACACAACCTTGCTTGCAGAAAGTGAGTTTTATATCTCAACCATGTCAAATAATTTTCTACAATTGATTTTGATTTTATTTTGATATATTAAAATATTTATGACAAGTTTTCATCTCAGATTAAAAAAAACTATCAAATTTATCTTTTATTTGCATCCCTTCAACATTAAGAAAATAGTATACAATATGCTATTTTATATAGCCCTCATACACTTATAGAATCCCAAATTGTCTTATGAAGAGTGTCTTTTGTTCTGAAGATTTAAGCTTTAATGTTTTTACCCACCTCTACTCTATGCTGTTACAGGGCATTGGATGTTGCTATTTTGTTTCTGTGGGAGTGAGAAATGACAATGCCAGATTTATGACAACATGATGTATTGAGCCAACCCACATGAATATCATTAGTGTCATACTCTGTCTTCTTGTCTTGTGGCAAGTTATATTTCCAGTAAAAACATAATACTGTAATTCAGAATGTTTTCACCAGGTTTTTGTATGATTTTAGACATTTAAAACCTTAATAAAGCTTGCAATGAGCTATGAAGTAATTGACTGTCTTGAACAGGTTATGCATCAATTTAATGAAAATCAATATTGCATTGCATAGGCTTAAAATTTTACAATAGCTATTTAAAATACATTATAACATATAAGTGTCATATCTACTTTTAGAATGCAGATAAACTCTTTACCCAATGCAGATTGTATTAACTATTCATGTGACTTTTGCACTTGACAATTACTGAATATATATGTGTATATTTCATAATCATTTAAAAACGGGATTGTTCAGTCTGTACTTTGAAATTTGGCTTTGATAGCAATTACATTCAACATAGAGATGCCCTTTTTGTTATATAAAGGGGTCCTTTAAGGATAAATATTTGTATATTTATGTTTTATTCTTAAAACTTACTCATGTCAATTTATTCAGTTTAAATAATATATTGGCCCCTTAGGGGTTTAGATGTTCATGCATGTTAATAGATATTTGGTATCAGCTCTCTGTAAAATGAAAATGCTTTAGAATAAAAGCATAAAGCAGTTGGAAATCAATATTTATTAAGCATTTACTATGCCTCAGTTATTGTTCTAAGAGGATTACCCATGTATTTAAAGTATTTTTCACAATTCTGCAAAATAGTACATTACCCTCATTTTATAGATGAGGAGACTAGTGCTCTGGGGAATTAAATATTTAACTCAAGTGTACATGGATAAGAAGTTAGTTAAGTGTTAACATCAGTATTCAAATTCATATTTGCTTGACTCTAAAGCACATAGTTTCATCATTGCATTATTTCATATTTATAAATGCTATTTCATAGCTCATCTTTAGACTTTACTGTGATTTTGTCATTTGTAATAAGACAGATTTTTTTCTCATAAAAATTATTTCATGGAGGACACTTATATTTATTATTCCCCCCTTTACTATATTTGAACAGTTTTCTACAAAAAAAATGTATATTTTGAATTTTTGCATTTATAATAAAAGGCAGAAAAATGGAGATCTGAACAATTCGTTTTCAGAATCTTGAGCTATATTGGTATAATCTGTTTCACTTATTTTAACGGTTTCACTTTTCATAGTGAAAGTGATATATCACATTATGTTAATAATTCTGAGTCATGAAATTCAAGTTCATATATAATGTCATATTTATGTTCATCAGAAAGCTTCTGGAAAGAAAAAAAAAAACTTTCACTATTTTGTGCTGAAAAGAATAAACAAAACGTATTTTATAAATACTACATAGATAGATCAAAAATAAGTTTGCCTTAATTTTTCCAAGTCCGAATTGGCAGTAAGTCATAAATTTACAGTGACACCTGGCAGAGCAGTAACAGCCATTACTCCACAGGGCCTCCAGGACAGTCATCTCTTCTTGTATCAGGCAAGCAGCCCAAAATTCTCCTTTTGATGTCATTACTGTTGTTGCTGTTGCCATATTTTTCCTTCCTGCCCCTCCTCTCACACCCACTTTACAAGTCTTGTCTAAGACAGATATATCAGTATTTGAATTTAAACTTTAATTGGGTTTACACTTGCTCAATTTTAAATAACTATAAAAAATTTAACAGCTGTGTATTTCAATAAAACCATAGTTCTACTACATATTCTTTGAAATCCTATTCAGATATTAATCCCCTATGAAACCCTGAAGTCTTCCCTTGGCTTTCTCAAGCAGAGTTAGCAAACCTTCCCTGCCCCACCCCCGATTCCCCACCCCCAGTATTTTATAGTATTTAAGGAGTCCTGGTGTGGCTCTATGGGTTAATGTGCCAGACTGCGAAGCCATTTGAACTGCAAGGACAATGGTTCAAGTTCACCAGCTGCTCCTCAGAAACTCTATACAGGGACGTTACAGGGATGAGTCAGAACAGACTCGACGGCACTTAACAACAACAACAGCATTTTTTTTGTTGTTGACACCAACCACATTGTACCATATTGACATTAGGTGCCCATGAATCTATTCTGAATCCTAGTGACTCCGTGTGTGCAATACAATAAAACACTGCCAGGTCCTGATCTATCCTAACAATCCTTGCTTTATTTGATCACATTGTTGAAGTCACTGTTTCATTCTCAATTAAGGTTTCTCATTTATGCAGACCTCCTACTTTACTAGTATGAGCTCCTTCTCTAGGGACTTGTCCTTCTTGACAACATGTCCAATGTGAAACAAAATCCCCAAACTGGATTTGAGGAACATTCTAAATATACTTTTTCAAAGTACATTTGTTTGTTCTTTTGGCAGACCATGACATAATGAATATTCTTTGTCACCAACATATTTCAAAGGCATCAACTCTTCTTTTGTGTTTCTTATTTGTTTTCCAGATTTTACTTGCATGTGAGACAATTGAAAATACAATAGCTCAGATTAAGTGCATTTTAGTTCTGAAAGCGACATCTTTGTTCTTAAACACTATGAAACTGTCTTTTGTAGAGATTTGCCCAATGGAATGTGTCCTTTGCTTTTTTAACTGCTGCTTCCTTGTACATTGATTTTGCATTAAAATAAAATGATATCCTTGACAACTTCCATATTTTCTAGATTATTGTGATGTTGCCTATTAGTCCAGTTGTGAGTTTTGTTTTGAATCTATGTTGAGGGTTAATCCACACAGAAGGCTGCTTCAAGACCTCTTCACTTTCAGTAAGCAAGGTTGTTTCATCTGCATATCACTGATTATTAATGAGCTTTCCTCTATCCTAATGTCACATTTTCCATCAATATACTTCAGTTTCTTGGATTATTTGCTCAGCATTCTAATTGAATGTTGTTGTTGTTGACTCTTAGCAATCCTATATAGGGTTTCCAAGAAGTGGCTGGTGGGTTTGAACTGCTGACCTTGTGATTCAAACCATACTTGTTGTCCAGTGCTTATCCTACAGTACCAGGATACAACCCCGACTCACACTTTCCCAATTTTAAGCCATGTGGTATCCCCTTGTTCTGATCGAACAACTATCTCCTGACCTATGTACAAGTTCCACATGAGCAAAATAAGTGTTCTGAAATTCCCATTACTATTCACACAATTGAATAACTTTGTGTAATTGATAAAACACAGATAAACAGCCTTCTTATATTTTCTGCTTCAGCTAATATCCATCTGATATCATCAATAATATCTCCTATTCCACATGATGAATCTGGCTTGAATTTCTAGCAGTGATAGCTGGGCAGCATTCTGGTCTCAGGGTTGTCAAAGCTGAGGTTCACGCAGTCCAATAGTCCTTTGAACTAATTGTTGAATTGTGCATTTTTTTTACTCTTGTTTGCTACGTATGGAAAAAGAACCATATTTGTATCTTAGATGACCATTCACAAACTTTTGAGAACCCAGTCTCTATTCACCAAGTGTAGAACATTGTCTCTGTGGACTCTGTATGCCAACTGATCTTTGTGTCCCTCAAGACTGTAGTCGTGAGACCCCAAGCACGGTGACTTATTTTTTCAAGTTTTTTTGGTTATGGCATTAGCACTGGACTATGAATCACAAGGTTGCTCCTCAGAAACCCTATATAGGATCACTATGAGTCGTAACTGACTCGACAGCCCTAACAACTACAAGTAGTTTTCATAACTTTGCTAGTACGTTCACAGGAATGTTTTTAGTACATGTTAAGTACATGGGTAGAAATATTCTCTGAAAAACTATATGTATTCTTGAGTATTTTCCTATTCATCACCTCTGTTCAGCTTGAGTGACTGTCTACGTATGTATCCAGTCTAAGAATATTTGTATTACTGTTATTGCAGGATTAGATTTGTAAAAGTATTTACATTTACTGCCTTTAACTCTCATGTTTTAACAATGAATGCAATGCCATTCTTCTTCAGTTTGTCATTCCCAACATAGTATACCATACGATTGTCTGGCTCCAAATGGCCAATACCAGGTTATTTCTGCTCATTAATGCCCAAAATATCAATCTGAAAACGTTCCTTTTCATTTTTTAAATTCTTATTTTTCTATATTCATAGTTCATACATTCCATGTTAAAATTACTAATGGATGTTTACAATGGTTTCTTCACATTTTTAGTCATCCCAAACCAGCAAATGAAGGTCCCCAAATCTTTACTCCATCCATATAACTAAAGTTGACTTTAAGGAGGCAACTTTTTCCCAGAGAGGACATGAGTGTAGCCATTTTGAGAACTTTGATTGAGCGAGCGCTGCCTGAGGCAACCCACACAGACCACCACATCCCCCTTTTCCTGGTCTTGACCTTTTAACTTTATGCTTTTACATTAATGTTTGCCTAGCCTTGAAACCTGGCCCCCTTTGTGTGGTTTCTGAAGAGTAACCACCCAGACAGACAGGTTCTGATATGCTTACCAGGATGTATTGTCATATTGTGAATTGGTATGGATACCAGAATGAGAATGCAGCCCACCTGTGTGTACAGATGTTGCTTCTAAAAAATATTTCCTCTTTATTGTGGGTGTCCCAGGTGTCTGCTTCCTGATAATAAAGGAATCTCTCATTTTTTTGTGTTTATCTGAGATGTTTGTGAATTGCACTTAATTGCTCCAGGGCATTGAATCCAAATTCAGGAGTTGACACCAGTCATATTTTGAGTACCTTCCAATCTGAGGGACTCATATTCTGGGACTGTATCAGACAATATTCCACTACTACTTATTAGGTTTCCACTGGTCAGATGTTTCTGATATTGATTGCCAGGGCCTTCCCAGTCTATGTTAGTATGAGCACTCCACTGAAACCTGTCCAGGATGAATAGCCCTATTGGCATTTGAAATTCCAGGCACATAATTTTCAGCATCCCAGGAAGATGCAAAACACCACAGTATGATAAATAAAATAAACAAGTGGTCACTTTGTATCAAAACAATTGTCCCTGATTAAGTGTAATGTATAGATTCAGTTTAACATATTTGTAAATAAACATTGTACCATAACCTTGAATCTATGAGCTACACCCAATTTTGGACTACGGTCTCTATATACATGTATAATTTTATTTCTACCAGATAATCAAATTATAGTAGGTATGCACTGAATATTATTGAATATTTAATAATAGAGTGAAGAAGCAACTTTAAACTACAACACAAAAACAGCCACACCACATTGACCAGTAAATTCTTTTTAAGAGCATCTGTTGTAAATCATATAGACAAATAATGGGGTTTACAATAACATTTGCCTTCTGGGTATAGATTATGGTGTTTGAAAATTGCTTCTTTTTAAGAATGGAAAACTGCTATGAAAATAAAATGTAAATTGTTTTCAATGAGGCTTAAAGGCCAAAAAGCTGTTTACTAGATGAGATTTGTAATGAATTGGTCTGAATTCTTATTACTTACTCCATTTCAGTGCTTGCTTTATTTTTATTTATTTATTTATCTTTATGTCTGGTTGTTTATTTGGAAAAGGAGGTTCACTTTCTATCTTGCTACAAATTGAATATAATGAAAGTAGTTAATACTGAGTCACCAACTAGCCTCTCTACATCAGTTATTTCCTTAGTCTCCACAAGTTAGTTATTAACAATAATTTTAATGTAGCGTAGTGGTTACGAATCGGGCTGTGAACCTTAACGTCAGCGATTCGAAACTACCAGCCGCTCTGCGGGAGAAAGATGAGGCTTTCTACTCCCGTAAAGATTTACACCCTCGGAAACTCTGTACAGGGTCGCTATGGGTCGGAACCGACTTGGTGGCACTTAACAACAATGTACCATCTATTGTATTGAAACCATTGAGGTTTACTTTTGCACTTAACAAGGTTTATATTGCTCTTCTTATTTAAAATGGAGAAAAATATTTGTGGAGATTGATTAGATCAAGTGACCTCAGAAGTTATGTGTTCTGTTGGACTTCACATCAGTTACCCTGAGTTCTTTACTCATATTTTCCCTTCTTCAGTAATTTCTACAGTGTTGTTAAGGTCATCAAGTCGGTTCTAACTCATATTAACCTTATATAGTTTCCGAAGAGTAGCTGTTGAGTTTGAACTGCTGACCAGTGCTTTATCTCACAGCACCACACCAGGACTTTTTCTACAGCCACCTGAACTTCAGAAGCATCTGGAGTGCTTAAGTATGTGTATCATCAGGCGCCTCTGGAGTTTGGCTTCATTGTACAGCATATGGAGTCCTGGTGTGGTGCTGGGGGTTAATGCACTGAACTGGAAAGTCGGTTTGAACTGCAAGGTCAGAGGTTCAAGCTCACCAGTCACTCCTTGGAAATCCTATACAGGGCCACTATGGGTCAGAACCAACTCAATGCCACTTAACAACAATAATATACAGCATATGATGAGGGGGCTCCAATTTAGAGTTTGGAGTGTTCTCAACATCTACTTAATAAAGAATTCTGTAACTCTGATGTGGCACTGAGGGCTAAAGCACTTGGCTACACAGTTGGTTTGAACCACAAGGTTGGCTGTTCAAGCTCATCAGCTGCTCCTCAGAAACCCTATACAGGGTCATTATGAGTCAAAACCAATTCGGCGACATTTAATAAAGTACTCTTGAGAGCAGTTCACCATTGAGAATGTATCACTCAGCTGTTATCAACCATCTGTAGTCAAGTGAAATAAGAATTTCTTCATCAAAATTATCAAGCTATTTTTACTTGTGAAAACAGTTTTTATGTGTGTGGAATTTCAATTACCAAAAGATGTAAACAGAACATATATACATTCTACCAATTAGACAATGCAGAAGCAAAGTACCTTTCCCTTCTTGTCACCTTCTCTCTTATCATTTATTTTATATTCTCAATTGAGTATTTATGCACTTAAACAATGGATTAGTGTGGTATGATTCTTTGGTTTATTTCAGAAACCAAGCGTTACTTTCTAATCAAAGCATAAATGCTTTCATTTAGATATTTCAGCTTTTTCTACCTTGGAAGGTTTCAGATATATTTTAAAATATATTTTAAATGTAATCACTTAAAACTTACTGCTGACAATTTGAATCTAACACAACACAACACTACAGGGCAGAGTAGACCGACCCTGAAGGGTTTCCAAGGCTGTAGTTTTTTTACGAAAGTCATAGACCACATCATTTTTCCACAAAGAGGCTGATGGGTCTGAACTGCCATTATTTTGGTAAGTAGCCAAGTGCTTAGCCACTATTTTACCAGGGTTCCTTAGGTGACCTCCATTATAATTAAAGATTTGCAAGTGATGTTTGGAAAAGCTTATTTCAATGAACACTTTGAAATGAGCTTTGAAGTTTGCCACTTTCTCTATCCTGTTTCAAACTGAATTGTTTAAACCCCAAAATAGAAACCTACATGTTTGCAACAAATGCTGACCTTTATTCTTCCAAATTTTAAAAAAGACAGAAGCCTGCTTGTCTTCCTTTCAATTGCTTTATTCTACTGTGTGTGAGGGCACTTGATGAGGGGAGGCAGAATGTGCATAGCTTTGAAAATATGGCTTTTAGCTGGCTGCCTTGTCCACCCTGAGAATTCACACTTTCTATTGGTACAAGCTAAAAATGGGTCAGAACATGGACTGAACCCTTTTTCAGACTTGCTATGCAGCAAACAAAAAATTAACAAACTCTTGAGAACTTGTTAAATTTCATGTTGATATTCTGTTAACACCTAGAACTGAGCAGCAGGGGAGTGCTGACTAGGCTGAACAATGGCTATGAAAAATGAAACTCAAGAAAGATAGGGAAAATAAGAGAAAACTACATAAGATAAAGGACATATTAAACAATTTTCATAAAGAGTATCTAGTATAGCGTAGTAGTTAATCTTACAATCCAGAAACAGAGGATCCTAGGACCAGTAAGTGAGAAGAGCATGAGTAGAATGTGGGACCCTATCCAGGGAAGCAGTGACACTAGAGATGGAGGCAGAGATGAAGACATAAAGAGAAGAAGCAGTGGAAGACTCTAAACTCACGGAAAGAGAAAGGCTGTGTGCTGGCAGCCTGGAGGCTGGCTTGTGGAATGTGCTCTTGGGTTGTTTAAATGATTATATATTCTTGAGTGTTTTTGTGTACATCAAAAACAAAATAAAACAACAACAACAACAAATAAACAAAAAGCCCCAGAAGAAATACAATTAAATACTGTTGAATGTTATGCACGGAGGAGATTGCAATCATTTCAATAAAGCAAAATATGATAGGATGAGTGCAAAATTGATGTTCTCCCATGTAAATTATCACTCAATTCTCTAAGACAATCACTTCATGATGGAAATGAAAGGAAAGAAGGAAAAATGGAAGAAAGGAAGGAAAGGAGAGTGGAATGGAAGGAGGGAGGAAGCAGGATCTGTGGCAGTAATGTGAATTCCTGTGATAACCCAGCTAATTACTAGCTGAGGTGGAATATAAAGTCTCTTGCTCTGATCCATAGTATAGCATTTGTTTTGATAAAACTTATAGGTTTCTTGCCAGCTCTGGTACTGCAGTGGTTACAAATTGGTCTGCGAATTTTAAGGTCAGCAGTTCGAAACCACCAGCTGTTACATGGGAGAAAGATGAGGCTTTCTATTCCTGTAAAGATTTACAGCCTTGGAAACTGTACAGGGTCGCTATGAGTTTGAACCAACTCCACGGTACATGACAGTTCATTTTAATAAATTGCCAAAATGTAAGAATGACTACTAACTACATGAGTCATTTGGGAAATATTTAGGATAAGAAATCTAATGTTTCCACATAATTCTCAAAGATAATCCACGCAAAATTCCTGTGAGGGAGACATGAGCAAGTTCCTTATTCTACCATTTTTTGTTGTTGTTAAGTGCTGAAGTCAATTCTGATACATAGCGACCCCATACAGCATTTCCAAGGAGCACTGGTGGGTTTGAACCACTGATCTTGCAGTTCAAACTGACCTTATTGTTGTTATTGTGAAGTGACGTCAATTCGCTTCCAACCCATAGCAACTCTGCATAGGGTTTCCGAGGAGCAGCTGGTGAGTTTGAACTGCCGACCTTGCAGTTCAAATGGCTTTGCAGTCTGGCGCATTAATTCACAGCGCCACACCAGGACTCCTATACCCTATTCAAAAATAGTAAGGTTTTGAAAATACTGGCTATTATTATTATTCTTCACTGAGATAGCAATACTCCTGCTTGATCTCTTCAGGGACCAAAAGGTCATTACAATTCATGTACTTCACTTATTTATGTAATAAGTAAAGATTAAGGAGCTCTGGTAGCGTAGTGGTTACGAATCGGGCTGCGAACCTTAAGGTCAGCGGATCGAAACTACCAGCCGCTCCGCAGGAGAAAGATGAGCCTTTCTACTCCCGTAAAGATTTACACCCTCGGAAACCCTGTACAGGGTCGCTATAGGTCGGACCCGACTTGATGGCACTTAACAACAACAACAACAACAATGATACAGAAACTTAGATGAATGTTTCATAAAAGTCATACTGTATATTATCTATTTTAGACATTTTATATCACTATTCAAAGGTATATTTAACACAATTAATTCTCACAATTGACTTGATAGTTATTGTTGGGACAGGGTGACTTGATTGGGTGTCTTCTTTTGCTCATTTATACTAACTATACTGCGGGAGAAAGATGAGGCTTTCTACTCCCGTAAAGATTTACACCTCGGAAACCCTATACAGGGTCGCTATGGGTCAGAACTGACTCGACGGCACTTAACAACAAACTAACTATACTGATCACTCTCCTTTACATTTCTTAATAGGTTTTCTCTCAATTTAAGGAGAGTATAGATTTGTATACTGTCCAATAAGAATCGTATTGCCTAATTTTGCTGTTTTGCTGAACATCCCTATATCAATTTATTTATACTGTTTACCATATTCTTCTTCCCTATTCCAGTATTTTATTTTGCCTCTGTCTTATTTTCCAGTCTTACTACTGAACTCACACTCTACTTTCCTCATCCTAATAACTTGACTTTGCAGTATACTCATTGTCTAGTTTCCTTCTATAAATAGAGATTGATTCTTTCTCACTGGCACTTTGAACAATGGGGTAAACCATTGCTTTTCTTATTTCCTGAGTACAAATCTTCTTATTTAGCAGGGAGGACTAGGGAATGGCCATTGGAAAGATCAGGGCTTCTTATAATTATCTTCTGTATAGTCCAGTCAATTATAGTCAAATTAGCAAAGGTTAAAATAATAGTTTCATATTTTGATTTCAAGTCTAATTTGTGTGATTTATATCCAGTATGTATCATTGGGAAGTCCTGGTGTGGCACTGTGGGTAATGCACTAGACTGCAAAGTGAGTTTGAACTGCAAAGTTTACATCATTGTATTTAGACATTTTCTTCAAGACAGAGATGTTACTGAAAGCTTCCAGAAAGCTGACGTTCCTAAAAAAAAAAAAAAAAAAAAAAAACAAAGTTAATATTTTAAATGGTTGATGTATCATGACTCACTGTTTTGACATCCTATTGAAATAATTTATGGGTGTTTTACATCTTTACATCTAAATACATCTGACTTCCCTTTGAAATAGCTAAAAGCTGTTCAGATCCAATACCAGATGCCCTGTGAACAAAAAATGTTCCTTTAGAAGGAAAAAAAAACACCCCACAAAACTTCCAAGCCCCCTCCAAATACATCTACTTAAGAAAATATGGTATATCACTATTTTTTCTTGCTTCATGCATATTTTGAAAAATCTTACAAATATGTAGTGCCAGAATGATTAAATTTTTAAAAAATTACTAAATTAAATTTCAGAATACAGTTTCTAACTTATTTCAAATGTATCTAATTGGTTCTTTTGACTTTGAAGCATGACAAAATGTTATATGTAAGATTCTGTATCAAAATTATAACACTGCTTTGAACTATAAGTACCATGCTATATAATTTTGTAGTTTCCTTGAGGGCAAATATTTTAATCATCTTCATCTTCATATCACCCAGAGCATCTAGCCAACGAGACACATAGCTGATGAAAAATAAATGTTTGTTAAATGAACTGAGTTTAAGCAGTATCAGAAAGTGACTAAAAACAATACTTCCTAGGAACTTAAAAAAAGAAAATTATATTTTTCCTTATTCCTAGATCTGCTCTTTCACTTTTTTTTCTAGACACTTCATAATATTCATCTGCCTTTTCCATTGAGGTAGTTGTAATTACTACCTTGTGATGTGCCGTGGAGTCAATTCTGACTTATAGTGACCCTGTACAGGTTTCCAAGGTTGTAAATCTTTACTGGAGCAGAAAACCTCATCTTTCTCCCGCGAATCAGCTAGTAGTTTCGAATTTCAGACCTTTAAGTTCGCAGCCCGATTTGTAACCACTACACTACCAGAAAGCTTTGTAATTACTACTTAGTGACAGAAAAAGTTTCAGTTCTGTGTGTCTTTATTAGGTTCTTGCTCTTATTTTTCCAACGTGTATTACTTCCTGCTCATCTTCACTGCTCTTTTACATGGTGTCACATATCTTACACTGGCAAGTGTCTAAAACTTCCCCCTCAGTGTCAAACTCTTTGATCATTAAAACAAAAGAATACATATGAAAGTTCTGTTCAGTTATAGTACATAGCAACATCACCAAGCTCTGGGAAAAAGTGATCTTTCAGTTCCAATATGCCTTCTATTCTCTCAGGAGAATGTTTAATCATGTTTCATTTCTCTGCTAAAAATCTCCACATTTATGCATCGATTTTGTTCGCATCAGTTGGAAATAGATTATTTCCTAGATGGCTCTCCAAATAAGCCAACACTGTTTCCACGTATGATAATATAATATTTGTAATTCTTTCACCTTAAAAAATTTGTTGCTTAAAAACTTTGTCATATGCTGTTTAGTATCCACTAGTTGTCGTGACTAGACCTGGTGTGACCGTAGGGTAAGCACTGGACCGAAAGGTCGCTTTGAACCACACGGTCGGCAGTTCAAACTCACCAGTCTCTCCTTGGATGCCGCCATAATGCGTGAACAGGTTAACCTGGAGCTTCTGGAAGCTACGGCTTCAAGACTAGGAAGAAAGGCCTAGGGATCTACTTTTGAACATCAGCCCACGAAAACCCTATGATCACAATGGCCCAGTGAACAGTCAATCATGGGGATGGAGCTCCCGCTGTTTCATTCCATTGTACGTAGAGTCACCAGGATTGGTGGTTGGTGGTTATGTGCCTTGGAATCGGTTCCGACTCGTAGTGACCCTGTACAGGGTTTCCGAGGCTGTAAATCTTTACGGGAGCAGAAAGCCTCATCTTTCTCCTGTGGAACAGCTGGTAGTTTTGAACTGCTGACCTCCCGGTTCACAGCCCTATTTGTAACCACTACACTACCAGAGCTAGGCCCCTCTATATATCAGCTAATAACAACAACAGTATGGAAATGCAGAATCTCCCAATTATGAGGATCAAATGAAAGTGAGAGATAAAAGAGCAAGAGTTAAAATTAATAGGAATATATGAGAGATTTGGATACATAACGGATACTTTTTATAAAGCAAGAGATGGGTAACATTCAATGTTTTTTTTATAGACTAATGTGAAGTATATTTATTCAATTTAATATGGGTTCATACTAAATGGCATCATCATAACCAGAAGTTCATTAATTAAGACTCCCTAGGAATATGACTATTTATTTAGCCATATAGATCTTGAAATGTCAGAGAAAATGAGATAGATTGATCCAGTGGGAGTAGCAACAACAACAACAACAACAGCTGACAACAAGTACGAGAAACTATTTCATTTTAAAAAGGGTTTCTCGGGTTTTCTGAGCAATTGCTAGTGCTTTATATACTTATCTTTTGAACCATACAGCTGCCTTTTTATTACTGTTGACACAAAGGATCGGAAAAGCTATACAAATATCTTAAAGGCATACCTTTTTAAGTGTGAGAAATTGAATTCAGGACCTTCTAGTTCAAATCTTATGCTCTTCCTACTAGAATAACAAAAAAATATTTCTGTTCTTTTGGGAGTAACGATTACATTATTTTGTCCAAATATAATCTAAAATTATCATTTCAAACATTGGTAAACTTGTTTATTATTAGCATATTCAGAAATATGTTGATAATGTATTATTCTGTATTTTTTATGATTGATTTTAAACCACAAAGGTCAGAACCTGAATCTTGCATACCTATGAGTAAAATGCATTTTAATTATACCTTTAAATATACATGAGACTTTTAAAAGAGTTTATATTAAATTATAAGAATTAGTCATCAAACTGCCAAATAGTTCTTCTTTGAAGATTTCCCTTTTTGTTGTTGTTAAGTACCATCAAGTAGATTCCTACCCACAGGGATCCTGTATAGGGTTTCGGAGGAGCAACTGGTGAGCTTGAACTGCTGACTTTGTGGTTCAAAACGTCTTTGCAGTGTTTTCTTATAGAAGTGAGAAAAGAAAAAGAAAAAAAAAAAGATGAATTCAAAGTATACACACTCTTTTCCCTAACCCCTTTCATGACCTGTTTTTAAATACTTGCTTAAATAATGTCTCATAAAAATAAAAATCACACTTTAAATTAGATACTGATCTTTAGGCTCATATTAAGACATGTAAATCATTTATGTTTTTAAGCACTCTGCTCATTCATCACAATTTATGATGAATTCCCTATTGTCATGACCCAAAGCTGTTATTCCTAAACAATTTCTAACAACATCCATTTTGCTATCATCAACCTCTCAGTGCATATAAATCAAAGAAATAAAAACAAGGGTACTGACAGTCAAGTTGAAGAAAATTACTGGTTGCAGAAACACCTTTATTTGGTACAGAGCAGATGGAATAAGGTCACCTTCAAACAGAAGGAAGAAACCTCTACCCATTTTTTCATTACATCAACTTGGCTCCCTTTAAAAAAAACAAAAAAACAAAAAAACACCTTTTCATTTTTTTAAAAGAACGTAAAACATCACACATGCTCAGAAGCAGGCCCAAACAATAATTCATAGTTTCGCTCTTTGTGGTACGTGAAAAACCAGCATAACTCCCACCATGTCTAAGAATAGAACATTTCCAATAGCTTTAAAGCCCCACTTCTCTAACATTACTTCTTAACATCCACCCATTAATAACCACTCTCTTACAATTTTGTATCTACATCTAAGTTTCAGTTAGTACATCTGTAGCTTGTTGTTGTTGTTGTCAGGTGCCATCGAGTCGGAACTGACTCATAGCGACCCCATGCACAGTAGAACGAAACAATGCTCGATACTGGGCCAACTTCACCACCGCTGCCACCCCCGAGTCCATCAATGATGCCACCTGGCCGATCCATCTCGTTGGGGGTCTTCCTCTTTTTCTCTGACCCTCCACCCTACCCAGCATGACATCCTTCTCCAATGATTGTTTCTTCCGGACTACATGTCCAAAGTAGGAGAGAGGAAGCTTAGCCATCCTGGCCTCCAAGGAGCACTCTGGCTGCACTTCTTCCAAAACAGATCTATTGGTTCTTTTGGCAGTCCATGGCACCCTCAGTATTCTCCTCCAACACCACAACTCAAAGGCATCAATTCTTCTACGATCCTCCTTATTCACTGTCCAGCTTTCGCATCCATATGAGGCTATTGAAAACACAATGGCCTGGGTCAGGAGCACCCTAGTCCTCAAGCTGACATCTCTGCTCTTCAATAGTTTAAAAAATTTCTGTGCAGCAGATTTGCCCAGTGCAATACGTCGTCTGATCTCTTGACTTCTACTTCTGCGAGTGTTGATAGTTGATCAAAGAAAAATGAAGTCCTTGACAACTTCAATCTTTTTCCATTGATAAGAATGTTGTTTATTGGTCCAGTGGTGAGGATTTTTGTTTTCTTGACATTGAGATGTAATCCATATCGAAGGCTTTGCTCTTTAATCTTCATAAGTAAATGTTTCAAGTCCTCTTCACTTTCAGCATCAAGGTTGTATCATCTGCATATCGCAGGTTGTTAATGAGTCTTCCTCCAATCCTGATGCCACGTTTTTCTTCATAGAACCCAGCTTCTCCTATTATTTGCTCAGCATACAGGTTGAATAAGTATGGTGAAAGAATACAACCCTGTCTCACACCTTTCCCAATTTTAAAACATTCAGTGTTCCCATGTTCTGTTCTAACAACTGCTTCTTGGTCTAGGTACAGATTTCTTAGAAGTACAATTAAGTGTTCTGGAATACTCATACTTCTCAATGTTGACCATAGCTTGTCATGATCCACACAATCGAAAGCCTTTGTGTAGTCAATAAAGCACAGGTAAACATCCTTCTGATATTCTCTGCTTTCAGCCAAGATCCATCGGACATCAGCAACGATATCTCTCGTTCCATGGCCTCTTCTGAATCCAGCTTGAACCTCTGGAAGTTCTCTGTCAATGTATGATTGTAGCCGTTTCTGTATTACCTTTAGCAAAACTTTACTTGCTTGAGATATCAAAGAGATTGTCCGATGATTTCCGCATTCCGTTGGGTCACCTCTCTTTGGAATGGGCACAAACATTGATCTCTTCCAATCAGTCGGCCAGACAGTTGTCTTCCAAATTTCTTGGCAGAGATGAGTGAGTGCCTCCTGTGCTGCCTCACTTTCCTGAAAGATTTCAATTTTTATTCCATCAATTCCTGGTGCCTTGTTCTTTGCCACTTCTTTCAATGCACTTTGGACTTCCTCTCTGAGTATCATTGGCTCTTGTTCATATGGTATCTCTTGAAATGGTTGAACATTAACCATTTCCTTTTGGTACAATGACTCTGTACCTTAGTGTGCCTTAAATTTTAAGTTTATATGAATGAAGTTTCCGTGTATGCAAATTTAGTGTCTGGGGTTTTCCTCAATGCTGTGTTTATGAGTCATTCATGTTTTTATGCCCAGCAATAATGAATTCTTTTGTTTATTGCACTATAGTGCTAACACATATGATTTACATGATCATACTTATGATTTCTATTGTGTGGCGGTCATAGACTACACAAAGTAGAACAACTTGTATAATTGGCATTCAGTAAAAATTAATTTCAACCTAGTCTCTTCTCTGGTGCCATTATTTTACCATAGCCTCTTTATATTTCTATTTCCTATAACCCATCTTGCATATTTCTCTAATCTGTGGAGGCTCTCTGGAATTTAGACCATGTGTATGTACTTTCCTTGCTCAATGCTTCTAAACCTGGAGACTTTATTTTCCACTTGATATTTCAACTCTCCTACTTACTTGACGATCTTGAAAATAAGGCTTGTATTAAAAATAATGTTAAATGTTTCTGATTCCACTACTCCTATTCTAATTTCCTAATTATTCTAATGTTTTTGTCAATATTCTGATTAACTTGGCTACTGCTTCATATTAAGTAATTCCAAGTATTTATTTGCACTTGATATTTACAACCCTTCTAGTAGTAATGATGAGAATATAAAATTAACTAATAGCATAGTCTACAAAATCTACCCTTTAAGGAATCAAGACTTTTGTTTGTTTGTTTGTTTTTTGTTTTTGCAATCATTAAAAATGCTTCTTAATAAAACATTAGCTTCAGTGTCACATTTTTACATATTTTTGTTTTCAAAATATTCCATGAGGACTTGACCATATCTATGCAAATTTAGGTTCTTATTGATTTTCATGTAGAACTCACCCATCACATGCTGTTTCTCTTGTTTTGGTGGTGGTGGTGGTGGTGGTAGTGGGCTGTGGAGTCAGTTCTGACCCACAGCAAGCCTGCCTTATTTCTATTTTGCACATAAATAAAATTTGAAGATGCATTCAAGCCTCACTTTCTCTGAATTATTTTTAGTTACCTCTCAATTCATTGTTTTGCCTTCTTCTTTCATGAAATGCTAATAATTGTTTTGTTTCTCTAAATTGGTTTAAATGTTTAGTCAGAAGTGAATGAAGTTTCTACTTCTACATTTTTGTCTCCTCCAGAACTAACATTAATACTCTATCCTTCACAGATTACTACTAGATATTTAAATGGATGTATGGATGAATTGGGAAGAATAAGTGTTTTGATTTTTAAACCTAGGGAAAATTTAGCTCTATAATTTGTATAGAAGCAACATCTATGCTAAAGTTTTAGTTCATTCTTCATGTTTAATATTTTAGTTCCTGGGGTTGAATTCAGCATAGAAATATAAGACAAACAGCCTTAGTTTTAAAATCTGCTATTATGGAGCTTGCCATTGGAATTGACACTAAAGAATAATGAGAATAAAGTGTTAAAATTGGTCAATTTCCTCATCTATTAAATGAAGGTTGTATCTGCCTCAAGGATTCTTTTGAGTTTTAAATTTAATGCATTCAGATGACTTAGCAAAGTGTTACAACCAGTAAAATAGGTTTCCAATGGAAATTAATTTTTTTTTCATCTCAATATAGTCCATAAATGCAATTTTATTTTACCTCAAGTATCCTTTATTTTTTGAATTTTCTATTTGAAACTTCAATCATCTCTCTCAAAATTATAATAAAGCCTGAATATTTCACTTATTTTTCTTTATACATATATATATATGTGTATAAAGAAAAATATGTGAAATATTCAGGCTTTATTGTAACATATATTGTAAGGAAAAGAAAGAAAGAGACAAAGGAAAGAGTCTTGGCTTCAACAGCATACAGGTTTATTGAGAGTAAACCTGGGAGTGGGTACTCTTAAGTCACCAAAGGAGACTAAGAGCCAGTCTGGTCTCTTCCAGACTGTGGTATTTAAAGGCCTTGTGGTCTGGGTACAGTTCCTCAAAACCTTATATAGGGTTGCTATGAGCCAGAACTGACTCATTATCACTTAATAAACACAACAATATA
>NW_006408613.1:9380642-9386803 GCF_000296735.1 Chrysochloris asiatica | reverse complement strand
TGTTCCTGTAAAGATTTACAGCCTCGGAAACCCTGTACAGGGTCGCTATGGGTTGGAACCGACTTGACGGCACTTAACAACAACATGTTGCATATATGTGTGTGTGTTGTTGGTATTGTTAAGTGCCATCAAGTTGGTTTCCACTAATAGCGACCCTGTATAGGGCTTCTAAGGAGTGGCTGGTGAGTTTGAACTACCAACCTTGTGGTTCAAACTGACCTTGCAGTCCATTACTTTATCTTACAACATCACAATAGGATATCTATCTATCTATGTATGTAGATCTATACATATATTGTTGTTGTTAAGTGCCTTTGAGTCAGTTTCAACTCATAGTTGGGTTTCTAAAGAACCGCTGGTTTTTTTTGAGCCACCAACCTTGCAGTTAGCAGCACAATGCTTATCCTATAGCACCCCGCCAGGTGCTATCTATATAGATAGAGATAGGTAGAGATAGATGGTATACAGGATCAGCACTGGACTGAGAACCACAAGGTCAACAGTGTAAACCCAGCAGATGTTCCTCAAAACCCTATATAGGGTTGCTATGAGCCAGAACTGACTCATTATCACTTAATAAACACAACAATATACATAATATATAAATAATATATGAATCTAATGTAGAGAATGGAGTTCTGGTGAGATACTGTAGGTTACTTGCTGGACGGCCAAGTCAGTTTGAACCTCAAGGTCCGTGGTTCAAGCTCACCATTTGCTGCTTGGAAACCCTATACAGGTTCGCTATGGGTCAGAATCAACTGAATGGCACTTCAACAACAACAACAACAATGTAGATAATATTCAAGTAAATAAACTGATGATGCTGTCACTTATGCTTTGGGCTGCTTACCTCAAGGTTAGCGCTTTGAATCCACTAGCCACTCTGCAAGACAAAGAGGAGGCTTATTGCACCTATAAAGATTTATAGCATCAGAAGTTATAATCAACTCCATGGAAGTGTAGTTGTTGTTGTTTTTTGTTTTTTGCGTCTACCCACATAAAACCTTTGAAAACCAGTTGCTGTTGTTGTTAAGTGCCGTCGAGTCGATTCCGACCCATAGTGACCCTATATAGGGTTTCCTATAACCAGCTGTTGAGCTTGAACCACTGGTCTTGAAGTCTGATGTATTAACCCACAGTGTTTTACTTCAACCAAGAGTCAAGTGTGTATATCCCTCCCCCCTACCCCATTTATTGAGCATTGGATTAGGTATTAATCGTATGAAGATGATTCTGACAGTGTCCTTGCATTTGACTAGCTTGCAATATTCTCATGAAGAAAACAAGAAACTTGTTTCCATGTTTGAATACCAACATAAATGCTAATTAATTAATTAATCCCCAGGGTGATGACAAACACAGAGGGCCACTTCTATCAGATGATAGCTTGGACCTACAGAATTTTTGTTGTGGTTGTTATTTTAATGAGAAATGGCTACCAACTTTTTACTTCTAAGTCTTGCATCTATTATTTCTCTAGGAAATCTGATTCCCTCTTGCAGGTGTGTGTGCATCAGTGTACTTGAAGGCAAAATGCATTGAAATGGCAATGGGATACCTGCACATTTCTAAAATTGCACTGAGAAAGAAATTAATTTTCTATCAATGATTTTGGTTTGGTGCCTGCTACTAATCTTTCTGCCAAACCTCAGACCTTACACATATTTCTTGCATAACTATCTCTAGGAGCTTTGTGCTGAAAAGAGATTTGTATTTTTAGCTTGCACACTCTTTATTTTCTGCCTTCCATTTAATTGGAGTATGGTAATTTTCTCACCCAGGCACAAGTTCTCTTTCTCATCTGTCTTTACTTAAATGCCTGCGTATGCCTAAATGGCAGCAGCCACCACCTCTACTCCACTCATCTGTCTCTCATCCTAGTGTCTCAATAGAGCTACTATATACAGAACATGCTGGATTTATGGTTATAAATAGGAAAATTAGAATAAAGAGTGATGACAAGCTATAACTCCATTAAATACAATTGGGTTTGGAAAGGTTATACATAAGTTGAAAGACACTAAATCTTTTCCCCAAAATATTACCCTCAACAGCATTAATTAAGGACTTACTAAGTCAGTGACTGTATAAATTTATTTCCTCTGTTAGTAGTAGAAAATCATTCTAAATTTCTTAGTTTGGTTTCAAAAAATTATGGCATTCATGTTTGTTCTAAAGCTGAGTATGCCAGAAGTGAAAGTCCATGAGTAACATACACTGGAGGTAAAGTGAAGGTTGAACACCATATGATCTGGAAAATTTTACTAAAAGAATCATAAAGTTTGAATCAAGAGTAATGGACAAGTTGACTGGGCTGTCATTGCTGCTGGGTTGATGGCATACATCCTGCATTTCTTGTAGAAGCACAAGATAAAGAAGTAACCCAGTACAGCCATTAAAAACAACAAGAAAAACCACCCTCTCCTTTTTCAAGCATTTTTACCTATCTTAGCTTTGCGTAAGCTATTAGATTCTTTCCTCTGGCTTCTATGCTTGCTCTCTTTGATTCACAAAACAAGCATTAAATGGTCAGGAAAGCCTAGGAAAGATATGGCCCGATGTTGTAAACCTGTGAACTCATTTTTATCAACCGTGATTGCCCATCAAAAGTCCATGTCTTTTCTGTGTCTCAGCTCTAAGGAAATGCTTTCAAAATGACTCCCAGCTTTGTTCGAAACAAGTAGCTTCTCACTCCTTATCAGTTGGTGATTGAATGTGAATGCTGTGTAGGCTTTGTCAGAGTGGCAGGATAAGGGAGGGGTCTAGGACAGAGAGAAGCTATTAGAGAGAAGGGCACAGTAGTCTAAGAATAACAATGTAGCAACATAATGCAGAAAAGATGACAAGGGAGAAGAAATTCAAAATAGAGGTCGTTCCAAATTTTTAACACACCTGCAAACATATTACCTGACTTATAAGTTCCACAAAATGAAATACCACTTTTTTTTTTTAGCTTATGTTTCATATACGGTATTTTTTTCTTCTTCTTCCTGGATGACATATAAATCTGATCACCATTCCCCAGGCTTCTCTCTGGATAGACCTGTGTGCAGCTGATTATTTGGGAAAGTGTGAGCAGCACATAAGGAACACATCTTCTGATCTTTATCTATTGCTCCTACTTCATTCCACTTTATCCTAGCCACATATTGCTGTTAGTCACAGATAGCCAAACAAAGGGTTTTTTCCTTTGCAGAAAATTAAAATGAGCAACACAGACATAGAATTTTAAGTTCTCTCTTCATATTACTGCCTTATAGAAACTGTAAGTCAACAGAACAAAAATTTTCACTTTTTGTGACTTAAGTAATATAGGCAAAAATTTGACTGGCAAAATTTAAGTGGAAAATAAAGCTATAGCAATTAAGTTCAAATTAAATCTCTGTAAGAATTGTACTGAACTCAGTTGTTTAAGGTTTGATTATTTTTACCCTGGAATACTAAAAAAATTTGTTCTTACCTATTGCAATTAGAACTCACATGCACCAGGACAGGAAGAGTAGAGGAAGATAAAATGAAAATAAACTTACAGCATTGATTTTAATATTTATAGGTAAACAAAGAGAAGGACTATGACATTGTAGTTGAACTAAATTTATCTTTGCACTTTTCTCTCTTCTCTGTTTAACGTAAGTATAAATAATCTATAGAGTAAAGATGAGGTTAAAATGAAGTATAAAATACAAACATCTACTTGAATTCATTTTTAAGAAAATGTATTTAAGTGTTAAAATATATTGGAAAAGATTTAACTGAATAAAAATTAAGGATACACCTCATATAAGCCTTTCCTGAATATTCCCTCTGTGCCAGATAGGCTGCTAGCATTTTATTTATACTTTTATTTCATTAATTCTTACCAAACTCAGTCTTCATCTTACATTTTAATATCTGTATCTTAAAAATGCTTTAATTGAACAAGCATCTGTCGAGTTCCTATTATGTCTTGTGCTCTGGTGAACTGCCCTTGCACAGTTGCAGTAGAACATTTCCTGCAAGATGCGAGTAAGTGATTGAATGAATGAATAGATGAGTTAATGAAACATATAGAATACAAAGCCCTTTTGTGTCATTATAGGACAAACACTAAACTGGCAACCAAAAGGTTGGCAGTTCAAACACAGCACCCACTCCTCAGAAACCCTGTACAGGGTCACTATGAGTTGGAAATGACTCAAGGCCTTTAACAACATCAAATAGAATAAAGGGCCCCAACATAGTACTGAATTAGAGAAAATAGATCGTGAGGAGGGACTACTTCACGATGAGTAAGTGAGTCTTGAAAGAACGATAATAGATGGAAAAACAGGACCACACTATGATGAAACTCCTGCTAAACACATAGCTGGCATGGCTTAGAGTCAGAGTTCAATCTTGGATTGCCTAACACTGTCTTTGATGACATTCCTTGGAAGAAACAGAGATATAGGGCATTTAGTGACTCACTAGCTGAAAAGTCAGATGCAGGTCTGGTCTAAAGCCATTGGTTTACTTGGAGGTTTCTGATCCCTTCATATAATCTCTAGGTTATGTGATGTACTTTTATTCAAAAAAATCTCTTCTTGGACTCTAAAATAACTACAGTTGCTTGTTGTTGAGTGCCATAGAGTCGGTTCCGACCCATAACGACCCTGTACAGGGTTTCTGAGGCTCTAAATCTTTACGGGAGCAGAAAGCCTCATCTTTCTCCCGCGGAGCAGCTGGTAGTTTCGAACTGCTGATCTTGCGGTTCACAGCCCAATTTGTAACCATTACGCTACCAGAGCTCCCTACTTAATTCCTATAAGAAAAAGATTCTTGATCAGAAATGAGGTTATTTGGGAGTGGAAAGAACAAGATGGATGCCAAAGATATTCGTGGCTGTAATGTCGACGCTTTCATTCTTTATTACAACATATATTTATTGAGCACTTACTCTATAGCCTCTATTCTGCTCTGCTTATCACAGAGAAATCACCTTGCATTTGTCAAACTTTTGTGACTTTTATTTGGAAGCACTGTCCTTTCATTAATGTTTTAATAAAATCCCATCAAGGTCATATGTAATGCTGAGTAATATCAAATAGAATAGAAATACAAATTTTAGTAGACAGATTGGCATTAATGTCTTCTATTATTTTTCAACACAAATTTCTTTTGTTATCTACTTGTCTCCCTATGATTTTATGCCATATTGTAAATGTTTTCTTGCTCATTTTACTTCATGTCATTTCTTCTTATTTTATTCACTTGTTGCTGCCTTAGAAACTTATCATATATATCCCTGAGTATGGTTTTGTTTTTGTTTTGTTTTTTCATTTCACCCTGTTGTTAGGTGCCATTGAGTCAATTCCAACTCATAACAACCTTATGCACAACAGAACAAAACTGCACAGTCCTGTTTCCACCTCACAATTGTTGTTAAGCTTCAGCCCATTGCTGCAGTCACTGTGCCAATCCATCTTGTTGGGGTCTTCCTCTTTTTAGCTGACCTTCCACTTTACCTAGCATGATATCCTTCCTGAGGGGACTGGTCCCTCCTGATAATGTGTCCGAAGTTTGAGAGATGCAGTCTCGCTATCCTGGCTTCCAAGAAGCATTCTGGTTGTACTTCTTCTAATATCGATTTGTTTGTTTTTCTAGCAGTCCATGGATTTACCCTAGATAATAAAAATTTTAAGCTTATATTTTTGTTTCCTTGTTTTAGGTCCAGTTGTTACTTACCCTGACTTTTCTAAAATTATTCTTTCATAGTCTATTCCTTCAAATTCAAAAAGACATTCACAATAGAGAATAGGTAAACAACAATACATTAATCCTACCATATTTGCATAGTAGCACAAATGTCCTGGTGTGGCACTCTGAGTTAATGCGCTGGACTGTAAACTCAGTTTGAACCACAAGGTTAACATTTCATGCTCACCAGATACTCCATGGAAACTCTATACAGCATTGCTATGGGTCGGAACTGACTCACCAGGACATAAAAACAACAACAATTCAAATGGAGTCCTGGTGTGACACTGTAGGA
Source organism: Chrysochloris asiatica (assembly GCF_000296735.1). Classification (NCBI taxonomy): domain Eukaryota; kingdom Metazoa; phylum Chordata; class Mammalia; order Afrosoricida; family Chrysochloridae; genus Chrysochloris; species Chrysochloris asiatica. Next base: position 9,380,790 of record NW_006408613.1, on the reverse strand, counting down.
TTAATGTAGAACTAAAAAGTTGTTTTGAACCACAAGGTCAATGTTACAAACTCACCAGCTGCTCCTTAGAAACCCTGTACTTGGTCACTACAAGTCAGAATGACTGGATGGCACTTAACAACAAACCCAAATGATAGGTATTCAACCA
>NW_006408613.1:9371680-9380542 GCF_000296735.1 Chrysochloris asiatica | reverse complement strand
AATAAATAAATAAATAAATACATAAATAAATATAGGTGATGAAGATTCAAGTAGTATAAATGTGGTTAAAAATATGCCCTTTTAAAGACTGTACTTATATGCATTTTGTGAAGTTCTACTAGCTTGCAATACTTTTAAATCATCATCCAGGCAAATTTTCAATAATGTTTTGTAGACAGAGACAATTTATTTTATAAAATAATGATAAAATTCTGATAGGACTGTCTTTAAATGAAGACAGCAATGATATTTGAAAATAACATATGCTATAAATTAATCTTAAGGAAACTGACTTGTGAATATTAAAATATAACTGGTATTCATTCATATTTCACTTTGATAAGTCTTAAATTTCATTGGGCAATTTATCAAGGCTATAAGAGTAACTACTAGCCTACATGCTTTGTGTATGAAGATGCAAGGACAAAGAAGTAAGACATTTTTCCTTTTTGCTTGTTAAATTTACATGGACATCTATATTTGGTTGAGACTATTTGTTGAGTTGGTCTGTTAGCATTTATGCTGGTGAAAAGAATAGTCACAACAGAAATAACCAAAAAAAATCCACTTTTGAAATCTAGGTGGCTTTTGCTTTTATTGGTTTCTTTGTTATTCCAGGATTCTACTTATGCAACTTTCTCTACCTTCTTCTGTATCTCCATTTGGAAGTCTTATGTTTTCCTCTTGATTGAACATGACCAGTGTCTGTCATATTGATCCTCCAATAAACTCTGAAAAAATAGCCTGGTGGTGCAGTGATTGAACACTAGGTTGATAATCCAGCTGTTCTAATCTACCAGAAAAAATATATGGCAATCTGCTTCCATAAACATTATAGTCTAGAAACCCTGTGGGCAGTTCCACTCTGTCCTATAGGGTGGCTATGCGTCAGAAACAACCTGACAGCAATGGTTTTGTTAGTTTGCTTATTTGTTTTTTAATTAGTAGCTCCAACGGAGAAAAACCTGGCAATCTCTTTCTGTAAATATTATAGACAAGAAAATTACACAGCAGTTCTATTTGTCATATAGACAAAGTATGAGTCAGAATCAACTTCATAGCTTCCAACACCAACAACATACACTCTGAAATCTTCTGCTGTATTTACCCGTACATGATGATATACTTAAAGGTGACAAGATCAAGTTGGCCTTTTTAATAATTCTTTTTGAACTTCAAATCAGTTTTAATGAACTTTATATTTGGATATTGGTCCTTTATATGAAATAAGACATAATAGTAATTAAAATATAAAATTTGAACTATTGTAAAATAGGGCACTTATCGCCATCTTGCCTCAGTGAACAATACTCTTTATGTTATAGTTAATTCTATTGAAGTTATATTTATTTAAGTTTTGTATGAATGGCATGAAGGCCACATTTATACTCTTCTTATTTCACCTGGGGAAAGAAAAAATCAAACTCAACATCAGCCCAAGACAATTCCTATGAGATGGAAGTCAGGCATGCCTCTACCCTCCAAGCTTCTTTAAGGTTTTGATACCAGTCAGTCGTTCCATAGTACCCTCTACTTCTCAGATGGTTCAATAATTCATTATAATGGCCACACAGAACGAACAGATCAGACTCAAGATTATGGACTTTACTGGGGAAGTTAAAAGATTGCAATTCAGTATCAAAGAAGCTCAGGATACAGTTCTCTGGCCAGGTCAGCCTCTTCTCAGTCATGCCCACAGGCAGGCCTCTCTCTAGTTCTTGACCAGGTGGCCTCTTGGCCTTTACCCTACTCAGGCAATGTTACAAAGTTCTTTTAGGGCTGCTGATAAACACCCAAGGGCACTCTGCCCCACTTTACTATAAGCCTCAGCCTGAACGTGCTCAGTTTTATCTCCATGGGTCAACAAACCTAGCTCACAATTAAGTGCCTGGAGACACCCATTCCACAAGCAAGCCTCCTGCCCCAGAGTACTCAGCTCTACTTGTTCTGTGGGCCAGGAAGTCCATGGCTCTGTCTTGTGCACTGTCTCTTATTTCTGTTGTTGCTGCTCCTCTTTTACTCCTCCACTGCTCTTCTGAAGACTTTCCCTGGATCAGCTTTCTGTCCCTGGATCAAGGAAGTTCAATGTGCAGGGCTAGCAGTCCAAAGGACACACTCCCCTCCTGCCTTTTCTTTCTTGATGGTAGTAAGATTCCCTACTTTTACTGCTGAAGTGACTTATTTTATACTCAGCAAGGAGCTCTGGTAGCGTAGTGGTTACGAATCGGGCTGTGAACCTCAAGGTCAGCAGTTCGAAACTACCAGCTGCTCCGTGGGAGAAAGATGAGGCATTCTGCTCCCGTAAAGATTAACAGCCTCGGAAACCCTGTGCAGGGTCGCTATGAGTTGGAACAGACTCCACGGCACGTAACAACAACAACAAGAAGGTAACATTGGCTATGTTATAATTCCAAGTTCTTATAATCACAGTGAATCCTGGTAGCAACCATTCACAACTGCATCATATAATGCTTGTTGTTGTTGTTGTTAAGTGCAGTCGAGTCGGTTCCGACCCATAGTGACCCTGTACAGGGTTTCCGAGGCTGTAAATCTTTACGGGAGCAGAAAGCCTCATCTTTCTCCCGCGGAGCAGCTGGTAGTTTCGAACTGCTGACCTTGAGGTTCACAGCCCGATTCATAAACACTACGCTGCCAGAGCTCCTTCCACTATCTTTTTCAACCTCCTCTTACCTAGACGCATCAGGAAAACAGTATTTGGTAGAAGTTACGAAGACTGTGGCTACAAGAGACATTAAATAATTTACTGCACTGGCTTTGGAATGTTGTGAATCAAATGATAGCATATTAGCTGCGTAACAGCAATCATGGACAAATAGTTAATGATAAATAAAATCACACAAACTTTTAGAATTTTTAGATTAACTGCTGCAAAGATATAATGTTGATTATTTGTTAAAAAAAATTTAAGCTTTTTATTCATTATGTATTTATGAATCATTTGTAGGTATATAATTATTACTGTCTGGAACCAAGAAATATTATCACTACTGTCTATTAAAACAGCTGCAGTCTTTGTGTAGTACCAAACTAGTTTCTGACTCATTTATAATTGGTTAATGGTTATAAATGGTTCAGTGTGTTTATATAAGCAAATCCATTAACCTCAGAACTGAAATATTTGATATTGATCTCTTTTTCCTTTTCACCTGTATTCTGACACAGCTTTTTATTTTCAGGTTGTAGTTGTATTTTGAGCCCTAATGAGATAAAAAGCATTTTTTAATAAGAATCTTCACTGCCTGTGACAGTTTTTTTCTGTTAGTTGATAGCACTGGCCCAGGATAAATGAAAAATGTATTTTCAAGTATGTTCTCAATAACAAAGCATGCATTAGTTACATAAATTTCTGCGTGTACTGAATAAGGATTAAGAAGTATAAATAAAAAGAGTTGCAAGTCAAAGTTTTTCACGGGATGTCTTTAAACAGTTTTCACTGTTCTCCATTGTGTGTTTATTGTAAAAAACTAAACTAACCTTTATTTAGCTATGTTGTTATTGGTAAGTGCCACTGAGTAGGTTCCAACTCATAGCTACCCAGTATAGGGTTTCTGCCTACCTTGTGGTTCAAAACTATCTTGCGGTTCTGCGCTTATCCGATGGCGCTATACCAGGACTATTTATTTATCTATATCATGCTGTTATCCTTGTTGTTAAGTGCTGTTGAGTTGGTTCTAACTCATAGCGACCCTGTATAGGGTTTCCGAGGAGCAGCTGGTGGCTTTGAACTGCTGATATCATAGCTAAAAATAATTTTAAAAGCAACATATTACTTGATGGGTATAACTGGAAATGATGATATTTAACTTTTTTTTCCTTTTCTAAAAGGAAATGTAAACAGATTGTGTGAGAAATAACAAGATGGTCAATGTTATAGTTTTCAGATTAAATTAGAAAAGAAATGAAGTCAGCTTCATATGTCTAGAGAAATCTAAGCTCATTTTTTACTTGTGATGTTAAGGAAAACTTGGACTTACCTTTGAGAAATATATGAACTGTTTAAACAAATTGATGAGATTAATGATTATATAGTTTTGTCTAATAGTAAAGATTGTTCAAATTGCTTTGAATATTATTTGACATAGATTTGTTTGTTCCTATTATCACATGAAACAGTCCTTGAATGAACACTTAGGAATGTATATTAAAGATCTCTAAGAAAATCAAAATTATTTCTTCTATTTTGAGCTAATACACTGAAATAATAAGATATCATGTTTGAACTCCTGATACTTTTTATAAGTTGTATCTTATTTTTAAGTTTTTCAGTGTCTAAGCTATAAGTTAACATATATTGAGCATGTCTGAAAACAATTTCAATTGTATAGAACAAGATTCATAAATATTCAATAACGTATGCCTAAACAATACACTGAAAATAAACTAAATCTATCTGTAGATGGACTTATGAGATTATATATTGTGTTGTAGCTATTGAATTATTGAAATATGTCACAGGTTTGTAGGATGTTTCCTGTTTATAAGCCTGAGATTAACACAAAAGTGTTGTTGTTGTTAAGTGTCATCGACTTGGTTCTTACTCATAATAACTCTGTATAGGGTGTCTTAGGTTCTATATAAATACATTTTTCATAACTCTGGCCACTTACAAAATACTCAGATCTAAAGTCATTGAATAAAAAGGTCGATAAAATTAATTTAGAGTCCAATGGAATTTCTCTATTGATTACTATATTGCTATGAAACAACTATGTGCTGTGTATTTTGTCACTATAAATCTTAATCTCTGGTTAAATATTACTTTTGAAAAAGCATTATCCAAGTCAGACCATAATAAAATGTTAGAACAAAGAAGTGAAATTACCTGAATGATTTTCTAAACAGAGCTGTAGCTATTTGACATATCCTTTACACACGCAATTGTACTGAACAAGGTTAATTGTATTATAAATTTAAGTCTGGTAATTGTGTACAATGTTGTTGGGTAAAACCTGGAGAAATATGTCTAAACTGATCACTCTCCAAGTATGGCCTTTGAGTTCTTCTCCTAACCACTTCTTCAGATTCATTTCTTACCACTTCCTTATAGGGAACCTCCTTGCCCACACTACGGAACTATTGAAGGTCCTTGCTTATTGTACTGATGGTAGTGGTGGTTGTGTACCATCGAGTCGGTTCCAACTCATAGTGATCCTGTATAGGGTTTCTGAAGCTATAAATCTTTTTAGGAGCAGAAAGCTTCATCTTTCTTCCACGGAGTGACTGGTGGATTCAAACTGCTAACTTTTTGGTTAGCACCCCAAGTCTTAACCCACTACACCACCAGATACTACATACTAATAAATCTTAACAAGCAACTGTTATTCTTGAATCTATTCTGGGGATTTTTCCTCTAATAGTCTTCCGTAACCACTCCCTGTGACAAATTGGTATGCACACCCTGTTGCCATCAAGCAGATACGTCTCATCACATCGTAACTTATGTGCCAAAGAAAAACTATGACTGATTTTTCTGAGAGTATATTACCAAGCCTTTCTTCCCAGGTGTCTTCATGTGGACTTGAAGCTTCAACCTTTCTGTCAAGTGTGTTAACCCCTTGCACTGTTCAGTGACTCCTAATATACAAAGCAACATTTTTAATGCTTTCTATTCCCTGGCACATAACAACAACAGCACATGTATTGAATCATTTAAACACAGCACCACTTTAAAGAAAGGAATAGTTTTCTTTTAATTTTATGTTTTAGTAAACAAAGATACAGAAAACTTAATTTATAACAATGAATAATGACCCACACTGTTGGGTTTATTAGTGGCATATCCAGAATTGATCCCAGGTATTTCTGGCTTTGGAAGCTTATTTAGAATTATGTAGCATAATTCAACAATTTATCTGAAATAAAGTTTCAGTCTGTTCATCTGTCAAATAGGCATTTATCCCACTCTTGATTTTAATTGTTTTGTTTTATTTGTTATCTTAAATAAGAGAAGAATTATGAGAATTAGTGTTCATCTCATACTCTTGCTATTTATTGATAGAACATAATGGTGGTGGTGGTGGTGGCGGTGGTGGTGATGTGCTACGGAGTCAGTTCCAATTCATATCGGCCCTGTATTGAGTTTTGGAGGCTGTAAATCTTTATGAGAGCAGAAAGCTTCATCTTTCTTCTGAAGAGCAACTGGTAAATTCAAACTGCTGACCTTGCTGATAGCAGTCCAACTCAAAATCTGCTATGCTATCACAGTTCCTTATAGAGCATTCTTGTTTGTTGTTAAGTGCCATGCAGTCAATTCCAACTCATAGCAACCCTGAATATATTTCTGAGGAGTGGCTGGTGGGTTTGAACCACAGCATTTCAGTGCTGATCCTACAGGACCACACCAGGAGTCCTTATAGAACATAGTAGGTATTTTTAAATGTATTATGACCATATGTTGTTTTTAGATACCATTGAGGAAGTTCTGACTCATAGAAACCCTATGCACAGCAGAACAAAACATGGCCCAGTCCTTCGCCCTCCTCATAATTGCTATTACTGAAGTGAAAGCCACTGCCATCAAGTTGATTTGACTCGTAATGACCCTTTAGGATGACGTAGAACTTCTTCATATGGTTTCAAAAACAGTAAACCTTTATTGGAGCAGACAGCATCATCATTCTTTGGTGAAGTGGTTGATGTTTGACATATTGACCTTGTGGTGCAGATGCTTACTTAGTCCACAGTACTACAAGGTTTCATCTAAATAACTTAGAATTACTAAAAAGATGTATTTCTGATACAAACAATGAATTCAAAAATCAAAACAAGTAATAGTTTGTACTGATGTGAAATAGACATTTTATTCCTTGGGAATATAGGGGAGACCATTAAGCAATGGGTACAGGTAGAAGAAAGGTAGTTCTATTAGTTGAATTTATGTGGAAAGAAAAGATTTAGAATTTTGAGGCAAAAGCAGTCTGTATTATTTTTCTGTTGCTGCATAACAAATTGTCACACATGTAGGCATATAAAACAATACTAATTGATTGTTTCATAGTCTCTATGGGTCAAGAGTCGGTGTATGACTAACCTAGATCACCTGTTTTGGGTCTCAAAACAGATACAGAGAATTTAATTCATAACAATGAATAATGACCCACACTGTTGGGTTTATTAGTGGCATATCCAGGAATTGATCCCAGGTATTTTTGGCTTTGGCTTTAAATAATGTATCAGCTAGGGCTGAGTAAAGAAGGTTCAGCATTTATTGCAGAGGTTAGTTCCTTTCAGAGGTACATCTGAGAGCTTCAGTTTTGTGCTCATTGTAGGCCAGAGACCACTGCAGCTCCTAGAGGTCAGTCTTATACCCTTGCTATGTAGGTCTTCCAATATAAGCAGCCCACAACAAGAGAGTCCGAGACTCCAGCAAGATAGGTACTACAGTTGTTGTTGTTGTAGGCCATGGAGTCCGTTCCGACTCATAGCGACCCTGTACAGGGTTTCCAAGGCTGTAAATCTTTACTGGAGCAGAAAGGCTCATCTTTCTCTCATGGGACAGCTGGTAGTTTTGAACTGCTGACCTTGCAGTTCACAGCCCGATTTGTAACCACTACGTTACCAGAGTTCCTTAGGTACTACAGTCGATGTATGTAATCAGGTACCTGCCACTGCATCTTCTTTGCTGCATTCTATTGATGAGGAGCAAGTCACAAATTGTGCTCAGTTTCAAGGAGAGGAGATTATACAAGGGTGTTAACACTAGAAGGCAGGGTCACTTTAAGGGTCTGTTCACCAAATCATTTTTAACAATTCACCCTTAAACCTTTAATTTGTGATTGTTGTTGTTATTGTTGGCAGTGGTGTGCCATGGTATATACTACTCTCCATCTCATGATTTTCCAGCAAATAAAGGTTTTCAGTCATTCTGAAGAATAGTAACCATTTTGACTTAGATGCGAAATAAGCATACAGGTTTTTGCAAAACAAGCAGGAAAACAACCAAAAATTTCAAGATTTCCTTATAAACTGACATTTTTTAATAACCTCCCAGATATCCCACAGCTAAATGTTTATGCTTGTACATCACTAGGGCATCTTAGAGAGAACTCTTTGAAAAGTGTTTGGTTAAATAATTAGGTAAATGCCAATTCTACATTTAAGTATTTCATTCTTTGGGACAGAGTGGCACACATAGTGTAATCTTGACTACTAATAGAAAAGTTGGTGGTTCAAAACCAACTAACAGTGCTAGGAAAGAAAGACCTGGCTATCCGTTGTCATAGATTACAGCCAAGAAAACCCAACCCACATTGATTCTGATCTTAACACATAGAGTCACTGTGACTTGGAATTGACTCAATTGTAACAGATTATTAAAAGGACAAGGGGAACAAGGAGAGAATCTGGGGTCCTTTTGCAATAAGGAGATTGCATCTTGGAAATACATAAACATAGCAAGTCTTGTATGTGTCAGAAGCAGTTAATCAATGAATTCCTAGATTACAATTTAGAGTTAAGAATATAGGTTCAGACATCAGATTTTTTTTCCTGAGTGTGCGTATGTGGTGATGGTGGTTATGTGTCATGGAGTTGGTTCTGACTCAGAGCGACCCTGCATAGGATTTCCAAGGGTGTAAATCTTTATGGGAGAAGAAAGCCTCAGGTTTCTCCTGCAGAACGGCTGGTAGTTTGGAACTGCTGACCTTGAGGTTAGCAGCCCAACTCATAACCACTATGGCTACCATAGGTAGTTCTTTCATTTTCCCTTTAAGAGGATATAAAGAAATACTTTGTTATAAGCTAGCATGTGTTAGCGTAGTTATTAAAAACATCAATCGAGAGAAAAATTGTCTAGGTTTTCTTACTGGGGCCACAATTTAGTATTTTTTTTGTTTTTTTTTT
>NW_006408613.1:9368523-9370272 GCF_000296735.1 Chrysochloris asiatica | reverse complement strand
TGAAACTTGCTCTCCAGCATAGAGATGCTAAAGCAAATGAAAGAAATGAGCTGAATAGAAAATTTCAAAGGTCAGCTCAAGAAGAAAAAGCCAAATATTACAACAAAATGTGCAAAGATCTGGAATCAAAAAATCAAAAAGGAAGAACATGCTCAGCATTTCTCAAGCTGAGGGAACTGAAGAAAAAATTAAAATCTTGACTTTCATTATTGAAAGATGCACTGGGCAAATTATTGAAAGATGCAGAAAGCATCAAGAGAAGATGGAAGGAATATAGAGTCACTGTACCAAAAGGAAATGGTTAATGTTCCACCATTTCAAGAGGTAGCATATGATCAAGAGCCAATGACACTGAAGGAGGAAATCCAAGGTGCATTGAAGGAATTGTCAAAGAACAAGGCACCAGGAACTGATGGAATAAAAATTGAAATCTTTCAAGAAAGTGAGGTGGCACAGGAGGTACTCACTCATCTCTGCCAAGAAATTTGGAAGACGGCTATCTGGCCAACTGATTGGAAGAGATTCATATTTTTACCCATTCCAAAGAGAGGCAACCCAATAGAATGCAGAAATCATAGGACAATCTCTTTGATATCCCATGTGAGTAAAGTTTTACTAAAGGTAATACAGAAACATACAATCATACATTGACAGAGAACTCCCAGAGGTTCAAGCTGGATTCAGAAGAGGCCGTGGAATGAGGGATATCATTGCTGATGTCCAGTGGATCTTGGCTGAAAACAGAGAATTTCAGAAAGATGTTTACCTGTGCTTTATTGACTATGCAAAGGCATTCAATTGTGTGGATCATGACAAGCTATGGACAGCATTGTGAAGTATGAGTATTCCAGAACACTTAATTGTGCTTATGAGAATCTATACCTGGAGCAAGAAGCAGTTGTTTGGCTAGAAAAGTTTATTGGGTCCAATTGATGTTTATTAAATCCAGAATACAGGTCTCAGCAAGGGGCAGCTGGGGTGCTCATTTTGGTGCTGACTGTCATGCAGGTGAGGGTTGGGGGTAGCAGAAAGGGCTGGTATCAACTGCATCCCCACTTAGTGCCCTATAGCCTGCAGGATTTCCAGGGCCAAGGATGTCAACTGCTGGCCAGGGCAAGCTGCTCCAGAGCCCTCAGGAGGCTGCTTGCATTCTTGAGGCTTTCCAGGTGCTTATCCTTGGGGGTGATCATTCTCCTAAAGATCCTCAACAGAAGCTTCTGCTCCTTGGGGTCCTTCTTTGAAGTAAGTAACTCAGCAAAGCTTTCTGCATTTTTAGGAAACAGGCTATCTGGGTTTCCCCCTCCATACAACTGAACCAGTATAGAAAAAAGCATGGAGAACACCTTAAAAATTTCAGGAACTTCACTGGGAAGCAGAGGAATGAGCATGGAAACACTGAATGGTTTAAAATTAAAAACATGTGTGACAAGGTTGTATTCTTTCACTATACTTATTTAACTGTATGCTGAGCAAATAATCTGAGAAGCTGGGTTAATGAAGAAAAACGTGGCATCAGGATTGGAGGAAGACTCATTAACAACCTGTGATACGCAGATGATACCATCTTGCTTGCTGAAAGTGAAGAGGACTTAAAACATTTACTGGTGAAGATTAAAGAGCACACCCTTCGGTGTGGATTACATCTAAATGTAAAGAAAACAAAAATCCTCACCACTGGACCAATAAACAACATTCTTATCAAAGGAGAAAAAATTGAAGTTGTCAAGGACTTCATTCTTCTTGGATCAA
>NW_006408613.1:9365269-9367443 GCF_000296735.1 Chrysochloris asiatica | reverse complement strand
CTTTACGGGAGTAGAAAGCCTCATCTTTCTCCCGCGGAGCAGCTGGTAGTTTCGAACCGCTGACCTTAAGGTTCGCAGCCCGATTCGTAACCACTATAGACTATAAAATCAGAAGGTTTTTTGTCTGTGAATGACTCCAACCAGGCAGAACTTAATTTTATCTGGTGCCAAGCTTTCAGTGTTTAAGTATCAATTGATTCTGAATATCTCATGCACCTCTAACAGTCAAACTGTCCGAGTTAGAAGCAGCGTATATTTAAAGTGAGTTTTGGGCCACTTTAAACTGAACATCAATGATTAGCAATTAAATGGTCACAGCTGGCCCTCATAGGAACTTTCCTGTGCATTCACCTTAATGATTGCTTGTTGTTGTTATTGTAGTGACATAGAGTTGGTTCTAACTCATAGTGACCCTTTATAGGGTTTCCAAGGGGCAGCTGATGAATTTGAACCGCCGACCTTATGGTTCAAACTGCCCTTGCGGTCCAGTGCTTTATCCCACAGCACAACACCAGGACTCCAATGAATCCCTAGCTGTGATGTTGTATCCTGAGAGCCTCAGAAACTATCTGTAAGCTTCTTGGTCTACAGTAGTCCCCTGCCTGTTTCTGTACGTCCAGCATATGTAAATGACACACTGCTGCCCTCAGTCTCATGGTTGTGGTAGAAGATTTCCTTATTCATTATGCCCTATAAAATGTCACCTCATGGAGGAAGAACTTTAGAAATTCATCACGGCATCTATGACCACTAGGTGATCTATGATTGTCTTCTCTTGCTTTTATTTCTGATTAAGAATCAATAGAGTCTCTTTATAAGTATAATTTGGTGCTCTAAACTGCAAGGTGAACACAAATTGAGAAGATGAAGCTTCATGCTCTGGCAGTAAGAAAAAATATATATATAAAATACAAAGCAAAAAGCACAAGGGAAGCTATACTTAATAGAAGAAAGCAATTCCTTGATTCAAAGAATGTAAGTGATAAAACATCCTTTCTCTAATGCAAAGATTTGGCCAAAAGTTTAAGTTGGTTATTGTTAAATTAATTACACATCAAACTCACAAAGTAACATTTAAGATAACACTGGGGAAGTAGATGGAATTATAATTTAATTAAATCTTGTCAAGTGGACAGAAGCCTTTATAGTAGCTGATAAAAAGCATCCCCACAGCTGATGGCTACAAGGGCATTGGTTTCAATACCTTCCCTGTTGAGGCGTTGAAGTGAAATGAAATTCCACTTACAGGAATTTTAATACATCTCTGGACTCCTGGTGTGGTGCTGTTAGATCTGCACTGGACTTTGAACTACAATGTCAACAGTTCAAATCTACCAGCTGCTCCTTGGAAACCATATACAGGGTCTCTATGAGTTGGAATGAACTCCACAGCACTTAGCAACAACAACTCCATTCTAATTAAATTGGGAAGTCTTTTTGCTGTTGTTATTGTCTTGGAAACCTCAAAGAAAAATACCAGGTCACATACTGAACTATTTTAAGCAATGTGAAAAAATAGTCCCATCTTCTCATATATAAATATTTCTTCAATATTTTAAATTGAATGCAAGCAAAAACAAAATCATATTTAGTTTTTTTAAATCTAAAACCAATTTGAAAGATGGAAAAATGCATATACCATATGTGTAAATTACATATACTGTCAGTTCCACATCTGTGAATTCAACAAACTATAGATTGAAAGTATTTGAAAGAGAAAATTACAGGAATTCCAAAAATCAAAACCTGAATTTGCTGTGTGCTGAATGAACACTATATTGAATCCACACAAATGAAGTGATGTTTAGGCATATCCTGCAGTAACCTCCTTTACTTCACAAATCCTAAGTCTCTTTCCTGGTATGGTGTTATAGGATAAGCCCTGGACTGCTAACCATCAGGTTGGCAATTCAAACCCAGCTGCTCCTCAGAAACCCTATATAGTGTTCTCATGAGTTGGACCTAACACAACTGCACTTAGTAACAACAAAATCTGTCTTCAGTTCTCCAGTGCTCATTTTAGCATGCACACCACCAATCTCTTTCATCTGTGTTGCGAGCATCCCTTGTTTCTGTAAAATAAAGGCTCCTAAAAAGCAATTAAATGGTCAAAGTAATCTCTCAAAGTCTAAGAAGGTACATAAATTGCCATTTTGTTGTGATTGTTGTTAAGT
>NW_006408613.1:9358287-9364065 GCF_000296735.1 Chrysochloris asiatica | reverse complement strand
TGTAGTTTATTATCTTTTTCTCTATTTAAAACTGTCTGTTTCACTTTACTTCCTCCTCTGTTTCTTTGTAATTGACTTCATTATAAATTGATATCCCTGGTTCCCTGTTTTCAGTCTTAAAGGGTTGCTTTACTTTAAATACTTCTATATCTGGACTGAGTTCGGGTTAGTATTGTCATATATTGTAGTTTCAGGTTGTTGTTTCCAAGGCTGTAGCCTTTTGAAAGTAGATGATCTGGGCTTTCTTTCAAGGCACTTCTGAGTGAGTTCATATCTTTTAACCATTTGTGTCCCTCAGGGACTACAAACTAACACTAAGATATCACTTAACAAATATACAAAATATGCATTTTTGGAACAATTGTGATAGAGTGTTTAACCAAGGGATGTTACATAGTTCCTAAAAATGTGCTCTCACTCAGAAATTGTCATACTTTTAATGAGAGATATAATTGATACAAAGCAAAATGGATCACAACTCTTTGCTTGAATAAGCAGATCATTTCCATTTATTTTCTATTTACTCTAATTATTGTAAAATGTCCAGGCAGTTTCCATGGGATTTTCTAGAGTTTGGGAAACTTTTATCCACCTTTGTTGTTGTAGTTAAGTGCCATTGACTTGGTTCTGACACATAGCGGCCCTGTATCGAGTTTCCGAGGAGCGACTGGTGAGCTGGAACCACTGACCTTGCAGTTCAAACCAACCTTGCAGTCCAGCACATTAACCCGCAGTGTCACACCGGGATTCCCTTATAAACCAAATAACCATATGATTAGAAATTTAAATGTCAAATCACTTATTCTTTATTTATTTTCTCAAGATTATTTTACTGGAACAGTTTGAACCTTTCCGTCTTTTTTTCCCATGATGTCAAAAATCAGGGTTTTTGGTTTGTTTCATATGAAAGCTTAAGAAATCTGACTCTGGTGGTGGTGGTGATATGCAGTAGAGTTGGTTCCGACTCACAGCGATCCTGTATAGGGTTTCCGAAGCTATAAACCTTTACAGAAGCAAAAAGCCTCACCTTTATCCCGCCAAGCAGGTGGTAGTTTCTAACTGCTGACCTTGCGGTTAGCAGCCCAATTCGTAATCACTACCTTACCGGGGCTCCTTAAATATGACTCTATAACCCATTAATTACATCTCATTGTTTTACATTAAGACTAGATCTAGTTCAGCATCTGTTTAACATGAATCAACCATTTAATTTTATTAATAATTAAAAGAAAAAAGTGGAGTTAATTTTTTCTATCCTTGTTCCTCATATATTTATATGTATTTCATTATTGTTTTATTGACCAGAAGTTCATTATTAAAAGGTTAGGTTTTCTATTCTATTGACTTGCTTTTAGCTATCTGTATTTGTAACTAAAATTAAAATATTTAACAACATTAATAGAAATAATTTACCCACTGGTAAAATATCTCCCTACCTAACTCTATGGAGTCTTGATGCAGCTCTGTAGGATAAGCACTGAACTGCAAGGTCAGTAGTTCAAACTCACGAGGTGCTGTTTGGAAATCCTTTACAAGGTCACTATGAGTCAGAACAAACTCAATGCAACTTAACAAAAAATAACAGCCTAACTCTATTCCATTAGTAAATTTGTTCCCCCCTTACTTTTAACTTTTTGTTATTAAACACCATTGAATCAGTTCAGATTTATAGTGAGCAGGTATAGGATTTCCTAAGCTTTAAATCTACACAAGATCAGAAAGCCTCTTCTTTCTTCAGCAGAGCGACTGGTGAACTTCAACCACTGACCTTGTGGTTTGCAGTACAGTGCTTATCCTAGAAAGCCACCATGCTTCCCAGGTTTAACGTATACTATATTTGTAATTTTTATGTACATAACTAATCGGGCTGCGAACCTTAAGGTCAGTGGTTCGAAACTACCAGCCGCTCCGTGGGAGAAAGATGAGGCTTTCTACTCCCGAAAGGATTTACACCCTCGGAAACCCTGTACAGGGTCGCTATGGGTCGGCTCCGACTCGAAGGCACTTAACAACAACAACAACAACAACTAATATATGCCACCCATTTATGAACATTAAAGGATATGAAAAGTTATCCTAAAAGCTAGTTATTAATCAAACAATTATTTTACACATTAATCAAGTTATCCATGGAATAATACTTCAAGATAATTTGTGAAAAACCTTTGGGGATAAAGTCATCAAAATATAGTGGCTAATGGATTCTGAATTTTGGCACTTACTTTGTCACTTTGAGGAAGTTATTTAAAGCTATCTAAACTTTCTGTGGAGGTTATAAAAATATCTCTCATACTAAATCAAAACCCAGTGGCATTGAGTTAATTCCCATGGTAACAGTGCATATTAGAGTATAATTGTTTCGTAGGTTTGGGGACTGTAAGCATGATGAGTCAGAACCAACTCCATGGCACACAACAACAACAACAACAACAACAAGCATGATGAAGGCAAGAATCAGGCCTTTGTTTCAAACCACTGCTGGGTGGCTTGTAACTGTTAACTTTTAACTTAGTAGTCCAGCACAAGCTATTTGAATCACACAAGATTCTCACAGGAGGGTTAAAAGACTCAGGGAATTTCATCTTCCTGAGTATAAGATACAGCAAATAGAGTTGAAATTAAAAAGGATAGTTCAATTTATGGGGAAAATCCAAATAGTTCTCCCAGATCTAGAATTGTAACATTTGCAAGTCTGTGACCTAAGAAGCACAATTTAACCTCTTTGTGTTTTTATTTTCTCATCTGTAAGAACCAGGTGAGCTAGAGTGTAAACTGGTTTATCACAGAATTTTACCAGATAAAGACTAAGGATATCAGAGAAAGAAAAGGCTGATTACTTATTTTTCTTCAAAAAGGCAAGGAATAAGTTTCTTCAACAAATCTAAAATGCCTTTAAATGCAAAAGATGTAATTTTTTATCTTCCACAAAGAAAGAAGAAAAAAATAACCTGCCAATGCATCTATATGATCTAACATTTTTTGTATTGCTTACAATCATCATTTTATATTATTTATGTAACCCTTTACATAAGACATTCTTATCATATATGATTCTTGGGTTTACATAGAAATAAAAAGCTTATGTGTTAATTAGATTGTAGTAGTACAATGGAGAAATGCTTGCTAGCATATGCAAATCTAAATGTGATTTTTTTTTTGTTTTGTTTTATTTTTAAAAATCTAACTCCACTGACAATTAGGTAAATTCACTATACTTGAAATTGATATCCATTCTGAAACTTATATGTTGTGTCACTGAAGTCTTGAGAAGCTCATGACAAATAAACCTGATGTGGTAATGGTAGTTATGAGTGTTGTACTCTAAATCTCCAGCAATCTGTAATACACAGACTGTCCTGTAAATCTACAACTATCATGAGACTGCTAGGATGCAGACTCTAACCAGTGGCATAAGGCCCTGCACAGGTGCTTTATCTATGTGATCCAGTTGGGTCTCACACACAAAGGCACTTTAAAAAGTGTTGCCAATTGAAAGTCATTATTATTATTTATAGAAAATAGACAGTAAACATCAGGAACAGATTTGAGCTGAACCCGTCTCCTCCGCAGACCATACTTAACACCATAGGAAAGGGACCCAGTTATGTCTAAAAGAGGACTGACTTATCCTTCCCTGGAAAAGTAATGTTGATTTTTGTGTCACTGGGCAGGCACACCAGGGATCAGCTGTCAGCAGGTGTGTTGCAGTACAAGTGCTGGGTTCATGTTGTCAGCTCAGGTCAGGTGCAGTGTGGTTATGTTCATTCTTTCTCTCTATCTGCCTTGTTCCACAATAGTTTTTAGTCTGCTCTGTCCCCTTCATTTACTGATCTAGCTCTCAGGCAGTTTCAATACAATCCTGTGACAGTGGTAGTTTCAGGAACATCACAACTGTTCTCAAGGTGCAGTTGTTTTAAAGGACAATCACTGTAGGGACATGTTCCCCTCCAGGCTCTTATTGATCTAGAGGTCCCCAAATCTCTATGGATCTGCCACTTATATAGGCAAACTTGTTGATTTCAAGGTAGAATTCTCCCTAGCAGCATGGAAGCTTTACCAATCCTCCTAAAGGGATTGCAGTGTGGTAGATTACAACACAAACCCAGGGCCAATAGGACCACTGTAATTCTATATTTAGGCCATATTCCTAGTCACTACTTGGGTGGAAGAGAACTAGAAAGAAACATACAATTTGTTTTATTCTAAAGGTTTTCAAAAGTCACTGTGTAGTGAATTACCTGGGAAAGCTACTTAAATGCAAATTTCAAGGGTTGGCCCATGGAGACTCTTGTTTGGACCCAGCAATCTAGATGGTTAACAAGTAATATTAACACTATAAGAAAACTCAAACATTTCAAACAGCCTTCAGAAACACTACTTAATATTACTAGGTTACTTGGTACTTCTCTTCAACATATAATGTAGTACATTTTGAAATCTCAAAAAAGATTGATTTGATGCCAGGTTGTCCCAAAATATGCATGGGCTCTAAAGCAGTTAATAAATATATTCCTATTTTAGAAAAAAGTTACCAGGTTGGCCAAGTAGTCAGCATGATAGTTTGCTAACAAAAATGTTGGTGATTTAAGAAAAAAAGTCATGGCAATTTACTTCAGCTGGTGCAAACCCTATGGATCACAGTTCTACTCAGACACAGGCAAGGTAGGTGTCAAGTAGATGGCGACTGCATTTTTTGTTGTTGTTTAGCTTTTATCTTAGGAAAGAACACATATAGTTGTTTGGGGCAGCATTCTTAGTTTCAAAATCTGAAGCTAAGTTATGTGCCAGCTATGGTGGCAGGAAGGAGCCCTGGTAATACGGTGGTTAAGTGTTGGGCTGCTAACCAAGAGATCAGCAGTTTGAATCTACAGATTGCTCTTAAGAGAATGACGAGGCAGTCTGCTTGCTTCCTTAAAGATGTACAGCCTTGGAAACCCTCTGCAGTAGTTCTACATCCTAAATGGTGGCTATGAGTCAGAATTGACTCAGCTCTAATAGGTTTGGTTTTGGTTTGAAGTGATGGCGGGACTTTCTTTTCGAACATCAGGCAAAGTGGAAGAGACAAGGTTTTCACCCACACTGAAGTGTCTAAATGTCTAATAAATCTACATGAAACTCTTGGTTTTTTTTTTAATCAGAGTAAAAGGTTATGCTCGCAATATACTTGAGAATAGGATGTTCCAAAGTGATTTGCAGACTTGAATTAAGGCTCAAATATTCTAGCAAGGAATGTAATTTTCTTAAGAGTACAGGTGAACTCGTCTTCGTATGGGGCAGAAACAGAGGTTAAGTGATGTGTGCAAACTCGTTCTATGAATCAATGGTGAAACTAAAATAGACTATGTGATTTCCTGCTTTTTCTTACGTTAATCATTACCCTTTTGCATTTTTGATGAGATAACAATACATTCTAAAAGTATTAGGCAAATAGTAGAAAATGGATTCAAAATGAAACAGCAAAAAGCACAGTACTTGCACATGTGGCGTTCAGTTATTTTACTTTTATTTAACTGAAGCAATTAAAACATTATGCAAGAAGAATAAATAGACATATTCAATGTTTCATCTAAATATTTTTAAACTTTGTAATCTTCTAACTTTTAAAAATGATTCCTTAAATAACTTACACATCTTTGCTATTACTAGTCCTTTGTATTTCTTTTTTTTATTGCTATTATTTGGGAAGTAATTTTAATATTAAACTCAGTCATTTTGACTTATAGGGACCTTATGTAGGGTGCCCAAGAGGGCTGCTATCCACAAGGCTGGAAGTTCAAC
>NW_006408613.1:9321240-9357709 GCF_000296735.1 Chrysochloris asiatica | reverse complement strand
TTAGCATTTCCAAAATTAAAATTGTCATATCATTAACTCTTTCCTTTTAATAATTTAAATAACCAAATATACCTTATCATAAACTCAGACTGCTACATCTTTCTTCCATAAAGTAGTTGGTAGGTTTCAATGATGGCCTTTCTGTAAGCAGCTAGGTGCTCTATGGTTTGTGACACCAAAGGTCCTCAACCATAAATTCAAACCTTAAATATATCTTAAAATTATCTTTGTTAATATTGCATATTATGAATCGGGCTATTTATCTCACGGTCAGCAGTTCCGTGGGAGAAAGATGAGGCTTTCTGTTCCTATAAAGATTTACAGGCTCGGAAACCCTGTACGGGGTCGCTGTGAGTCAGAACCGACTTCACAGCACATAATAATAACAACAACAACAACAACTTCCCCAGAGAAATTTTTTCTTCTAATATAATTTGCGAAATAGATTTAAAAAAAGAATGTTGGTCTTCTGACATAGATTATCTGCAGGGGTTTTGCACTCTGGCACTTTCCTTAGTGTCAACAATCTGGCTTCTTTAAAATCTGTGTCATGCCATAAATCCAGATTAATATTAGAGTTAAATGCATCAAATTTGTTACATAGAAATTCTAGAACTGTGTTTGATGCTGTATATATATTTTTTCGGGGGAAAAAATGTTTTAGATCCAAAGTGTTTTACAATTGTTGACAGAAAATACTTGTGAAATTTTACAATAAAAAGAAACACCATTTCCAGTTGTAATGTAGGTACCTGCTATATTTGGATTTTGAAAATAATTTTTAATGCAGCATCACACCAGGAGTCCATTCTAGGTACTAGGCTTGCAAATATAAATACCTTTGTTAATTGATTTTGTGTATTGGACTTCTAACCTCCAAGTCAGCAGTTCAAACCCACCACCCACCCTGCAGGGGAAAGATAAGGCTTTCTGCTTCCATAAAGATTTACAGCCCAGAAAACCTATGCACATTTGCTCTATGAATCTTACCAGATTTGACAGCACCTAGTAACAGCTATTTTCTAAATTCTCTAGGTAGCATGTTGAGGAGAATACCGAAAATTCATGAATGTAGTTTATCTATTCAACTGAGCCTTAAAGCACATGTGGTAATTAGAATATTAGGTAGGCAAGTGATAACTCAGTGAAGAAATGTCCTGTTATTTTTGCTGTTATGGGTCTTCGAGTGTGTTCCGATTCCTAGCGACCCAGTCCTGTGCCATCTCACAATTATTGTTATGTTTCAGCCCATTGTCATTGCCACTGTGTAAATCCTCATTGTTGGGAATCTTCCTTTTTCATTGACCCTCCAATTTAAGAAGTATAATGTCCTTATTCCAGACAACATATCAAAAGAGCAAGAGACAAAGTTTTGCCATCCTTGCTTCTAGCAAGCATTCTTGTTTTACTTCATCCAAAACAAATAAGTTTTTCTTCTGGCAGTTCATGGTATTTTTAATATTCTTTGCTAATGCCGTAATTCAGATGCATCTATTCTTTGTTCTTCCTTTATCAAGGTCCAACCTTCACATGACATGCATATGAGGTTTTTGAAAACACCATGGGTGGGTTAGGCACACCAAACTCCCCAAACTAGTATCTTTGTGCTTTAACATTTTAAATTGTTTAAGGCAATCTTTTGCAGTAGATTTGCCTTATGCAGTATGTAGTGTGATTTCTTGACTTCTACTTTCATGAGCATTGATTGTAGATCCAAGAAAAAGGGACGCCTTTGACAACTTCCATCTTTTCTCCCTTTATCAAGATATGATGTTTGGAGGATTCTCATTTTCTTTACATTATGGTACAATCCATACAGAAGAGCTGTATTCTTTGATCTTCATCAGTAAGTATTACAAGTCCTCTTCAATTACAGCAAACAAAGTTTATCATCTACGTATCATAGGTTGTTAATCAGTATTTCTCCCATATTAATGCCACTTTATTATTTATATAATCCAGTATCTCAGATTATTTGATCAGCATGCAGATTGAATAAGTATGGTGAAATAATACAACCCTGGAAGCCATCTTTCCTGATTTTAAGCCATTTAGTATCGTCTTGTTCTGTTCTAACCATCTATGTACAGGTTCGTCATGAGCACAATTGCATGTTTTGGAACACCCATTCTTTGCAAAATTATCCATAATTTGTTATGATCCATACAATCATATGCCTTTTCACAGTGAATAAAGCACAAGGAAATATCTTTCTGGTATTGTCTGGTTTTAACCAAGATCCATCTGTCATCAACAATAATATCATTCATTCTATGTCCCCTTCTGAATCCAGCCTGCATTTCTGGCAGCTTCCTGTTGATGCCTTGTTGCAACCATTTTGAATTAACTTCAGGAAAATTTTACTTGCATGAGATATTAATAATTATGCTCGATATTTTTTGCATTTCATTGGATCACCTTTCTTTGGAATGGATACAAATATACATCTCTTACAATGGGTTGGCCAGGTAACTCTTTCCAAATTTCTTGGCACATACAAGTGAGTGCCTCCAGTGGTGTTGAAGGATTTCAATTTAATCCTGAAGCATTGGTTTTTCCCAATGCTTTCAGTGTAACTTGGACTTCTTCCTTTAAGGTCATAATTGTTGACCATATGCTACCTTTTGAAATAGTTTCTTCCTTCAGGGTCATAATTTTGATCATATGCTACTTTTTGAAATAGTTGAGCATTGTTTAGGGATGAGTTTTCTAGAAAAATGATACCAGTGAAAAAAATACATATGTTGTTGTTAAGTGCCATCAAGTCAGTTCCAACTCATATAGCAACCCTGTATAGCGTTTCCAAGGAGTGGCTGGTGAGCTTGAACTACTGACCCTGTGGTTGAAACTGGCCTTACAGTCCAAGGCATTAACTTACAGCACCACAACAGAACTCCTTTATATATATATTGTTGTTTTTAAGTGTTGTTGAGTGGGTTCAGATTCATAGTGAGCCTGTATAGGGTTTCCAAGGAGCAGCTGGTGAGTTTGAACCACTGACCTTGCAGTTCAAATGGTTTTGCAGTCTGGCGCATTAACCCACAGTGCCACACCAGAATATTCTCTGTCTTTGTCTTTATATATATATTTGTTGTTGTTGTTATGTGCCGTGGAGTTGGTTCCGACTCATAGCCACCCTGTACAGGGTTTCTGAGGCTGTTAATCTTTACGGGAGCAGAACACCTCATCTTTCTCCCACGGAGCAGCTGGTAGTTTTGAACTGCTGACCTTGCGGTTCGCAGCCCGATTCGTAACCACTATGCTACCAGAGCTCTCTCTCTCTCTCTCTCTCTCTCTCTCTCTCTATATATATATATATATATATATATATATATATATATATATGGAAATTCTAGCCTAATCAAGTTGACACAAAACTCTAACAATTACACTCCACCCTTGTCAACTTGAGCCCTATAAGCTGTACGGATGATCTCTAAATAAATAAAATTGTCAAGTCATACTTGCATCTAACATGATATAACTAAAATTATGCACAACCAAAAACACACTGACCCCATTTTTGTCTTATATTTCACAAATGAGCAAAGAGAAATATTTGATACACAAAAGCAAATCAAAACAAAATATATATATTCACTTTAATGTCCAAAGGACACATTCTGCAAGTCAGGCTTCTGCCCATAGGCACATAGCCTTACTCAGTGCTCAGGCCTAGTCCATAGCTATTCTGGCTTTTCATGACACCATCTCCACTGTCCATGTGTTTCCAGGCAAGGATCACAAGCTCCAGTCATGCCTCTCCTTAATGATTTTCCTGGGATTGTCTGTTCCTGTCATTTTCCACAATTACAATTTTGACAATCACAATGAATCCTACTAACAATTACTCACAATTGAGATCTTAAAATTCTACCAGCATCATCTACTACCCCCTTTTACCAGACTCATCTTTAAAAGAGGGAAACTGTTCAATGGGGATGCTACTATACCCCCTTCATTCTAAAACTAAGCACACCCATGAAAGCTTGTAAGCCAGCCACCTTCTTGCCTTTATAGCCACCCATTTTTGACAGACATTATCTAAATTGCCCATCCCTATCAACGTAGTATGCTGAGGAGGCAATCATGTTCTTTGATCTGAAGAATATTTTATTCTAGTTGGAATTTTGAGCAACTGTATCCATAAGCAAAAATCTAATTCATCAAATTGTAGCAATTTTCATTGGCTCACAATATCAAACATATTTATCTCCTTAGGTTTTGATCACAACTTAACTCTAGCTATCAAAGCTAGATCAAATGGGTACCACCTACAATTCTGGACACTTACACACACCTTCCTGCACTTAACCCCAGTTGGCCATTTCTCTCGTAGTCCTAGCCATATGAGCTAGGTCAGTGCTGGTGGGTCAGGAGTTCCCATAACTTCCTAAATTTAAGACCACACAGCCTTCCCTCTTCTTTTATCTCAATGTGCCAATAGAACATTTGCTGCATTTTCCCCAATTTCACTCACATGTAGAGCCAGGTAGTCACCAGTAAGCATAAATCTCTCTGGTTCCCTTTAACTTTCAGTCTTAGAAGGGTGTTTTCTCTGATAAACCAACTTTCCTTTCCTTGATGCTTCCAAAACTCAGCCAAATAATTTTTTTTTTTTTCCTGGAAATCCTGTTCTCCCAGTAGTTCTGGGTTGGTATGCATGTCTTTTCAAATGCAAATGTGCCAACTCTGAAGTCTTTGGGTGGGGCTCAGGATTTCACTTAAAACCCCATACTCCACAAAGGCTTAAAGCAAGAATTGTATTTCCTCCAGGCAAATTCTAACTCCCTTTTAGCAAATCCAATCAAGTATAGGCTAAAAGGAGGTTTACAAACTCTCTGTAATCATAATTCCCAATATTCCTACCACATATGTATGTCCATTTTACAATAATAGCCAGGAGAAAGCAATATCCATAAGGTAGTAAAATACATAAACCTTTTTTAAAATACCCAAGTTAAATCTCTTCTCCAGTGGAATGACCTTATGCATATGGCCTTGAGCCTTCGTTGTTGTTGTTGTTGTTGTTGTTGTTGTTGTTGTTGTTGTTAGTTACCATCAAGAGGGTATTGACTCTTAGCAACCCTCTGCACAATAGAATGAAACACTACCCTGTCTTGGGTCAACCTCAAACTTAAGCCATTGGCCAATCCATCTCTCTGGGGGTCTTCCTCTTTTTCTCTGGACCCTCCACATTACCAAATATGATACCCTCTCCAGTGACTTGTCCCTCCTGACAATATGTCTGTAAAGTGAGAGACAAAGTCTGGCCATCCTAGCCTTTAAGGAGCACTCTGTCTGCACTTCTTCCAACACATATCTGTTGGCTCTTTTGGCAGTCCATGGCACTTTCAATACTCTCCTACAACACCATAAATGCATCAATTCCTCTACTGTCTTCCTCATACACTGTCCAACCTTCACAAACACATGCAGTTATTGAAAATACATTGACTTGGGTCAGGGGCACCTTAGTCCTCAAGCTGACACCTTTGCTTTTCTACACTTTAAAAAGTTCTTGTGCAGCAGATTTGCCTAATGCAATACACCATTTGATTTCTTGGCTGCTGCTTCCATTGATTGTTGTTGTTGTTGTTAAGTGCCATCGAGTCGGGTCCGACCCATAGCGACCCTGTACAGGGTTTCCGAGGGTGTAAATCTTTACGGGAGTAGAAAGCCTCATCTTTCTCCTGCGGAGTGGCTGGTAGTTTCGAACCGCTGACCTTAAGGTTTGCAGCCCGATTCGTAACCACTACGCTACCAGAGCTTCCATTGATAGGTGGTGGTTAATCCAAGGAAAAGGAAGTCTTTGACAACATCAATCTTTTTTCCATTAGTAAGACTGTTGTTTATTGGTGCAGTGGTGAGGACTTTTGTTTTCTTTATGTTGAGATGCAATCCTTATCGAAGGCTGTGATCTTTGAACTTCATCAGTAAGTATTTTAAGTCCTTTTCACTTTCAGCAAGAAAATTTGTGTTACCTGCATATTGCACGTTATTAATGAGTCTTCCTCTGTAGCATATTGTAGTTGTTAACTAGTCTTCCTCTGGTATCTTGTTCTTGTGAGTTGGGATGCGATTCTTGAGGTCAGTAGTTCAAAACTACCAAAGGGGCTGTCAATGGAAGATGAGGCTTTCCACTCTCTTACACTTGGGACTTTGGCAAGGGGGATTCAAGTAGGCCCTGGCCTGCCATCATCAGCCCTGTGTATCCAGTGTTTCATTGGCTCCAGACAACTCTAGAAGTTGCTGCTCTTCTCTCCATTGAAGTTGTATCTGAGTAATTGATGAATTCTTCCATAATTGGAACCTGGCTTTGGTTTGACTGATGATATTGATTACTACTAAACTTCTCCATTTTAGCTTCCTACAGATGTAGTCGATTTGATTCCTGTGTACTCCAATTGGTGAAATCCATTTGTGTAGTCACCATTTATGTTGTTGAGAATAGGTATTTGCAAGTCATTGGTCATGCAAGATTCTATCATGTGATCTCCACCATTATTTATATCGTTGTTGTTAAGTACTGTGGAGTCAGCTCCAACTCATAGTGATCCTGCACAGGGTTTCCAAGGCTGTAAATCTTTACGGGAGCAGAATGCCTCATCTTTCTCCCACAGAACCACTGGTAGTTTCGAACTGCTGACCTTGAGGTTGGCAGCCCGATTCGTAACCACTACACTATATCATTAGGGTCATATTTTCCAACTTCTGATCCTTCCTATTTGTTTCTACTTTAGCATTTAAATAACCAGTAGTTAATTATCAATGAATTTTTATTGCATATTAAATGAATTTCAGTCTGAAGAAGTTTGCAGAATTCTTCTATTTCATCATCACTGTCTTTAGTGGTTGGCAATAATAGTGATATTAAATTGGTCTTCCTTGTAGACCATTACAAGGAAGTATGGGTATTATGCTATTACAGACACCATTGTACTGCAAGATCTTAAAATATGCTTTTGATTATGAATGCAATACCATTGCCCTTCAATTTGTCATTCCTGGCATCATAAGCCATTGTTGTTGTTGTTGTTGTTGTTGTTAAGTGCTGACTAATCAGTATGACAGCGACCCTGTATATTTCAAAATGGCCAATACCAGCTCATTTCAGATCACTAATGTCTAGGATATTGAAATTTATGCCTTCCATTTAGTTTTTGGCAACTTCTAGTTTTCCTAGTTTCATACTTTAGGCCTTCCACATTCTGATTATTAATGGATATTGTTGCTGTGTCTTCTCATTTTTAGTTATGTCCTATTAGCAAATGAAGGCCTGAAAGTTTTTCTCCATCCATATCATTCAGGGCAGTTCTACTTTGAGGAGGTAACTCTTCCCAGTCATCTCTGAGTGTCTTTCAACCAGAAAGACTCATCTTCTAGCATTATATCAAATAATGCTCCACGGCTATTCTTAAGATTTTCAGCGGCTAACCATTCAGAAGTGTTCCACCTTTCCTTCTTCCTAGTCTATTTCATTCTGGAAGCTTTGCTGAAACCTGTCCACCGTGGTTGACCCTACTGGTATTTAAAATACTGGTGATGTAGCTTCCAACATTATAGAATACACAAGTCACCACAGTAAGACACACTGAAAGATAAGTGGTATCATACTGTTATTTTTGTTGTTGTTGTGTGTCGTGGAGTCGGTTCTGACTCAGAGCAACCCTGTACAGGTTTTCCGAGGCTGTAAATCTTTACGGAAGCAGAAATCCTCAACTTTCCCCCACGAAACAGCTGGTATCGAACTGCTGACCGTTAGACAAGCAGCCGGATTCATAACCACTATGCTACCAGAGCTCCTTATTATTAGAATAGTATTATTGGAGAATACGAGATGCTTGGGAAACTGTTGAATGCATACAAATGAGAGTCCAGCATCTGGTAAATTTTGGCACAGTAGAAATAGATGAAACCATAATTGTTGTTGCAACTGTAGTTGAAGTACATAATTAATGCTGTTGTTGTCGTCGAGTCGATTCAGACTGATTGTGACCCTGTATAGGGTTCCCAAGGAGCAGCTGGTGGGCTTCAGTTGCTGACTTTGTTAGTCCAGTGCTTATCCTGCTCTGCCACACCAGAAATGCATAATAAGTGTTTAGAAATTAATTATGGAATATTAGGGATTATTGCAATGAATTTTATTATGGTGAAAATACAGAAAGGAAAACAAAAAAGGAATTTTAAAAAACACTAGTAAATTGAAAATTTCAAAAAAAACATGCAGTTTGACCATTGCTATTTGGATTATGTTATTTATCCTTCATCAAGTAACCAAAAATCACACTTGATATGTGAGGTAAAAGGCAATTTAGAATTCATGTCAAGACTATTTTTCCAGTGATTTATCATCTAATTGACTAGGTACAAAATCAAGTACTTACAGGTGGAATTAGGAGTCCTGGTGTGATGCTATTGGATAAGCACTCAACTGTAATGTCAGTTTGAACTGAAAGAAGGTTGGTTCAAATCCACCAGCCACTACTTGGAATGTCTATACAGGGTCACTGTGAGTCAGAACAGACTCCATGGTACTTAACAACAACAAGAAGATGGAATTAGGAAATTGGAGAAAAGTGGCATATGAAATAAATATAATTTTATTATCTGTTGGTTTAGAAATGCAGGAATCATTGGCTATAGCTTTTATATTTTTATTTCATTTCTAATAAGTAATTCAGTTAATCTAATTCCCTGAGGTAGGTGTTTGGGTTGAAAAATTATAATACAGAATATAGTATTCAAATATGTAGATATCTTACTAAAAACTCTACCGTAAAGTGCCGAAGGAGACTGAGTAATAATTTGAACAAGCATGGTTTTAGATACATTTCCAATTTTGATAAAATATGCTTCATTTTTCCCTTCTGAGACACATCACTTTTGCCTCTTTCAGTACCTTGTAAGCCTTGTGTTTAACTCCAAATTTGCATTCAACAAATGTTCAAATGTTTGCTTATGTTTATGTGAAAATTACTAAAAGAATATGAAACTACTATAGTTTCTTACGTTAGTGACCATATAAAATAATTTTTAAAAGTTAAATAGGAATCAAATTCTGTAAGTTTATCCACTTTAAAAATTGCTCATTCTTTCCATCAGATTATAAGTCTCCTTTTGAAAATATTTCCTGAACATCTGCAGTGCTGTTATTTCACATATTGCAGTACTGTTTTTAAAATGTTTGTGTCATAGGGCCACCCATGAAGTTTTTGGTCAGACATATGAAACTCTATTTTAATTATGTTACTGTTGTTGTTAAGTGTCATTGATTCGGTTCTGACCCATAGCAACCCTGTATAGGGTTTCCAAGGAGTGGCTGGTAAGTTTGAACCACCAAACTTGTGATTCAAATGACTTTGCAGTCCAGAACATTAGCCCACAGTACCACACCAGGACTCCATTTTAATTATAGTTACCTATAAACATGTAGGCTAATGTATTAGATTGCAAAGTCATTTGAACTACAAGGTTGGTGGTTCAAGCTCATCGGCTGCTCCGTGGAAACCCTATACAGGGTCGCTCTGGATTGGAATCAACTCCATGGCACTTCACAACAACATAAACATCTGAAAATTAACTACTAAATCCAGTTTCTGAGCTTCATCAATTTTTCCTAGCCCCATCTTTCCCAAATCTAATTCAATAGTGATCAATGGTTTAATGAAGACCCACAACTTCTATAGCTACTGCTTGGTTTCCTTACACCACTAGCCATCTCATCTTTTCCATGTTTAAGACTAGCTTCAATGCAGCCTACACTCCAATTAGAAAATGTGACATTCTGGTCCTTATGTCCAGCAATATGAACTTACAAGATGTGGTACCTTTTTAATTCTCTGTAGAATTTGAACGACTATTCATTTATTAAATAGTACTCAGTGATTCTAATTCTTAAGTAGCTTGAGAAATCACATGATTGATCAATTACTCAACCATGTTTTCTGATTTGTTCAAATGTGTAACATGAAAGCCTTTGTCAAATAACTTGCTGACCAGCATTTACAGTATTGCAAAACTGGAAGGCTAGTGGTTCAAGCTCACTAGCTGCTCGTTGGAAGCCCTATTCAGGGTTGCTATGTGTTGGAATTGATGTGAAGGTACTTCACAACAACAACAATGATCTACCTGTCTAGGAACCCTACAAAATCAATAAAATTAATTTGCAATTTGATGAGAATATATTCCATGTTTGCATTTTAGAAACAAGATCACTACTTCCTTTTAAGTTTTTACTAATATCTAGATTTTCTTAAGTGTGGCACCAATTTTGTGATCTTGGGTAACATAAGACTACTTCTAAGGTTGTTTCTCAATAGTTTTCTTGTTAGTATTAAATTACATAGTGCCTGGTTTGAGATAATGTTTGCTAAAGGGCATTTTTAAAAGACTATAACCATGCTCAGAATTTCTGAAGCTGAGGAACTGAAGGAAAAATTCAAGCTTTGACTTGCAATATTAAAGATTCTACAGGCAAAATAATTATGATGCAGAAAGCATCCAAGAAGATGGAAGGAATACACAGAGTCACTGTACCAAAAAGAAATGGTTGATGTTCAACAATTTCAAGAGGTAGCATATGATCAAGAGTCAATGATCCTGAAGGAAGAAGTCCAAGAGACATTGAAGGTATTGCCAAAGAACAAGACTCCAGAAACTGATGAAATACAAATCGACATCTTAGAACAAAGTGATGCAGATCTGGAGGCACTCACTCATCTATGCCAACAAATTTGGAAGCCAGTTACCTGGTAAACTGATTAGAAAAGATCCATATTTCTACCCATTCCAGAGAAAGGTAACAAAACAGAATGTGGAAATAATTGGATATCATTAATATTGCATGCAAGTAAAATTTTGCAGAAGAGATCATTCAAAAATAACTGCAACAGTACATTGACAGAGAACTGCCAGAGGTTCAAGCCAGATTCAGACTAGGATCTGGAATGAGGGATATATTTAATGATGTCAGATGGATCTTGGCTGAAAGCAGAGAATACCAGAAAGATGTTTACTGTGCTTTACTGACTATGCAGAGGTTTTCAAATTTTGTTGTTCATGACAAGCTATGGACAACATTGCATAGAATGAGTATTCCAGAACACTTAATTGTACTCATGAGGAACCTGGACATAGACCAAGAAGCAGTTGTTTGAACAGAAAAACGGAACACCAAATGGTTTAAACTTAGGAAAGGTATGAACCAGGGTTGCATATTTTCATAATATTTATACAATCTGTATGCTGAGCATATAATTCAAGAAGATAATCTTACGAAGAACATGGCGTTAGGATTGGAGGAAGACTTATTAACAACCTGCGTTTTGTAGATGATACAACATTGCTTGCTGAAAGTGAAGAGGACTTAAAAAACTGATGAAATTCAAAGATCACAGCCTTTGGCATGGACCTCAATGTAAAGAAAACAAAATCCTCATCACTGAACCAACAAATAGCATCCAGATAATTGGAGAAAATACTGAAGTTATAAAATACTTCATTTTGTTCAGATCAATCATCAACACTCCTGAAAGAAACAGTTCAGAAATCAAACATCACATTGCATTAGGTAAATCTGCTTCGCAAAACCTCTTTAAAGCGTTGAATAGCAATGATGTCAATTTGAGAATGAAGGTACACCTAACTTCATATGCATGTGAAATTTGGACAGTCGATGAAGAAAATCATAGAAGTATTGAAACATTTGAGTTATCTTGTTCAAGGATAATATTAAAAGCACCATATTAAAAGCCACACAAATCTGTATTGGAAGAAGTACAGCCAAATGGCCAGACTTCCTCTCTCAAACTTCAGATATATTATCAGGAGGGACCAGTCAGTGGAGAAAGACATACTTGGTAAAGTGGAGGGTTGTGAGATAAAGAGGAAGACCCCCCAGTGAGATGGATTAGCACAGTGACAACAGCAATGGGTTCATGCATACCAACAATTGTGAGTTTAGTGCAGGATTTGACAGTGTTTTGTTCTGTTTTAGATAGGGGTGCTATGAGTCAGTAAGGACTCAATGGCACCTAGCAACAACAATCAGATTTTTCATACATATATAAAAGAATGGAGTTCTGATGTGGCGCTCTGGATTCATGTGCTAGACCACAAAGTAGTTTTGAACTGCAAGCTTGGCAGCCACTCCTCAAAAACCCTATACAGGGTCGCTATGGATTGCAACTGACTTGAAAACACTTAACAACAACAATAATATAAAAAAAATATGCATCAATGATTTTATTTAGCTGTTTTTGTTGTTAGGTGCCATCAAGTCGGTACCGACTCATAGTGACCTTATGCACAGCAGAACAAAACACTGCCGGATCCTGGGCCAACCACACTATTGTTTCCATGCTTGAGTCATGAACAATTAAATTAGTGAAATATTTTGAATGATTACATAACAAATTCAGAGAACCACCCCAGTGTATGCAATACTGAATGCTGAAATGGAGTTCATGGGTAGTGTAAGTAGTTCATGCTAATCCAAAAAGTGAGAAGTTCAGATTCACCCAAAGCACTTCAGAAAAAAAGATATGGTCATCTACTTCTGAAAAATTCTCTGCTGAAAGCCCTATGTGTTCTAGCTCTACTCAGACATATAGGGGCTGTCATGATTCAGAGTTGACTGCAAGGTAATTGCTTTAATGCTGAAATTCACAATCAATGAATATAAAATTAGCTTACTGTGGGAGGGAAATCCTGATCAAATCTATTTACTTGTTTATAGTAAAGAACAGTTTGCACTGGCATGTTATCTAGAATATATAGAATTTAAGTTGTTCAAAACTAGTGAAAGGCCCAGAGACCTTATAGATTCAGTAAACCCACTGGAATATGCATAAACAAAGACTAGCTCTCCTTTTACTCAATAATCCCATTCAAGTCCCATTCAAAGTCATTCACAAATTTTCTCCAGTACAGTTTATCTTTTTTTGGTTTTCTTTTCTGACATTCTCCACAGTTCTCAAAGAATAGCTCAGTGATCTTATTATTAAAGTGGTTAGTGTATAAGTAAGTAGTTTTATGAGCTCTTAGCCCTAGACCTTCATTAGATTTTTATATAATATCCAATTCTATCTATACTCTTAGTACTTTGAAATGTAATCTTTGCTTCTAGATAATCCAAACTCATTTGAAGTAATGAAGTCATTAATTCTTTCTTTCTTTCAACAAGCATCTATTGAGTGCTTATGTTTTATGCTGTATACTATACATGGCACTTCCAATTACATAAAGAAATAGCTTTCAGGTAATAGTTACACCTGAAATAATTATAATTATACCTAAAATAATAGAGGAAAGAGAGAGAAAAAGTATTGGGGTAGGTTAAACTTAAAAATCGTTAGGTAATGCTACATTTGAGATGCTGGCATTTGAATAGGTCAGAAGGAGATAAAGGAGAAAGTCATTTGTATGTCTGGACAAAGAGTACTATGGAGAGAGGCAAAGTCCTGAAGTGGAAATGTATTTAGCATGTTTGAAAAACATCAATGAGATCATAGTGGGTGGACTGGCTGAGTCAGGGAAGGATGGTAACAACCGTTGAAGTCAAAGAAACCCAAGGCCCTTTCATGTTAGGCATTGTGGGTCTTTAAATGATATTTGAGTTTTCACTCCATTATCAGGCTGTATGCATTGGAATGACATGATTTGTCACATATTTGAAGGAAAGGAATAGTCTGAAGACTTTTTGTTTATTGTCTGTGTAAGAGCAAAGGAAGGAAGGAAAAATCAGGTCAATGGTGATTGTAGTTAACCTCAGGTTAATAGCCTTGTAGATGGTAAGAAATTATTTTCCAGATGAATTGAATTAGGTATATAGAAAAATAGGCATAGTCAAAGAAGACTCCAAAGTTTTAACTGAGCAGTTGGATAGGACTGAGTTGCCATTAAGGGATATTAGGAAGTATATAGAAACAGTAAGTTTGATTCCAAGTAAACTTTGTTCACCTATCTTGATCTGAATTTTTTCTCTTGCTATAATCAATTCCACAATTTTGTAGTTCTTGATCAATCTCCTAGTCTAGAACTACAGCATGATTATGATACCAGTAATTTTGTTTTCTCTCTTTCATCTCTTATAATTATATCCTTTAGACCTAAGCAAGGCACTTAGGCTTTTTAATTGCATTGACTCTGACAACCATAAAAAGTTTTGTCTCATTCCACCACTAACCCTATTCCATTTTATGAGCTTTGCTCAGCTAGTTCTACAACCTGCTGGAGACTATTTTTGCATGTCCCTGCTAATTTTCTATATTTGCCTTTGGGTGCCATTGGCCTTGTTCCATCTTTCTAGTCTCCGTTTGTAGTTTGAGCTCATCAAGAGATTTCCAGTAACGTTGCAGTCTGTTGAAAGGATTGTGATTTTATCAGAAGTTCAGTTTGAGAGCCTGGTGTTCTCTTTCAAACTTTTTTCTCTTTTAGTCTCTTCCCATCTCTACATCAAGCTCATTAAGTTTGATTTCCTTCAGAATGCATTAAACATATCCACCTTGCCTCTACCAGTAACCAAAACTCTAAAATCCCTTACAATCTTGTAATTTGTAATTACCTCGATTGATTCTTTTAATCACCCCCTGGAATAAATCCAGTTCAGTAATTATTGATTATACATTATGTGAGAAACACAGGACATGGTAAGGTGAATAAGACATAGCCGGAGCCTGGAGTAAACATCACCCTAAACATTGTTTTCTGAGCTATGGTAAGTGTAATAATTGTGATATGTTATGAGTTCAGGTTGGTTTTTCTTTTTTAACAGCTCTTGAAAAATTCTTTATGGCTGAATGAATGAATGGATGTAGTAGAATGTAACTGGAAATTAGAGTGTGTAAATGCATTCAAGTAAGACAAAATACAGCATATTCAGAAGATACAAAATTTTTAGGAAGCCAAGAACTTAAAGTGTAAGATTTGAAATTCTGGCCTGAGCTTCATCAAAAGTTTTGCTTGCAATACTAAATCAGCATTATTCTTTTCATTCATAGTTTTTTAAAGTTTTGTAACTTGATAATGCCTTTAAAAAGAAAACTTAATAGTATATATAGGTTAAGTGCATCGAGCCAGTTCCGGGCCCATAGTGACACTCTATTTAGAGTTTCCAAGGAGATGCTGATGGGTTTGAACTGCCGACCTGGTGTGGTGCTGTAGAATAAGCACTGGTCTGCAAAATCGGTTTGAACGGCAAGGTCGATTTGAACAACAACAGCAACAATATATATATATCGTCAAGTCGATTCCAACCCATAGCAACCAGTTATATAGAGTTTCCGAGGGGCGACTTATGAACTTGAACTACCGACCTTGCGGATCAAACTGACCTGGCAGTACAGCGCATTAACCCAGCTCCACACCAGGACTCCATAACTGTTGTTGTTAGACCATCGAGTCAGTTCCAACCCATATCGATCACGTATAGGGCTTCCGAGAAGCAGCTGGTGTGTTTGAACTGCTACCGTGCTGTTCAAAACGACCTTTTGGACTAATGCATTATCCCACAGGGACACACACACACACACACACACACACACACACACACACACATGAAGACAGAGAGAGAGAGAAAGAAAGAAGTTAAGAGTGAGTCCTGCTGTAGCGCTGCGGGTTAACACGCTGGACAGTAAGGTTGATTTGAACTGCCAGTTCGGCTGTTCAAACTCAGCCGCTCCGTGGAAACCTCATACAAAGTTGCTATGGGTCTGAACCAACTCAACGCACTTAACAACAACAACAACAACACACACACATATATATATTCGTATACGTTGTTGTGTGCCGTTGAGTCGAATTTTTATATAAATATAAAATTATGTATGTGTGTATGTGTTCTTTTTTTCTGACTGGAACGAAATAGGCTAGAAACAAAGAAGTAGCTACTTCTCCTTTCCTGACCCCTCAGCATTCCTTGAAGCACCTTCACAATTATATAGCATAGCCTGGCAAGCACTGTTGTGGTGAAGGAGATAGAAAGCCCAAGAATTTTTAAGAAAAGGAGTTACATTTGAGTATTGAAATGTTGGATCGCTTTTATGAGAGCAGTGTGGATAGTAAATTTCAAAAGAGCAAAATTAGGAGCAAGGACTGCATGCAAATTATTGCAGTAAACCATGTGAAAAGTGGAGCTATCATCATAGACATCTGAAATTTCAGACTTTGAGATTAAAAAATCAAAACCAAATAGGATGCGGTGCAGTCACTCCCACTCAGGGTGATGCGGAGTATGCTCCACAGGGTTTTCAAGGCTGTGACCTTTTGGAAGCAGATTACCAGGTATTTCTTGTGAAGGGCCCCTTAGTGGTTTCAACTCATCAACCTTTCAGTTAATAGCTTAACCGTTTGGGCCACTGGAGACTATTACTTGAGATTGAGCCTTGTTAAATCAAATTATGAATTAGCTGAGAAATGGAGTTCCACATGCACTGCCTGTAAAACCAATGCTCAGTCTACTATATCTTTCTGCTTTTCAGGCTACTGTTTGGGGATTTCTCCATTAAATTCTTATCAAGTTCTTTGCCACAGTATGTAAAAAAAAAAAAAAAAAAAAAACTTAATGTGAAAGTAAGTATCAAAAAAAATCACATAGAATGTTTATTAAAATACACTGGCCTTGAGATATACAAAAAAAGCGATAATTTGCTCAAGTCTAACATGTTTTTATTCATTCATACCTTGCTTGGTTAATTTCAAGAAGAAATGTAAAAGATCAAAGGATATTTCAGAAAACAGAATAGTCATAATTAAGTGACTGCTAAGGCAGACAGAGTTCTGGTGTGGCACTATGGGTTACTGCGATGGACAGCAAAATCATTTTGAACCATCAAGGTCGACCATTCAAGCACACCAGCCTCTCCTTGGAAACCCTATACGGGATCACTATGGGTTTGGAACTGACTAGACAGCACTTAACAACAAAAAGCAAAAGAGGAAGAATTTTTTTTTTTCTTTCTAAAATTGCAATTGCTTAGCATGCTTGATGTGCTAAGTAAAGACAGAAATTGTCTTCCCTTTGTCAGTTCCACCCTTGAATGATTTGCATGCAGAGAAATAGTCTGAACTGATTAATAGTTGGAAGTGTCTCTGCTGGGTAGTCTCAGAGAAGAAAAGCGGGGAAGGAATAAGCAGGCAGTGAGGGCATTTGAATTGATCCAGGTGCAAGAATTACACATTCGGTAATGGGTCAATTAAATAATCTGTACAGTGACTCCTTATTTCCTTGCCATGAATTGGTTTAATTGAATATGAATTGAAGTAGATTGTTAATTGGAACTTGTCCCTAGGAGTTTTGTACAGACACAAGGAAATTGTAAAGGACTTTGAACATTGTTTACAGAATGGCACGTTAATTTTTTTTATTATTACTCTAAAGAATCTGGGACACAAATAAGTAGATATGTGAAAAGAAATCAAAGCTAATCACTTTCTATCTTTTTAGTTTTTCTGCCAAGAGACACGCTTTTTTGTTGTGTTTCCAAGGCTAGTTGAGGGATGTTTAGAAAGTACTGGTAACTGAACTTTTCCTTATAGTTTAAGTGTTGAAACACCATTGTAAAATTTCATAACAGTGAAAGTAACCATAGAAAATCTCATCACTGAAGTCATCTTGAAATCACATTTCAATTGTTAAAAAAACATTACTTGAAGTTTTATAAGCTTAGTTATTTTTCCTAAATTTTTTATTTTGTTTCAATGCTATTTTCATTATGATTTGATTGTTCCATGTAGTACAGGTATTTAAAACTATTTGTAGTATTTATGTGATAATTTAAATACATTTATTTCTGATTTAAGTATCACATTGGAATGTCAATTTGAAATATTAACCTATTAGAAAATGCTATTCTATCACTTGTTTGTTATAATTTATATTACTAAAATGTATGATATGAAATGTTTGATACATTTCAAATGTCATTCTCCTGTCATAGACAGGTTCAAAAATATATGCTTTATATGTCAAAGTGATCCGTGTATAGACCAACATTTGGTTAATGACAATTAATAGACAGCTTCCTGGACTGAAGGAGGAAATACAGAGTGGCCAAAGTGAAATAAGTTATGTGATGTCTCTTTGAAGAGAAAGAACATTGAAAATTGGGAAAGCAGTTTCAGCCTATTTCTAGCTTGGTGCACTTAGCATTTTATACATTATTGTAATGTCTGATGTTAATAGAACAAAAGAGAATTGTGTGTGTGGTCCAATGAATTGCTTTTATTTGACCTCTTTAGCCATGGTCTTGTAACTATCACCAAAAGAAAGGATGGGACTGTGGGAATAAAGTGCTTGTGGCCCACCATGGGGATTAGATAGCTTGCTAGTAATGCAAATAAGGTGCATGGCACTCTTGTGGTTGTTGTTGTTGTTGGTAAGTGCCATCGAGTCGGTTCCAACTCATAGCAACCCTGTATAGGGTTTCCAAGGAATGGATGGTAAGCTTCAACCACCAATCTTTTGGTTCAAATCAATTTTGTAGTCCTACGCATTAATCCACAGCACCACACCAGAGTCTCTTGCATTGGTGGGTCCATGAAAATACTGTGTATGGATTCCTAACAGGGGAATTGGTCAGCTTTTCCATCCCATTAGACTTAAAATGAGACACCCGAGAATAGGACAAAGTGGATCACTACCACTGAGAAGAAGAAATAAGAATGGAATATGTCCTTTGGAGTTAAGGCCCCTGTGTTGAGAACCCTCTAGAGTCAGGAGCTACAACATGAGACACAGTTGTTGTTGTTGTTAAGTGCCATAGAGTTGGTTCTAATGCAGAGTGACCCTGTATAGGGTTTCTGAGGAGCAGCTGGTGAGCTTGAATCACTGACCTTACAGTTCAAACAGCTTTGCAGTCTGGCACATTAACTCACAGCGCCACACCAGGACTTCACAGTTAGCGATAACAAAAGGTAGAAGAAGAGGAACGGCAGTAGAAGGAGGACACTGACATGCAACAATATGAACATTTTCAAGTTGAGGCTAAATGATAAAGTGGGGTGCCATGCACTTAGAGCGAAAGTACTTTGTTACAGTTGCCCAGGTATCCTGGTGTGGATACCTGGTGTAGGATAAGCACTAAACTAATAATAGTCATGAAAGGAGCTCTGGTAGCATAGTGCTTACGAATCGGGCTGCGAACACCAAGGTCAGCAGTTCGAAACTACTAGCTGTTCCGCGGGAGAAAGATGAGGCTTTCTGCTCCCGTAAAGATTTACAGCCCGGGAAACACTGTACAGGGTTGCTATGAGTTGGAACCGATTCCACGGCACACAACAACAACACTTGCCCTAGCAAAGGGAGAGTCAGGCTGAGATGCTGAGAAACCAAGGGCCAGAGAGAGGCCTACCTGCAAGCTTGACAGACAAGAAACTGTCCTCACAGAACTATATCATGAGTCAATATGTTCATGATTGTGAAATGTTATCTCTTGTTCAGCGACATCCAGTTGGTTCTAACTCATAGCAAAACTGCACAGGGCTTCCAAGGACTGGCTGGTGGGTTTAAACAGCCAACATTCTAGTTAGAAGTTTGGAGCTTATCTAACATGGCCACACAAGAACTCCTGTTATTTCCATAAAATCTACATAAATATAAATATAGTCGGTGAGTTCTGTGTGACCATTGCAATGGATTATCATACCCAGCAGAGAAAGATCCATTGGAGGAATGGCTGGTGTCAGCATTGGTAAAGACTAACATATAGTAAAAGCAGGAATAATATGATAAATATACCCAGCCTAAGAAAAGTAGAAATAATGTATGTAAAATGTAGTTTGATTCTCACTGCTGAGGTGCCCCTGTCTCTGACGGCTTGCTGTTAAACAAATGCTGAAGGCTATTTCTGCTTTCCACCTTGTTTATAAAACCAAAAATTCTCTTAGGATTCTTTTGGTTAATGAAAACAGGTACTTGTGTGGGTGTTTCATAAATATAAAGTGGCATATAAAATATCCTTCAAAAAGTATGAAATAGCTACACTTGATTTACAGTTTCTTGACAGATAATCACTGGTAAGCACATGCTTACCTTGCTTATTGGATAATTTGTCCATGGAATGGGGACAGGTAGAGCTTAAAGCAAATTTCCTCTGATGGTGACAGTGGTAAGAAAGAGGAGGTTCCAGAACAGGAGGAAGCAGGAAATTTTTACATGAATTTTAACTGTCAGTTAAAAATGATATTGAATTTTCTGGAATTCCCCTGTTGAATGCCATCAATAGATCTGTTGAATGCCATCCTGTTGAATGCCATCAATAGATCTGACCCTTCATAAGATGAAAAAGTCCTTTAGGAGCTTTCTTTGCATTGTAGAAGTTTGAGTGATCTGATCTCGTTCTTTCCTGACTTCCTTAATAAAGTCATGCCACCACCAAGGCACCTCTAAGGAGCCCTAGTAACATAGTGGATTATGAGTTGGGCTACTAACCACAAGGTTAGCAGTTCAAATCCACCAGCCACTCCATGGCAGAAAGATGAGGCTTTCTGCTTCTGTAATTTCAGAAACCCTATACAAGGTCACTATTAGCTGGAACTGGCTTGACAGTGCACAATCACCAGCAAGGCACAGCTAAAATGTATTTATTAAAAGATTATTTGTAAACCTTCACAAAC
This sequence comes from Chrysochloris asiatica, assembly GCF_000296735.1. Lineage (NCBI taxonomy): Eukaryota > Metazoa > Chordata > Mammalia > Afrosoricida > Chrysochloridae > Chrysochloris > Chrysochloris asiatica. The sequence goes on along the minus strand of NW_006408613.1, from coordinate 9,337,093 downwards.
TGCTCCAGAATCTCTCCCACTATGCCTATTTCTGGAGAAATAAGACATACGGTTTGCATTTTAAGTGTAAGCCTTCCCCATTGGTCAGGAAGAAGTCAGTCCAGCACCCTATAACAATCCAAGTCCACACCTCATCTACAATTTCATATTAATGATTGTGGGATGCGTTCAAAAGAACTTAATGGGAAGTTAGGTCAGGCAAGATGGGCTGTGAGAGGAAATGGAAGGAATGAGAGATTCTACAAAGGGATGGGTATCAAAGAGGTGAGATCCTGAGAGATACCAGACCATTGGTATCAATTGGTATCAATGGTCTAATGTGTAGACCCCAGACCATTGAGAGAAACCAAGGGTATTGGAAATAAATCAAATATAATAGCAGGTCAGTTGATAATGGGACTCAGGAAAAATCGAACAAACAGGGTAAGAGGCAGTGTCTTAAACTCTGCAGAAGTTAATAGGTAACAACATCTAAGAAAGCACTTACATCAAAAATGATATTTACTGTGTGCAAGACCTCATGGCTCAGTGGGGTAAACGTTAGACAACAAACTACAAGGTGGGCTGTTCAAACCCACCAACCATTCTGTGGAAGATGAGTAAATATATTCTAGTAAAGATTTACAGTCTCTGAAAGCGTAAGGAACCGTTCTACTGTGTGCTACTCGAAAGCAATGGAATGTGTGCCAAGTATAATCATGCAAACTGGGTCTGAGTTTGCCTTGAAAATCTCAGAAGCACCTGTGGTAGATATCTGTGCTTTGAGGAATCCTGTTTCTCAATGTCTAACTAGACTCTGAGTATTCCCTTTCAATGTTTTTATTTTTTGTAAGTTTGGTAGTTAATGTACCTTCCCTTTGTTATGTTCAATCTTGTAATTTTAGACATCTCTCATTTTGCCTTGTTCAGTCTAAAGTTTGTAGTTTTGGTGTTTTCAAAGAAATGCATTTTGGATTTCTTGATTTTTTCTCTATTTTATTTAATGTTACCTGTCTAATCTTTACTATTTTCTTGTTACCTCTCCAATCTTTGCTATTTAATTTTTTTTATCAGTCTAGAGTTTAGTTTATTGTACATTTTTCAGTGTCTAATGGAGAAGGTTTAGTTAATTTAAGATCTGTGGTTTTGTGAAAAAAATAAATGTTTTTCAGCAAATACAAATTTCTCGCTAAGTAATGCTTTCTTTAGCTGTATTCTGTGAGTTTTGATGGTGGTGTTTGGGTGCCATGGAGTTAGTTCTGACACATAGTGACCCTTTACAGGTTTCTGAGGCTATACATTTTTATGGAAGCCAAAAGCCTTGTGTTTCTCCCATGGAACACCTGGTAGGTAGATTAGAACTACTGACTTTGCAATTAGCAGCATAACTCCTACTCTACTCTACCAGGGCTTCTGTGAGTTTTGATATGTGTGTCTTTCTTTTTCATTTATTTTGAAGTTTTTTTTTTTTTTTTTACATCTCTAGTTCTGTGAATTGGAACCAATTTGAAGGCATTTAATAACAACAGTGATTTTTTTGTTGTTGACTAATCAGTTATTTGGAAGTGTGTTATCTAGATCCTGAAAATTTTTAATTTCCAATTTTCTTGAATCATTGAATTCTGTATTCTTCTTGTAAGATAAGCTCTGGACTGCTAACCAGAAGGTCAACAGTTCAAACCCACCAGCCACTCCCCAGAAAACCTGTAAAAGGTTACTATGAGTCAGACCAATTCAATGGCACTTAACAACAAATTGACAGAGAAGATTATTTGTATAATTTTAATTTGGTTATATTGACTAAAGGTATTATTATTTGATATAATATTTTATGAGTAATTGAGAAGAATGTGCCAGGGGAAGTAAAAAAGTATTGCTACTGGGGATTTCAGTTCATACATGCATTTGTTTATTCCACATGAAGTATTATTTAAATGTGGAGTCTTGGTATGGCACCATAGTATAAGCACTGACTGTACTGTCAACTGCAAGGTCATAAGATCAAATCCACCAGTCACTCCTTGGAAACACTGCACAGAGACACTACAAGTCTAAATGACTCTATGCCACTCAGCGGTAACAACAAATATGTCTAAATATATTTAAATATGCAACCAGTGGATGGCTGCAGACATGTTTTCTCAGTAGTACACTTTTCTTAGTCTCATTTGTTGTTGTTGTTGCTAAGTGCTGTTGAATTAGCTCTAACTCATAGTTACCCTGTATCTGGTTTCTGAGTAGTGGCTGGTGGTTTTGAACTGCTGACCTTGAGATTAACAGTTCAGTGCTTATACTACTGTATCACCCTTTGGTCTCATTGGTGGTAGTGGTGGTTGTGTGCCAATGAGTTGGTTTTTATTCGTAGCAACTGTATACAGAGTTTCTGAGGCTGTAAATCTTTATAGGAGCAGAAATCTTCATATTTCTCCTGAGAAGCAACTGTTAGATTTGCACTGCTGACCTTGAAGTTAGTAGCCCAGCTCATAATCCATTATGCTACCAGAGCTCCTTTTAGCCTCATTAGTGGTGTTGGTGTGGTTATGTGCCATGAATTTGTTTCTAAACTCATAGCAGCCCTTTATAGGGTTTCCAAGGTTTCCCAGTACACTACCCCACATTTGCATAGGTTGAGATTTAGGAGGATAAGCACTGGACTGCTAGCCACAAAATCTGTAACTCAGTCATTCCTTGAGAACTTTATACAGTATTGTTAGGGGTCAGAACAATATATCAGCAAAATGAGCAAATAAAAAAAGCTAGTAGGTGGAGAATGAAAAATATAGGCTCCAAGCTTACCTCCACATGTACATAATATAAAATATTTACTATCTAGAGCAATGAAGAATAAATCATAACATTAAAAAAGTATAGAATTGACATCATAGAAAATAAATAAAAACAATAGCAATCATTTTTATTTTGTACTGTGTTACACACATTAGGCTTCATTCTTCCATCAACCCAAGGTATCAGATGTTATCACTTTGATTTTACAGGTCAGGAAAATGAAATTAAATGACTTGCTCTGGACAAACAGTGAAAGAGTACTAGAAACTATATTCAAATGCAGGTCTGTTCTGACTCTGAAGTCAATGCTCATTAACACCTTTCATTAAGATTTATTCAGGCTGCATACAATGGTAAGGCCTTCACTTGCTTAGGCATTTAAATTATTTCTATAGTAGCTGGCAAATAACTCCTCTCCTGAGCTTCTTGATTAGCTCTCCTCTCATATTTATGAACCTAGTCCTATCCCCTGGATCTAGCAACTAATGGAATAATGGCACACTCAGCAGGGAGCTCTAGGTCCACTTACTTTACTAAGGCCTGCATCTATTCAGGTCAGTTGTTTGGTCCCTATGCCTGCTGACTTTTAATATGTTAAATACTGCTTCTTGGCTTTTAGGAGCATCCCAAATGATGTTTCTCCTAAAGTTTCCAGATTGTAAATATTTATTAGAAACTTACCATTTAAAAAAGACTTATACCTAATAATTATTGACAACTATTTACAATAAGACAAAATATAAAAAAACAAAAATAAGTTTTGTGACAGAATTAACATGTCCATGTATTTCGTACTTGATTTGCTAAGAGATAGATAATGGATTTTAACCCTAGTTTCTCAGCACCCACATAATATATGTAGTCCTGATGTGACACTGTAGGATAAGCACTGGACTGCTAACTGCTAGCAGTTCAAACCTAGCAGTCATTCCTCAGAAACCCTGCACTGGGTGGCTATCAGTCGCTACATCTATATGTTGCTCTTGTTAAATGACATCAAGTCAGTTCTGTGTAAGGTTTGCAAGGAGCCACTGGTGGGTTTGAACCACCAACTTTTTGGCTAACAGTTCAGTGCATATACTACAGGACCACTCAGGACCCCTGATTTGCAGTATTATTGTTGTTATTGTTGTTAAGTGTGGTCAAGTTGATTCAGACCCATAGTGACCCTGTATAGGGTTTCCAAGGAGCACCTGGTAAGCTTGAACCACCGATCTGAGCTTGCAGTTCAAACGACTTTGCAGTCTGGCACATTAACCCACAGTGCCACAGCAGTATTATTGTAGTCTTTATTACATATTGGCTTAGCTCTTTAGAACCCAAAGACATCTTCCTTATTGCATATTTACTTTGTATTTTTAAGAGATTTTATGAATGAATTGCTCTAAGCTTCAGAAACCTCTATTATAAAGTCTGAATAATGCGCTTTTCAAAAGAAAGGAACCAAGTTAAGCATGCAATTAACATTTATTTACTTAGTTTGTTTTTGTTGATAGCAGTTTTGAAGACTCTCACTAGGAGAATGCTGCACTGAATATACAAGATGATGATCCATTTATTATTCCTCTTCTAATACCTTACTTTAATTGCATGCTGTTTTTCTTCCTGAAAAAGAAAATAAGATAATTTTTAAATTATCACAATAAAATCTCTCACTTACTTGGCCATCAATGTTTTCTCACTAGCAGGAGGTAATAATCTATAAAATGAGTCATGTTCTGCTGAAGCAAGTCCAACTGGACAAATGGAAATGGGCTGTGTGCATTCTTGTTGTTGTTAAGTGCTGTGGCGTTGGTTTTGACTCATAGTGAACCTGTATGCATTTCCCAGGCTGTATATTGTTGCGGCCAACACTCATCTGTCAGTTTGTCGTACTGTGGTGGCTTGTGTGTTGCTGTGATTATGGAAGCTATGCCATCCTCCTCCCGCTTCTTGTATAATACTCTCCCCAACATCTGAACTATGATGTGTCTATCCTTAACCTGTGCTTTACTGTCCCCTCCCTCCCATCTCTGGTAACCAACAAAGAATTTTTTTCTTCTTCTTTTAGTAAGGGTATCTTTTCTTAAGCTTTTATAATAATGGTCTTATGAAATATTTGTCCTTTTCTTACTGACTAATTTCACTCAGCATAATGTCCTCAAGGTTCATCCATGTTATGTGGTAGTTTACAGCTTCATTGTTATTCTTCAAGGTAGCATGATATTCCAGTATATGTATGTACCAACGTTTGTTTATCCATTTTTCCTTTGATGGCATTTAGGCTGTCTCCATCTTTTTGCTATTGTTCATAGTACTACTATGAACATTGGTGTGCATGTATCTACTCATGTTCTGGCTCATATTTCTTGTAGAGATATACCAAGCAGAGGAATTGCTGGATCATAAGGTATTTTTATTTTCAACTTTCTGAGGAAACGCCATACTGTTTTCCAGAGGGGTTAAACCATTTTACATTCTCACCAGTAATGTAGGAGGGTCCCAGTCTCTCCACATCCTTACCAGCATTTATTACCTTCTGCTTTTTTGAACTTTGCTGTTATTGCTGGTGTGAGATAGTAGCTCATTGTTGTTTTGATTTGCCTCTCTCTGATGAAAAATGATCATGAAAATTTATTTATGTTTGTTGGCTGCCTGAAGGTCTTCCTTGTTGAAGTCTCTGCCCCTGTCCTGTACCCATTTTTAAATTGGGTTATTTGTCTTTTTCTTGTAGAGGTGTTGTAGTTTTCTATAGATTTAATATTAGGTACTTGACTGATATGTCGTTGCAAAAGATTTTTTCCTATTCTGTGGACTCCCTTTTTACTCTTTTGGTGAAATATTTTGATGCACATAGCTTTCTAATTTTTAGTTTGTCCCAATTATCTAAATCGTCTTTTGTTTGTGCAATTCTTGCAATATTTGATAGTCTATGTGTGCCCAGTATTAGAGTCCTTAAATTTCTCCCAAATTTTCATTGATAATCTTTATAATTCTGGGAATCACATTTAAACCTTTAATGGATGTTGAATTGGTTTTTGTACATGGTGTGAGATACAGGTCTGTCTCCTCCACATTCAGTGTACTTTGGCCCTTTGGCAAAGCTCAGTCAGCTCGATGTGGATGAGTTAATTTTTGGAGTCTCAATTCTGTTTCTTTGATCTATGTACCTTTCATTTACAAGTACCAGGCTGTTTTGACCACTGTAGCCATATAGTAAATTTTGAAATCAGGGAGTGAGAAGCCTCCAACTTTGTTCTTCTTCTTAAGCAGTGCTTTCTTATCTGGGAACTATTTCCTTTCCATATAAAGTTTGTAATAATTTTTCCCATCTCTTTAAAGAATGTCATTGGAATCTGGATTGTGATTGCAGTATATCTGTAGATTGCTTTGGGTAGTATTGACATTTTCACAATGTTGTCTTCCTATCCAGGAACATGGTATATTCTTTCATTTTTGTAAGTCGCTTCTGGTTTCGTATAGTAGTATTTTATAGTTTTATTTGTATAAGTCTTTTGTTTCTCTGGTTAGATTTATTCCTAAATATTTCTTCTTTTGGGTGGCTATTATAAATTGTATTGCTTCCCTAATTTCCTTTTCTGCACTGTTACTATCAGTATCGAGGAATCTGAGTGACTTTTTATGTTGATCTTGTAACCTGCCACTGTGCTGAATCTTCCAATGAATTCTAGTAGTTATTTGCTGAGTCTTTGGGGTTTTATATAGGCTCAAATCATCTGCAAACAGAGAGTTTTACTTCTTCTTTGCCAATTTGGATGCCTTTAATTTCCCTATCTTGCCTTATATAAGACTTCTAACAAAATACTGAATAGGAATGGTGATAAAGGGCATCCTTGTCTGGTTCCTGTTTGCAAACGCAAAGCTTTCAGTTTTTCTCCATTGAAAGTGATGTTGGTTGTTGATTTTGCTTTTGTATGTTGTTGTTGTTGTTGTTATGTGCCGTGGAGTCGGTTCTGACTCATAGCGACCCTGCACGGGGTTTCTGAGGCTGTTAATATTTACCGGAGCAGAACGCCTCATCTTTCTCCCGTGGAGCAGCTGGTAGTTTCGAACTGCTGACCTTGCGGTTCGCAGCCCAATTCGTAACCACTACACTACCAGAGCTCCTTTTGTATATATGATCTTAATTATGCTGAGGAATTTCCTTTCAATTCCTACTTTGCTGAGTACTTTTATCAGGAATGGATGTTGGATTTTATCATATGTCTTTTCTGCATCAATCAGTATGATCATGTGGTTCTTTTCCTTCATTTTATTTCTATGGTAGATTTCATTGAGTGTTTTTCTAATATTGAACCATCCTTGCATCCCTGATATTAATCCCACGTGGTCATGATGTATTAATATTTTGATGTGTTGTTGAATTCTATTGGCTAGGATTTTTGTTGAGAATTTTGCATCTATGTTCATTAGGGTTATTGGTCTATAAATGTCTTTCTTAGTGATGTCCTTATCTGGCTTTGGCATGAGGGTTATACATGCTTCATAAAATGTATTAGAACATTTTCCATCCTTTTCTATAGTCTGGAATAATTTAGCAAAACTCACCAGTGAAGCCATCTGGACCTGGACTTTTTTGGGGGTTGGGAGTTCTTTGATGACCTGATCAATTTCTTATTTTGTCATAGGTCTGTACAAGTTTTCTACTTCACTCTCTGCAAGTTTAAGTAGGTTGTGTTTTTCTAAAAATGCATCTATCTCCTCTACTTTTTCAAATTGTTGGAGTACAACTCTTCATAATATACTGTTATTGTCTTTTTTTATTTCCATTAGTTCTGTTTTGACATCACCCATTTGGTTTCTTATGCATTTTATTTGTGTCTTCTCCCGTTTTTCTTTTGTTAGGTTTGCCAATAGTTTGTCAATTTTATTAATCCTTTTGAAGAACCAGCTTCTTGTCCTACTTATTCTTTTTATAGTTTTTTCTGTTTTCTACATCATTTTTTCAGCTTTTAGCCTTATTATTTCTTTTCTTGTGGTGACTGTAAGTTTACATTGCTTGTCTATTTCTAATTGTTGGAGATGTTGTGTAGATGTGTTGATTTTGGTTCTTTCTTCTTTTTGGATGTATGCAATTATTGCAATAAATTGTCCTCTTGACACTACTTTTGCTGTCTCCCATAGATTTTGGTATGTTGTGTTTTCATTCTCATTTATTTCTAGGACCTTTGTGAATTCACCTTTAATTTGATATGTTATCTAGCAGCTTTTAAACAAGGTGTTATTCAGTTTCCATGTATTTGACTTTATTTCCTTGGTCTTCCTATTGTTGATTTCCAATTTTGCAGCATTGTTATCTGAGAAGACACTTTATTTAATATTGATATTTGTAAATTTATGGAGGCTTGTTTTATTGTCTAACACATGGTCTATTCTGGAGATTATTCCATATGCACTGGAAAAGAATGTGTATTGTGCTGTTGTTGCATTGAATACTCTGTACATATCTATGAGGTCAATTTGGTTGATTGTATTGTTTAGTTTCTCTGTGTCTTTGTCAGTTTTCTTTCTGGCTGTTTTATCCTTTTTCAAAAGTGGTGTATTACAATCCCCCACTAATATTATAGATTTATCTATTTCTTTCTTCAGTCCTATTAGGGTTTGCTTTATGTATTTTAGGGCTCTTTCATTGGGAGCATAGATATTTATTATGGTTATGCCATCTTGTTCAATTAACATTTTAGTCATGAGATAATATGCTTCTTTATAGCTTTTGCTAATTTTTGCCTTAAAGTTTATTTTATCAAAGATTAGTATTGCCACTCCTTCTCATTTTTTTAAAAATGAAATTGGTTCAGTATATTTTTTCCATCTTTTAACTTTTTATCTATTTTTTCTTTGTGTGTAAGGTGTATCTCTTGCAGGCAGCATATTGAAGTATCTTGTTTTCTTGTCCATTTTGCCACTCTCTATATTGTAACTAGTGCATTTAATCCATTGACATTTTGTGTAATTATCAATAGGTATGAATTAATTGCTGTCATAATGTTTGTTTGTTCTTGTGGTACTGCTGGTTTCCTTGTTCTGCATTCTTCCCTTGCTGAGTTCACATTTTTTGTGCTCTTTCTTCTTAGTTTCTACATAGTTTAAGTGTTTTCATGTTCTTGGATTTTTATTTTCTTAATATGGTGTGAAACATTACTTCTCTTTGAGGTTACCCTATATTTATTAACTTTTTCCTCCCGTTAAAACAGTCTATTTTATCTGCAATCTACATGACATCTTCAACACCTGGAACTCTGTTTCTGTATTTTCCCTTCTTTCACATTGTAATTGTTTTGATCATAAATTTACCTCCCAGATCATTTGAATTCATTCTTGTAGTTTTGTTCTGTTCTGCTCTCTTCCATCTATTGATTGAGTTCTGGGTGGTGCTATTACATATATCAATCTCTGGTTGTTGTCTGTTCTTGTTGGTTCTCAGTCTAAATAACTCCCTTTAGGTTGTTTTGACATGCTGGGTTGACTATGACAAAGTCCCTTAGCCTCTGTCTGTTCTGGAAAGTTTTTATTACACCTCATATTTGATTGATAGCTTTGCTGGGTAGATGATTCTTGGTTGGCAGTTTTTTTTTTTTTGTTTGTTTTTTCAGGATTTTATATGTGTCTCCCTATTGCCTTTTTGCCAGCATGATTTCTGCTGAGATATCTGAGCTTAATCTTATTTGCTTGCTTTTGTAGCTAACACTTCTCTTTTCTCTAGCTGCTTTCAGGATTCTCTCCTTGTCTTTGATTTTGGAGAGCTTGATTATGATATGTCTTGGTGATTTTCTTTTGGGGTTTTGTTAAACATCTTGAATGCTTATCTTCTTATCTTTCAGGAAGTTAGAGAAGGTTTCTTTCAAAAACTCTTTAAATATCTCCTCTCTGATCTTCTGTGATCCTTCTTGTTTCATAACTCCAATAACTCCAAGTTATTCCTCTTCTTGTTGTCCAACATGAATCTTAGATTTTCATCAGATTTTTTGTTATTTTTCTGTTCTTCTATCTTAACAGTATTGAGAGCTTTGTCTTTCAGCTAGCTGTTTCTGTCTTTCATCTCTTCAGTTCTACTCCTTTGCCTTTTCAGTGTATTGTCCATTTCTGATATGTTATTATTAATCATTTGGACCTCTTTTTTCAGGTTTTGAATTGTGTCCAATGCTATTTCTATCTTATTTGTTTGTTCCTGTATCACTTTCATGACTTCTTCCTTATTTTTCTCAACCCTCTGTGGAATATTTAGATGTACCTCAATATCATTCTTCTGAATTCCTTTTTAGGCAGTTGCAAACCTGCCCTGCTTCTAATGGGAATTCTAGGTCTACCTCCAACTCATTTGTTTCAGCTACTCTGTCTTGTTTCTGGACATGAGCTGAGATCTTCTGTTGTTTTCTGGGCATGTTCAATAATTAGATGTATTTTCAATAGTTAAATGAATGTATGTTAGTGTATTATTAAGCTTTCTGATTTTCTCCTGGTAGATGTGATCAGAAAATTGGATTCCCTTTTCACTTCTTTTATTACTCAACTGAGAGTAATTTTAGCAAATGTTAGCTATCTATTTGGTGCACAGCAGCTGATATTGGCTCTTGCTTGGATTGTGGGATTTTATAGGGTGTGATTGTTGCTTGGCTATATGTCCACAATTCCTGTCTTTTCTTTGGTAACATAGGGAGAGAAAGACACCCTCCCCCCAAGGTAAAAGGGAAATCAAACAACCCCAAAAATGGGGGGAAAAAAGAAAAACAAAACAAAAAACAAAGCCAGGACACTAAGTCTATAATTGCCACAAAAAACAAAAATGAAATGAAAAAATTTTAAAAATGTAACAAAATATGAGTAAGACTTTTGTTGTTGTTGTGTGCCGTGGAGTCGGTTTCAACTCATAGCAACCCTGTACAGGGTTCCCGAGGCTGTTAATCTTTACGGGAGCAGAAAGCTTTATCTTTCTCCTATGGAACAGCTGGTAGTTTCGAACTGCTGACCTTGCGGTTCACAGCCCAATTCTTAACCACTACACTTTAGTCTTCTTTTTTTCTGGCTTCTTGACTTCAAGGTCACCTGAAAAATTTCAGGATGCTACCATTGCTCCTTATGATGTAACTCATGATTTGGTTTTTGGCTTATCTCATTTTTTTGCCTCTATACCACTCCTCAAGCCCCTTCAGGTGTTTCTCCTAGTGAGAAACAGCCTAGGGCTGGCTAGAGCCATTTTTGGAAAACCCTCTTGTTTAGGCTATTCCTATTGACTCCTCCACCTCCTTTGATTCTGTGCCTAGTGGTCTTTGCTAAGCAGTTCCATGCACATGCATAGTAGAAACCTCTGGGGATGGAGGGTATGTCCACTTGCTCAGGCACCTCCTCTAGTCACTAGAGTGTAGGTGTGTAGACAGAGAGAGACAAATGAAAAAAAAAAAAAAAAAAAGTTCACTCCTTCAGCCAGACCCCCACAATGAGAGCTCTCCCTCACCTACTCTGTCTTGTTCAAGATGGCTACTCCAGGACCCACTGGCAGCTTCAGATCAGGAAACAAGACTTTTCTTGCTTCTGATGTACATTCCACTAGCAGTAAGCCTTCAATCCTTCTAAATATTCCTTTATATGTAGTTCAGAATTCTGGAACTGCCCCCCAAACTTGCTTTATCTAGTATTCTGTATTACTACTGGCAGAGGTTTGCACAATAATCATCTTCCATCACACCCCACCTCTCTGGCTGTCCTGGTTTTAGTACTAAATTTGCACATCTAAGGAAACCCCTCTGGCCCAGGCAGTTGCTCATTAGTAAGAGTGTAAATTCACATTTTGAGTTTGCATTACACAAGCAAAGAAGGTTATGACAGAGGAGGGAGAGACCCACCTGCTTCATAAATGCCAGAACAACACTGAAGAAGGAGTGGCAACAATGTGCCCAGGAATATCAAATCTTCTTCTAGATGTTTTTTTGTTTTTTTTTTAATTTTAAACCCCAACTCTTGAGAGTTTGCTATATTTAATAGTTATAGGATGATTTGTTTTAAATTAGTTGTTTACCTTAAAAGGTTATTCTACAGAGAAAGAGTATTGTGAGAAACTATCTGTGTAATTCTAGAAAAAAAAATTAATTGAAAAACTAAAATAAAATGATTGTTCCCACAGAAGTCATCTCTTTTTCTCTATTTAATCTGTTTTACTATCTGCTTTCCATTATCACCTATCACATCTCAGTTTGTCCTCAGTTTTCCTTCCTTATGTTTAAGAACAGGGATTTTTGGTTATTAATCCAATGAAATGGATTGAAAAATATTTTAATCTGATGATGTATTGAAAGATGTATATATATGTGTGTGTTTCTTATTAATTTTTTGCTACTCAGCATGAATACCACATGTAGTTAGTTTTAAAGAACATAAATATAATTTATCACAATTTAGGAGGCTAGATGTTTGGAGGCAAGACACTGGCTCTAGGGGAAAGCTTTCTCTCTGTTGGCTCTTGAGGAAGGCTTGTTTTATGTAGCTTTGCTGTTTGGCACTCTTTAGCTTGCATCCACCCCTTTTTCTTACTTGTCTCTGTATCTAAACTTTGTCTTATAACTCAGAAATGATTAGCCTTAAAACACATGTTGTTGTTGTTAAGTGCTGTCCACTCAGTTCTGATTCATAGTGACCTGATGACAAATAGTGTGACTCATTCTGCTGCTATAGGGTTTTCCAAGAGTGACTACTATGTTAGAACCATTGAGCTTCTGCTTAGTACTTCAGTGGTTATCCTAACGAACCACACCAGGATGCCTATGTTGATTGTTGTTGTTGTTAAGTGCCATCAAGTTGGTTCTAACTCATAATGAGCCTGTATGGGGTTCATGAGGAGTGGCTGGTGGGTTTATGAAGAATGGCTGGTGGGTTTGAACCGCCAACCTTATAGTTTAAACTGACTTTATGGGTCCAATGGCTTATCCTGCAAGACCATATAGGGCCTTATTAATATAACAAAGAAACAGTCAGGGTTATATAAACAGGTACAAGAATTAGGATTCCAACAACACGTTTTTCAGTGGTGGGTGGAGATGTCACAATTCAAGTCATAATCATCACCTTAAAAAAAAAATTAAAAGCAATAAGAGAATAAAAAAGAAAATGCACAATGTTTTATATCATATTTAATTTCACCCCCAAATATTTTTGTGTGTGTGTCCCTCCTTAAAAATCTATCATTGATATATGTACTTAGTTGTCAATTTCTGGTGTTTAGTATCCCTTCTTCATGAAAATTATTGAAAAAATTTTATCTTCTAATCATTGACTTGGTGATTTACAAGTAAAGTAGTTAGTAGCATCATGATCTACGCTAATAAAAATGAACTATGCCTTTAAGAATTAATGATTTACTTACTAATAATTACTGTGTAACAAACTGGCCCCTTGAATAATGCAGGAGACCTCGAAGCTAGAAATACACACTCTACTTACACCTCCCACTGGAGTTTGTTTATAGTCAACGCTGTCAAAAACTGTCAAAAAAAAAAGTCACCTAAATACAGTTATTAAGATGAGTCGACCATAGAAACAATTTATTCCAATCTGAAAGAGAAATTAGATAATCTCAGTCATGTTCAGAAGCCCTAAAATGATATATTACACAGAAGAAGACAGGCAAGCAAGGTGCCAAGGGGGAGTTCAGACATTCAATTCTATTACTATGAGGTTAACTGAAATAAAGTAGACTTGTGGACTTTGCAAAAGTGTGTTGAGGGGGGCACATATGTAAACTATCAACCACAAGAAAATGTGTCTTTGTAAAAGCATTTTGTAAACACCGAAGTTACTAAAGAAAAGAGCTGGTTTTGTATTCGACAGTTCTGCCTGCCTGATTTGAGAACAGATTTCAGAAAGTAGACATGTTATAAAATGTATATGTATATATATCTCAAATAATAAACCTGTTGACAGATACCAATTTAAAGTAGAAAAAGACGAAACCACAGGAGGTATAAATGGAAAATAATAAAAACTTAATGCTCAAACTAAGAAATGAAATTAATTTTGATAACATTTTATCCTGTAAGAAGCATTTGAAATTTCTGCTACAGTCCTATTGATGGCAGTATTCATATTATTCAATGTCCTTTACTTATAATTTGATTGAAGTTAAAAAGAGTTTCTCTGTAAGAATGGCTATTTCACTATTGTCAGTGAACTCAGTTCCTTCAGAATTTTCTTGAAATACCTCCTGTCTTAGTTTTCTAAGGTTGCTGTTACAAGATACAACACCCTGGTGACTTAAAAGAACAGAATTCAATTCTCTCAAAGTTCTGGAGGTTAGCAGTCTAATTCAGGTGTCAGTGAGCAGGCCATGATCTCTCTCTGATGGCTCAGAGAAGGTCCTTTCTTGCTCTTACTTGGTTTGTGGCACTATAACTCCAAACCCTGCCTCCATCTTTACATTAATATCTCCCATCTGTTTTTCTGTGTCTCTTCTCTTTTCATAAGGACAGGAGTCATATTGGATTAGGGTATGCCTAGTTCCAAAATGAACTCATAGTAACTAATCATTTCTACAAAGACATTCTTTCCAATTAAGGTATCATTTCCAAGCACTGGGGATTGTTGTTGTTGTTGTTAGGTGCATTGAGTCAGTACCAACTTATGGTGACTCTATGCACAATAAAATGAAACACTGTCCAGTCCTGGGCCAACCTCACAATTGTTGCCATGCTTGAGCCCATTGGTGCTGACACTTTACCAATCCATCTCGCTGGGGGTCTTCCTCTTTTTCTCTGACCCTCCACCTTACCAAACATGATATCCTTCTCCAGTGACTGTTCCCTCTTGACAATATGTCCAAAGCATGAGAAACAAAGTTTGGCCATCCTGGCCTCCAAGGAGCACTCTGGCTGTACTTCTTCCAACACAGATCTGTTAATTCTTTTGGCAGCCCATGGCACTATCAATATTCTCCTCCAACACTATAACTCAAAAGCATCAATTCTACTATGGTCTACCTTATTCACTGTCCAGCTTTCACATGCATATGAGGCTATTGAAACTACCATGGCTTGGGTCAGGCACACCTTAATCCTCAAGCTAACATCTTTGCTCTTCAACACTTTAAAAAGGTCTTGTGCAACAGATTTGCCTAATGCAATACATGGTTTGATTTCTTCACTGTGGCTTTTGTTGTTGTTGTTAAGTGCCGTCGAGTCGGTTCTGACCCATAGCAACCCTGCATAGGGTTTCCAAGGAGCATTAGACCTTGAATATATCTTTTTGGGAGACACTATTCAAGCCCCATCACCACCTTCTAGGAAAGCCTCTTTCTGACCATATTACGTAAAAGTTAAGTCCTTTTCTTTTCTTCACTCTATTTCTTGTTTACTTTAAGAGGCTTTACCACTAACTTACATTTTTGTCTCATATTTGTTTAAAGTCTGTCTCCTTTACTATAATATAAATTTAAAGAGGGGAAATTTCAATGTATATTACTCACTACTATGTCTCTAATGAGAAGTCCTGGTGTGATGTTGTAGGATAAGTACTGGACTGTTAATGATAAGGTTGGTGGTTCAAAACCACCAGTCATCACTGGGAAATCCTATACAGCATCACTATGAGTCAGATTTGACTCAACGGCACCTAAGAACAATTCCATGTCTTGAGTGTACAAAATAATGACTTCTGACACGTAGTATGTACTCAATAAATATTTATTTTGTGTTCAATTCAAATATATCTTTTTTTTTGTACATTTATATTGGTGTACTTGTTGTTGTTGTCAAATGCTGTTGGGTCAGTTCTGGCCCATAGAAACTCTGTATAGGCTGTATAGGGTTTCCAAGGAGTGACTGGTAAACTTGAACTGCCTACCTTGCAGTTCAAACCAACTTTGCAGTCCAGCGCATTAACCCACAGCACCACACCAGGACTCCATAAATAAATAAATACACACACACACGTTCTTAAGTGCTGTGGAGTCAGTTCCAACTTATAGCAACCCTGTATAGGGTTTCCAAGAAGCAGCTGGTGAGTTTGAACTACCAAACTTTCAGTTCAAACTGAATTTCTGTCCAGTGATTATCCCATAGTGCCACAGCAGGACACACACATTCTCTCTCTCTCTCTTTCTCTC
>NW_006408613.1:9316462-9321140 GCF_000296735.1 Chrysochloris asiatica | reverse complement strand
TATATATATATATATACACACACACACACACACACACACACACACACATGTTTCATTATCATCAAGTTGATTCCGAGTCATGTCATGGAGACCTTATGTTTTATAATTTTCTCTCTCTCTATCTATCTATCTATCTATCTATCTATCTATCTATCTATCTATATATATTGTTGTTGTTAAATGCCATCAAGTCAGTTCTGACTCATTCTGATTCTGTATAGAGTTTCCAAAGAGTGGTTGGTAGGTTTGAGCTGTTGACTGTGTGATTAGTAGTCCAGTGCTTATCCTATAGTACCATACCAGGACTCCTTAGATATATGGATATAGATATAATTGATATTCAGTTCTGTTCATTCTGTACATTTAAATTACTCTTTGAGTCATGGTTTGGGGAAGAAAAACAAAAAGCTGATTAAGAGGTATTAGTATAGAATATATATACTAGTATAGAATATGAAGTCCTGGTGTAGCGCTTAGGGCTAATATGTCAGACTGCAAAGTCATTTGAACTGCAAGGTTGGTGGTTCAAGCTCACCAGCTTCTCCTTGGAAACCCTATACAGTATAGCTTTGGGTCAGAGTCAACTCGACAGCACCTAACAACAACAATGACAGTATAGAATATGGAGTCCTGGTGTGGCACTGTGGGTTAATGTGCCAGACTGCAAAGTCATTTGAACCACAAGGTCTATGGTTCAAGCTTACTAGCTGCTCCTTGGAAACCCTATACAGGGTCATTATGGGTTGGAACTAGCTTGACAGCACTTAACAACAACAACAAGTACAGAGTATGGATTTGAGAAAAGAAAGGAAACAGGAATAAAAAGTCAGTGGACAGATGAAGCAATGTTGTCAAACAGAAATTAAACTAAATCTGTGGCAGATGAAATGTCATGTGAAGGGAAATTTTGGAAGCAAGCTAAAGGAAGGGAAGTAACAAATATTGAACATCTTTTTTGCATTGGGCATGGTGCCCAGATTTTCTTACATATGTTATAGAGGTTGAGATTTCTAACTAAAGACTATGAAGTGGATGATGAAATCATTTACTGTGATAAGGAATGGAGGAGAAATCAAAACAAAACAAAATAAAAGTACAAAATATGAAAATGCTTAAGCATAGAAAATATATAAATGTTCAAACATCGCTACTCACATTTTCTTATTACCATTGTTTCTCCTTCTCTCCCACTTATTGCTGTTAAGTGCCGTGGAGTCAATTCCAATATTATAGAGACCCTGTTTAGGGTTTTCATGGCTGGAAATCTATGGGAACAGAAAGACAGTCTCATCTTTTACCATAGAGTGGCTGGTGTGCTTGAACTGCTGACCTTGTGGTTAGCAGTCCAGTGCTTATGCTATGGCATTACTTTTTTTTTTTTCTAAATAAAGATCTCACAAACTATTCAACATCTTTAGGAGAAGGTTTTCAGCATCCTTACTGACACCCTTTTACTCAATGAACATAATTAAGTAAATGTACACAAATAATATTAATAATATCACTAAAATAAATTTATAACTTAGGATGCAAAGATGAAAAAAACTAGTAGTTCATCAGTGAGTTTTAAATTATACAGATGATATATATAAACACATAGGTGTGTTACTGGACAAATAAAAAAATTGGAGCTATCAAAAAGGTAGAGAAACTAAATTTAATGATCTAGTTGTTGTTGTTGTTAAGTGCCGTCGAGTCGGTTCCGACCCATAGCGACCCTGCACAGGGTTTCCGAGGGTGTAAATCTTTACGGGAGTAGAAAGCCTCATCTTTCTCCCGCGGAGCAGCTGGTAGGATTTGGATTATAGATCCTTCTGCCATTGGTACATGTTACCACAAGATTTTTTACTGAAAAACTTCTGAGATTGGTGAATAAAAATTACTGTATTCAGAAATGGTGTATTAAGTTGATATTCCTGAACCTTTCACCTTAGTAAGGGTGAGCAAATTTTAAAGACAAATACAACAGTTATGCGCTCAATTTGAGTTGATCGAAGTGGTACAGTTTGGCAGTAATAATGGAGAGAAATAGTAGTAGACTGAGGACAGAGAGCGGGAATACTTTAGGAAAGATATGTCAGGAAACCTTGTGCAGAAACAGTTAACTATGCTTTATCTTATCCTATGATCCTGTTAATGATTTCCAAAGTATTTTCTGTATTGTGCTATTTAAGAAAATATTGTGAGTTTGGTAATTTCCATGGAAACCGAATCATTGAAAAGCACAGTATTCTCAGCTTATTCTTTTTTTTTTTTTTTTAACTTTCATCACTTAAATCTTTGAAATGCTGCAATTTCTTATTTGATTACCTTTTCCTGACTCTTAAAGTTTATTTATAACAGCAAGAAAGACCCATGAAACAGAAATTGAAGATTTAATTTTGATTCCATTACCTGTGATTGCAGTTTCTTAAACAAGAGGTCACAGGAGTACTTTAAAAATTACTTTTAATAAACCTTTTTAAATGAACTTTTAATTTTTAAAGTATTATGTGAAAACATGTTCTGTTGACAGAACAAAAGTTTTGGTAGTTTTATTCTGTTTTCTTATCTGCAAAGTAAAGTATTTGGATTAGGACAGATCCAAGGAATATTTTCATCTCATCAATAAACTATAGCTTATATGGATATGTCCTATGTCAATTTCACTGTGAAAATAACACTTCTTTAGTGAGGAACTAGAATTCAATTGTATTTCAATTAAATGCAGCTGCATATATCAAGTAAATTACACATATGAAAACTAAACTCTCAAAGTATAAAACTGACTTTATTAAAACAAATAATTGGTTTCCTTAAGTGACTCACTGTTCATTGTTGTGTGGATTATGACAAATTATGGATAACTTTGAGAAGAATGGGAAGTTCACAATACTTCCTTTTGCTAATGAGAGACCAGAATTCAGGCAGTTGTTTGAACAGAAGAGGAGATATTATGCAGCTTAAAATCAGAAAAGGTTTGAATTAGTTATATCAATTTTACTATTCATAATTAATCTGTATGCTGAGAAAATAATTCAAGAAGCTGTGCTATATGAAGTAGAATGTGGCAGCATGATTGTAAGAAGACTTATTAACAATCCGTGATAATGGAAAAGATGCAATCTTGCTTACTAAAGGTAAAGAGTTCTTGAAGCACTTACTGATGATGATCAAAGAATACAGCCTCACATCCGGAGTAATGGATAACATCACGATGTTGTTGTTGTTGTTAAGTGCCGTCAAGTCGGTTCCGACCGGAAAAATATTGAGGTTGCCAAGGATTTAATTGTACTTAGATCCATAATAAGCATCCATGCTAACAGTGGTCAGGAAATAAACCTATGTCTTTCATTGGGTAAATCTATTGTAAAGTAACTCTTTAACAAACTAAAAAACAAAGATATCACTTTGATGACTAAGGTGCACCTGACCAAGCCATGGTATTTGCATATAATATATATATATATATATATTGACCAATGAATGAGGAAGACTGAAGAAGAATTGATGCCTATAAATTATGGTGTTGGTAAAGTACATTGAATATACCATGGACTGCCAGTAGCCACACAGAACTCACTTGAGATTATAGGGTTTGTTAGGGAACCTAACAGTTAAAATTCAGGTTCTGAAATGCTTAGGATACAGTTGATAATCAGGGCTTTCTCCAGTCTTTGGCCTCTAAGCCTGACTTGCTCAGGCACTATTTCAAAGCTCTTTCAGCATTGTTGATAAGTGCCTACAAGACACTCCACTACACCACAGACTTCAGCCTGAAGGTACTCAGCTCTAGTCCCCAATTAAGTGTCTGGAGGTAACCCTATTCCATAACCGAGCCCCTTGCCCAAAGGTACTATGGTTTATGTGCTCCATGAGTCTGGAAGCACACCACTCTGTCTTGTGATCTGGCTGTTAGTTCTGTTGCTGCTTTTCTTTTGCCACAACTTTGGTGTCACAGCTGTCTCCTGGATAGAAAAAATTCAATGTACAGGGATGTTGGGGTCCAAAAGGCATGCTCAATTCTTGTTTTTTTGTTCTAATATGTAGTGAATGAACATAAACTTGCATATGTCCATTCATGACATTGATTTTATATCACTGTTGTTCTATCATAAAGTTATTTCTATTTCTAGCTTTTTGAATAAGCACATACTATTTTATATAGTATTTGTATCATTTTACCATTCAACAACATATAAGAGTTCCAGTGCCCCATAACATATGCAGCATTTGTTATTTTATGTTTATATGTTTTTAAATAATTGTCATTTTTGCAGGGGTAAGATGTTATCTACTTGAAGTTTTGATTTGCAGTACTCTTTGAGTCTAAATTGACTCACTAGCAATGGGTTTGATTTTTGGTTATTGACTAATTATCTCAAGCACTTTTTCATGTGTTGTTGCCAACCTAGATATATTATTTTGTTGCCAAACTGAAATGAGGGTCTGCTGCCAGTCACTATAGTCTATCACAGAGACAGGAAGAAATCAAATCCAAGTTTTACTAACAGAAAGCCAGTAGTCTGGAGGACAGGGAGCATATTCTCTGAAGACTGTCCTGTCTATTACAAGGAGCAGGAACATGATATAGGGTAAGTTACATTTGGATATATACATAAGCTATTTTAGCATCAGGATAACACCCTTTGGAAAAAGAAACAATAAGGCAATAATCCTTCTCAAACATTCCACCTTT
>NW_006408613.1:9313053-9315017 GCF_000296735.1 Chrysochloris asiatica | reverse complement strand
GACCACTTGTCTGTCAGTTGGTCATACTGTGGTGGCTTGAGAGTTGCTGTGATTCTGGAAGTTATGCAACTGGTATTTTAAATACCAGTAAGGTCACCCATGGTGGACTGGTTTCAGATGAACTTCCAGATAAAGAGAGACTGGGAAGAAGGAGTGACAAACTACTTCTGTATATTTAGTCACTGAAACTTACGAATATCAGAGAAACACTGTCAGACGTAGTGCTGGAAAACGAGCCCCTCAGCTTGGAAGGCACTCAAAATGTGACTTGGGAAGAGCTGCCTCCTCAAAGTGGAATTGACCATGATGACATGAATGGAATAAAGCCTGTAGGAATAAAGCCCATGAGACCTTCATTTGATGCTGGGGCACAACTCAAAATGAATATGAACAGCTGTAAACATCAATTAATAATTGGAACAAGGAATGTATGAAGTATGAATCTAGGAAAATTAGAAATTGTCAAAAATGAAATGGAATGCATAAACATCCATCTTCTAGGCATTAGTGAATCTGACAAACACATTGTTTACTATGCCAGGAATGACAAATTGAAGAGGAATGGTGTTGCATTCATTGTCAGAAAGAACATATCCAGATCAGTCATGCCATACAATGCTGTCTATGATAGGATACTATCCATGCAACTACAGGGAAGACCAATTAATAAATATCACTATTGTGCAAATTTATGCACCAACCACTAAAACCAGTGAGGATAAAATAGAAGAATTCTACCAATATCTTCAATCAGAAATTGATCAAACATGCAATCAGGATGTATTGATCATTACTGGTGATTGGAATGCAAAGGTTGGGAGGGAAGAGGAAGGATCAGTAGTTGGAAAATATGGCATTGGTGATAGAAATGATGCTGGAGATCACATGATAGAATTCTGCAAAATCAATAATTTATTCATTTCAAATACTTTTTTTTTTAGACAACATAAGAGACATACACATGGACCTCACCAGATAGACTACATAGAAAGCAAATTGACTACATCTACAGAAACACACATCATTAGTCAAGACAAGACCAGGGGCAGATTGTGGAACAGACCATCAATTGCTCATATGCAAATTCAAACTGAAGCAGAAGAAAATGAAAATAGATCCACAAGTGCCAAAATACGACCTTGAATATATCCCACCTAAATTTAGAGATTAGTGTAGTGGTTATGAATCGGGCTGCGAATAGCAAGGTCAGAAGTTAGAAAATACTTGCTTTTCCGCAGGAGAAAGATGAGGCTTTCTGCTCCCGTAAAGATTTACAGCCTCAGAAACCCTGTACAAGGTCGCTATGAGTCGGAACTGACTCCAAGGTACATAACAATAACAATAACAAATTTTGAGATCATCTGAAGAACATATTTGATACATTAAGCACTAAAGGCTGAAGACCAGAAGAGTTGTGGGATGACATCAGGAAGATCATACAAAAAGAAAGCAAAAAGTCATTAAGAAGAGAAGAAAGAAGGAAAAGGTCAAAATGGATGTTAGAGGAGACATTGAAACTTGCTCACCAGAGTAGTTATGCTAAAGCAAATGGGAGAAATGAGGAGGTACAAGAGCTGAACAGAACATTTCAAATGTCAGCTTGAGAAGATAAAGTCAAATATTACAACAAAATGTGCAAAGATCTGGAGTCAGAAAACAAAAAAGGAAAAACACAATCAACATTTCTCAAGCTGGGAGAACTGAAGAAAAAATTCATGCCTCGATTTTCATTACTGAAAGATTCTCTGAGCAAATTATTGAATGATGCAGAAAGCATCAAGAGAAGATGGAAGGAATACATAGAGTCACTGTACCAAAAGGAAATGGTTTATGTGCAACCATTTCAAGAGGTAGCGTATGATCAAGTGCCGACACTGAAGGAGGAATTCCAAGGTACATTGAAGGAATTGGTAAAGAACAAGGCACCAGGAATTGATAGAATAAAAATTGAAATATTTCAAGAA
>NW_006408613.1:9309829-9311213 GCF_000296735.1 Chrysochloris asiatica | reverse complement strand
TATTACTTTACTGCTCTGAAATATGGATTATAACAGAGCATCAGGTTCACTTTAATCTTAAATTCATAAAAAATATAATGAGTCAAAACTTGTATAGCAGTGTTTCTTTGTCTAAATTTGCCTGCAGTAGCTAAGGACATACCATTTCAGATGGTAATGAATAGTTATGAAGACCCCATTTTATTAGTTGTATAAAGGTGCTCCGGTAGCGTAGTGGTTACGAATCAGGCTGCCAACCTCAAGGTCAGCAGTTTGAAACTACCAGCAGTTCCAAGGGAGAAAGATGAGGTGTTCTGCTCCTGTAAAGATTTACAGCCTCAGAAACCCTGTGCAGGGTCGCTATGAGTAGGAACCAACTCCACAGTACTTAACAACAACAGCATATATGGTTTGCCTTGAAATCCAGATCTTGTCAAAGGAATTCATTGTTGAGATGTTATTATCCTTTCTAAATCAAGCCCCCACCAAGGGTAAAGGATGCATTAATACAAAAATGGTAACCTGTGAAATTAGAGGAACCACTCTTTTGGTTATCTGTCAATGACTTAACTGTATTGAAGTATATGTGATTTGATTCTAAGATTTAATAGCTGGGATGATAAAACAAGAAAAGTATGTGCATATTGTTCATGCTTAGGTTCAAGATCAATGAGGAGTGGTACAAATGACTTATTTTAAATAGTCATTACTAAAGAAGAAAATTTCATAGTATCAATTTAAGAAAGATGAAAAATCTAAAACTTGTGTATATGCTTTGAAGATTTTAAAGATAGGAAACATTTATTACCTTTAAGCACTTTCAGGAATTTTATTGAGTAACTTATAATTAATTTGTGATTATCTTATTTAAAAAAAAATTACATGATGGTAAAAAAAAATGCTATTTCTCATCTTATACCTATAATTTTCAAGGTGTTAAAATAAGGCTTTGTCCTCACATTTATGTTACTGCATATTTCTGCACTCACACAAAATGCATGTTTAAAATATTATTTCTCTGAAATAAAACAGAAAAATATATGGCTAGACAACAGATATTAATATATTGTTAAGTTTGGACAGTGTACTAGAAGAAAAATAGATTGGATTTTGATACCTCTTTTTTTGTATTCAGGATCATGATTATTATTGGTTAAGTGCCTTAGAGTTGGTTCTGTATAGGGTTTCTGAGGAACAGCTTGTGAGCTTGAACCACCGACCTTTGCAGTTCAAATGACCTTTCAGTCCAATGCTTAAGCCTACAGTGCCTTACCAGGACTCCAGAAATCCAGAACTTATTGCCATTTTTGTATGATTTTTTACTTGATCATTTTCTAGCCATGTATTTTGCCTCTCATTACCTATGGTATTCTTTCAGTCGCATTTTTCTCAAAAGGTCAAACTA
>NW_006408613.1:9302766-9304474 GCF_000296735.1 Chrysochloris asiatica | reverse complement strand
TTTGAGCCTTCAACCTTCTAAATATTCCTTTATATGTGGTTCAGAGTTCTGGGACCATCCCCTGAGCCTGCTTGGTCGGGTATTCTGTGTTGTTGTTGGCAGAGCTCTTTAGTACACGTGCTCCTGATCTGCCATCTTGTTTGTTCTCAACAGGGTTTTTTGAACCACCAAACTTTAGATTACTAGCCAGGTGCTTAATCATTGTGACACGAGAGAGTCTTAAAAAGGGTATAGAAGCTTTGGAAATAATAAAAAATTAATCTCTTGGAAGTTTCTAACAAATACCACAAGATTTAACAAATTTTCTATGTAACTATTAAAGAACTAGCTTTCAGGTCTCTATTTCATAGGGGTATATTATTTTCAACAGTTGCATAAATTATTTGGCCACTGAAAATACTAAAAATATTATTATCTAGACACTTTTAGATTATATGGTGTTTAATTATATTGCTTTAAAAATGAGATGCATTTCATTTATTTATTTATTAAGTTAGAACATGCAGAAATATGTAGCTAATACTTAAAGAATCAGAATATTTGGGATCTTCTAGTCCAAGTATTTTTAGAGTTTGGACTAGTAGCAACTTCTGTATACTTGCCTGCTTATCTGAAAAGCGAATTCCTTGTATTAAGGAACTGCTGCAATATAATTCTGGTATATAAGATTTTTCAACGAGAAAATGGAGGGTATGGCTCACCATAAATGTGATAGTTATAAATCTCTACTAATATATGAATCTGATATTTGTGACTTAAGTACCTCAAGTGGTACTTTCTTTGGTGATGCTGATTTTTATAATTATTCTAATCTTAGGTAAAGTTGTTCTTTTTCCTCATCCAGACACAATGGGTCTTATCATTCTTATCATTCAGTTCACAGAGCAATTCTTTGTTGTTGAGGGATGGCCCAGGAATCGCATGATATCTAGCATTATTGTTCCCAACCCATCAAATGTCAGTAACACTCTTCCAATCAATGTAACTGCCTGAAAATCGATTCACACCTCTCTTAAAGAGTATGGTGACATTGAGTGAGAATATTAAGCTTGCTATGAAGGTGGTTCACTAGGAATGAAAGGGTTTTAACAGTGCTAATACTTTGGGGATATTTGTGTAGCTACTGATAGGTTCCTGGTGTGGTGCTGTAGGCTAATGTGTCAGATTGCAAAGCCATTGAAACTCCATGGTCGGTGGTTCAAGCTCACCAGCTCCTTGGTAACCCTATACAGGGTTGCTATGGGTTGGAATCGACTTGATGGCACTTAACAACAACAATTGATAGGTTACTTTAAAGGACACCTATTATTTACCTTTATGTGTTCATTAAAACATATTCAGAAATCAAATTAAAATCATATAAGTTGTTATAGATTTCACTGTTACTAATTCTGTACAATGCACAAAGATAAAAATATTCACTAATACCAACATTATAAAGCACACTTATTAAGCAACTGCCTTTTCAATGACACGGAATAAGGGAAAATGAACCAGATTACATAAATATTTTGGTGTCCACAAAAATTCAGTAATTTGCAAAGGTTAGATCCTGTTTCTTGGTCCCCTTTTGCATAGCGACCCCATGCACAGCAGAATGAAACAATGTCTGATCCTGGGCCAACCTGACTACCGCCGCCACACTTGATGCCATCAATGATGTCACCTGGCTGATCCATCTCATTGGGGGTCTTCCTCTTTTTCTCTG
>NW_006408613.1:9300753-9302498 GCF_000296735.1 Chrysochloris asiatica | reverse complement strand
TCCTCAAGCTAACATCTCTGCTCTTCAATACTTTAAAAAGTTCCTGTGCAGCAGATTTGCCCAATGCAATACGTCGTCTGTTCTCTTGACTGCTGCTTCCGCGAGTGTTGATAGTTGATCCAAGAAGAATGTATACATTAATGACCATAAATACATGCATTTATAATATTGGACTATATTTGTCAATATAGTCAATACAGCAGCATTTAAAATGCTATCTCTGTTAAATCATTAAAGGTAGGAATCTCTAGGGAGTAGAATGGATTGGGATAGACTTTAAGGCAGAGCTTCCTATCTTTTTTATGTACTTTCATTTTATGACCTTTAAAATTATTTGCTTTGTTTTTGCTATAAAAATAAAAACAGTAACAGTGAAACTTTTAGAAGATAAGGTATCATGTACTTCAACAAAGGCTTACCAGGAGATTGACATATAGCATTAATTCAAAGTTGTACTTCAGCTGTTTTTACTGAATCATGTTGGTCGATAAAAGAGTGGGTGAAGATAAAGAATTTAGCCACATGGTTCTATAACTCAAAATCCAGTCCGTTTATAAACAGAATGATTACCCAGAGTCTTTTAGGATAAAAGATCCATAAAAGTGATTGAGTGCTAATTTGTTTTTGGTTTTTATTTTTAGGATGTAGATATATTTTGCTATTGAGTTTACACAATAATGGATTATGTATTAAGACTAAAAATATAATTTATAAAGACATTTTCAAATATTACAGCAAAATATTTCATAATGTCTCAGAGTTCTTTCTTTAATCATCCATTCTTTCATTAATCATTCACTCTTTGGTAATTGATGAAGCACTACTTTTTTTCCCATTTTTAATTAAATTTTTAAAAAAGTTTTTACTGTGAACTGAGTGATAGTTTATATTGGAAGAAAATCAGCTTTACAGCATCATTTCATTGTAATGATTACAATCTCCTCCATGAATCATCATTCAACATTATTTGCTTCCATTCCCTCTGTTTTTGTTTATTTGTTTGTTTGTTTTTGGGGGGTGTACACAAAAGCACTCAAGAATATATAATAATTTAAACAACTAGAAGGCACATTCTACAAGCCTGCCTCCTGGCTGCCAGCACTCAGTCCCTATCTTTCTATGATTCCTCAGCTGTTCCCTCTCTCCATATCTTCAGCTCTACCTCTGTCTCTGGTGTTGCTGTGAAGCACTACTTTTGAACAGACCTGGTGATATACCCAAGGTTTGCCAGTAAAATAGGTGCAATGCAATATTTGAATAAAATACTCTATTTCCTTTCTGTACCTCAAACATACATATTTTAATCATCTTGGATGATTCATCAGGTCTCTTCTAGTTTAGTAAATCTTACCTTTTTATATTTTTTTTTTGGATTTTGAGCTTTGTGTTACAATATTTTTCCATTCTATCTAAGGCCATCTATCCTGGCTCCTGTCAGAATAGTTGTAACCATGCATAGTGGTAACATATAATAGTGGTAACCATGCATCATCTAGTTCTTCTAGTCTTTGGTGACAAAGGACATCCTTGTCTGGTTCCTGTTCTTAGAGGGAAAGCTTTCAGTTTCTCCATTGAGAGTAATGTAGGCTGCTGGTTTTGTATATATGCACTTAATTATATTGAGGAATTTCCCTGCAATTCCCACTCTGTTAAGTGTTTTTATCAGGAATGGATATTGGATTTTGTCAAATGCCTTTTCTGCATCAATTGATATGATCATGTCATTCTTTTCCTTTTTCTTATTT
>NW_006408613.1:9298960-9300408 GCF_000296735.1 Chrysochloris asiatica | reverse complement strand
TTTTCCCTGAATGTTTGGTAGAACTCACCAGTGAAGCCATCTGGGCCTGGACTTCTTTTGATTGGAGTTTTTTGATGATCTGATCAATTTCTTCTTTTGTTATGGGTCTGTTCAGGTTTTCTACTTCACTCTTTGTAAGTTTAGGTAGGTCGTGTTTTTCTAAAAATGTATCCATCACCTCTAAGTTTTCAAATTTGTTGGAGTACAACTTTTCATAGTACTCTGTTACCCTTTTTATTTCCTTTGGTTCCATTGGGACATCACCCATGTGGTTTCTAGTGCATGTTATTTGTGTCTTCTCCCTTTTTTCTTTTTAGGTTTGCCAATGGTCTATCAATTTTGTTAATCCTTTCAAAGAACCAGCTTCTTTTCCTGTTGATTCTTTCTATAGTTTTTCTGTTTCATATTTCATTTATTTATACTCTTATCTTTCTTATTTCGTTTCTTTTGGCAGCTGTAAGTTCCCTCCTTTGACCGTTTCTAATTGTTGTAGATGCTGTGGTAATGTGTTAATTTTGTTTTTTTTCTTCTCTTTGGATGTGTGCCTTTGTTGCAAAAAATTGTCTTCTCGGCACCACTTTTGCCATGTCTCAAAGATTTTGGTATGTATGTTTCATTCTCATTTATTCCTAGGAACTTTATTAGTCGTGTTTAATGTCTTTTACTAGCCAGTCACTTTTCAGCACAGTGTTATTCAGTTTCCATGTATTTAAATTTATTTCCTTGGTCTTCCTATTGTTGATTTCTAATTCGATAGCATTGTGGTCTGAGAAGATGCTTCGTAGTATTTTGATATTTGTAAATTTATGGAAGTTTGTTTTGTAGCCTAACACATGGTCTATTCTGGAGAATGTTCCATGTGCATTGGAAAAGAATGTGTATTGTGCTGTTGTTGGGCTGAGTGCTCTGTACACATTTATGAGGTTGGCTGATTGTGTTGTTTAGTTCCTCTGTATCTTTGTCAAATTTCTTTCAGATTGTTCTATCAGTTTTTTAAAGTGGTGAATTAAAATCGCCCACGATTATTATAGATTTGTCTATTTCTTTCTTCAAATGTATTAGAGCTTGCTTTATATATATAGGAGCTCTTTCATTAGGAGGATAGATATTTATGTTATCTTGTTCAATTATCCCTTTAATCGTGACATAATGTCCATATTTAGCTATTATGCTGGTGTTTGCCTTAAAGTTTATTTTATTGGAGATTAGTACTGCTACTTTTGTTTATTTTTTTATTGTAATTAGCTTGATATATTTTTCCCCATCCTTTGAGTTTTAATCTGTTTTTGTCCCTGTATGTAAGATGTGTCTCTTGCAGACTGCGTATTTAAGGATGTTGTTTTCTTATCCATTCTGCCACTCTCTGTCTCTTAACTAGTGCATTTAATCCATTTACATTCAGTGCAATTATATATAGGTAGGAATTAATTGCTGTCATTATGTTTTTT
>NW_006408613.1:9295031-9297445 GCF_000296735.1 Chrysochloris asiatica | reverse complement strand
GTGATCAAGATGTGGGCTTCCCTTTTCACTCTTCTCATTGCTCAACTCAGAGTAACTTTCACAGGTGTTGTCTTCCTCCCTGGTATACGGCAGTTGATATTGGTTCTTACCTGGATTGTGGAGTTTTGTAGGGTGTGATTGTAGCTTGACTATATGCAGCAAATGCTGTCTCTTCTTGGGTAATATAGGGAGAGAAAGAGTCTCCCAAAGGTAAAAGGGGGAATAAAAACAAGAAAACAGCAACAGCAAAAAAAAAAAAAGAAAGAAAAATGAAAAAGAAAAAGATAAAACTACCAAAAAACAACAAAAACACAAAAAAACTAGATTGGATATTGTAGTCTATAATCACAGAAAAGGGAGAGGAGGGGGAAAAGAAAAAGAAAAAGAAAAAGAAAAAATCTGTAGCCTCATATGAGCATGATTTTAATATCCGCTTTTAGCTTCTTGCCTTCAAGGCTGCCTGATAAATTTTAAGATGCCATTGTTGGTTATTATGCTGTAGTTTAGGATTTAATTTTTGGCCACATCCCTAGGTTTTGCCTTTTCCCTATTAATAAACAGTTCAGGGCTGGCTGCTGAGCTGTCTGTTTCATGCAAATGCTGAGAGTATCTGTGCACATGCATGTCAGAAGAACCCACCTGTGGTGGGGATTGGGGCGTGTCCACTCATGCAGGCACCCCCTCTAGTCACAAGAATGGAGGTGCACAAACAGTAGGTGGAGGGGTG
The DNA here is from genome assembly GCF_000296735.1 of Chrysochloris asiatica. Taxonomy (NCBI): domain Eukaryota; kingdom Metazoa; phylum Chordata; class Mammalia; order Afrosoricida; family Chrysochloridae; genus Chrysochloris; species Chrysochloris asiatica. Next base: position 9,296,718 of record NW_006408613.1, on the reverse strand, counting down.
CAATGGACAGATACCAAGAAAAAAACAAAAACAAAATCAGAACAAAGCAAATCTGACAGTGTTTTATCCACCTTTACTCCAAGGTTCCTGCAGCATTATTCTGTGGTGGATCTGCTTGCTCTCCTTCTTGGTTTTTCCATTTGGTCTTGCTCAAGTTGTTGGCTCTAGGCTGCCGAGACTGGCAGATTCTAAAGTATAGGATTCCTTATTTCTGCTACAAGTTCCATTAGATATAAGCCTTCAAACTTTTTATATATTGTTAGATATGTTGTTCAGTGTTTTGGAGCTCTGTGCTGAATCCGCTTTGTCTAGTATTCTGTGGTACTGCTGATGGAAAACTTGACTGCACTTCTCCACCATCAAGCTCTGCCTCTAGTCTATATACTTTTGAAGATAATATATCCACCTGTCTAACTCTTTCCCAAAGAATTCTGTGTGCTTTGATTTATATCATTTCAAGATGACAACTTGAACATCCTTGAGGGACTCAGCTGTTGCTCCTCTTAAATATTTTGGAAATAAAAATAATATCTGACAAAGCAGTATCTGAGCAGTAGAGTAAATAGGGTGAGGGGTTATGGGGTAGGGGTATCAGAGTAGAGTTATCAGAAAAATTGTCAAAGACAGCCCTTGCTTGATACTCTCAAAGAATGCTGAGATGACATCATGGGAAAGAAAACTCGACCCAACTTCCCTGATCTTTTTGTCACCAACACAAAACTGTTCAAATTTCTTAAAACCTCTTCATAGTAAGCCGCCATGATCATCCTGTGTACTTTGAGAAACACAATCACGATTACCCTTTCGGAATCCCTAAAAGCAGTGACTCAACCTTCTGTGCTAATCTTTCTGCCATGAATATAATTGGCTCAGAAAATTCCCTAGGAGACCACTGTTTTGATTGGATCCTTTTTTGAAGGCACTCTAATGAGACTAAGACAGGTATCACTGAGAGAACTTATCTGTAGTAAGGTACTGATCACCCAAACATGCCTAAACATGTTTGGCTTGAAATAAACCTATATATGTATGAAATAGATTCCTAGAAACAATGCATTTTTATTTGCCCTCATATCTAAACATATATATTTATGTCATTGTTAAGTGCTGTCAAGTTGGTTAGACTCAAGCAATCCTGTATAGGGTTCCCAAGTAGGTGCTGGTGAGCTTGAACCGCTGACTTTGCAATTCAAACCCACCTTGCTGTCCCATGCATTAACCCTCAGCACCACACCAGGAGGGGTAATTAGATATGTGTGGGGTATCGTGTGCATGTAATCCCATTTGTGGGCTTATTTTATTTGTTACTATATAAATATATTATAATTTATTTAATCCCCCTCTGACAAATGGACTTTTATATTAATTCTGTATTTTGAAGGACATATATGTTGTTGTTAAGTGCTGTTAAGTTGCCTCTGACTCACAACGACCTTGTATAGGGTTTCAAAAGAGAAGCTGGTAGGTTTGAATTCCCAAGCTAGTGGTTTGTAGTCCAGTGCTGATCCTACAACACAATACCAGGTCTCTCTCTCTCTCTCTCTCTCTCTCTCTCTCTCTCTCTCTCTCTCTCTCAAGACTCAAAGCAACCCTGGATTGGGTTTCTGAGGCTGTTAATCTTTATGGGAGTGGAAAGCCTCATCTTTCTTCCATGGAATGACTGGTAGTTTCAAATTGCTGATGAAGT
>NW_006408613.1:9287962-9293426 GCF_000296735.1 Chrysochloris asiatica | reverse complement strand
GCAGCGGTAGTGAGGTTGGCCCAGGATCGAACATTGTTTCGTTCTGCTGTGCATGGGGTCACTATGAGTCGGATCCGACTCGATGGCACCTGACAACAACAACAACAACATTTCCAACAAACAAGGTTCTATCATCTGCATATTACAGTTTGTTTATAATATGTGGGACAAGGTTTAGAACTTAAATATCTATGTCATTGGATTTCTACATTTTTAATTTTGATGTTGTTGTTAGGTGTTAGATATGCTAAAATTAAAAATAAATAAGATTCACATAACATTTTTATTTCCAATAGTTGAGGAATCTTTTTTAAAATCTTCATCAAAAATATAATTCAAACCATTTATCACTGGTATTTTAAATAAGCATTTTTTTAACTTTTGAAATTATAAATGGTTTTACCTTACTATTTTATTTGCTAGAACTTATTCAATAGAATCTCTTCTGTAATTCTGTTATAAGATCAGTTGTCATTAAATGATGTTGCTAGCATCTCAGTTTGCAGTCAACCTTTAATGCCTTACATCCTTTATGCAGTCCACTTCTACATACTGACTTCCATTCCTGGTTTACAGTCAATATTACTTTACTAACTTCTTACCTATGTCCTTACAATGAAAAAATATATAAATCTTTTAAAAATAGTTGGAAAATATATTCTTTATATACATTCTAGCAAGGGTGAGACATTTGATCAGTGGTAGAATTTTCACTTCTCATGGGGGAGACTCAGGCTCAATTCCTAGTCAATGTACTTCATGTGTAGCCAGCCCTCTACTCATCTGTAAGTGGGAAGTCTGTGTGGTGCTATAAAATTGAGCAGGTTTCAGCAGAGATTTCTAAACTAAGATGAACTAGGAAGAAATGCCTGGTGATGTATTTTCAAAAATTACCAATGTAAATCCTATGGGTTACAAAGGATTGATCCTAAATGAATTGTGGAGATGATACAAAACTGGGTGTCATTAAATTCAATAACAGGCAGCATTTTGGCCCATTATGCATGGGGTTGTGATGAAGTGGAGGTGGGGAGGGGTACTAGAAGGTTGTTGTTGTTGTTAGGTGCCATCGAGTCAGAACCGACCCATAGCGACCTTATGCACAGCAGAATGAAAAACTGCCCGATCCTGGGCCAGCCTCACTACTGTTGCCATGCTTGAGTCCATCGATGCTGCCACTTGGCCAATCCATCTCGTTGGGGCTCTTCCTCTTTCACTCTTACCCTCCACCTTACCACACATGATTAGCAACAATAACAAGTTTTTAAATGTTGATGTGTATGTATCTGTATATAAACTGCTTGATCCATGTTAATTTACAAATGTAACAAAATAGAATAAAGGTAAACAAATGTTAGAAGGAAATTAGATGCAAAAAATCACTATAATGTTAAAGATTGGGTTAAATAATGAACTTATATGCAGTAGTTTCTTAGCTTAAAAATTGTATACTAGCGAATATTAGTGATATAAATTCCATAATTAAAAAAAATTAATATAGTGATTGCCATGTTCACGTTGGTATTAGTAGATGGTCATTTAAAAATAATCTTCTATGTATTCAATAAACTAAATCATTATTTAGTAAAATAAATGTATTTCAAATTATTCTAAAATCATTTTATTAAGTAATTGAAAAAGTCCTACCAAAAAGATGGGGATACACAATAGGAATAATTTTTTAATTACTTTGTACCACATTAGACTGATGGTAGCAATGGAACTCATGTCCCATGTTGTTGTTGTTGTTGTTGTTAAGTGCCATCGAGTCGGTTCTGACCCATAGCGACCTTGTATAGGGTTTCTGAGCAGCTGCTGGTCAGCTTGACCCACCGACCTTAAGGTCCAAACCAACTTACAGTCTAGCTCACTAACCCACAGTGCCACAACAGGACTCCAATGAACCCCATATTGTTGTTGTTGTTATGTGCCGTGGAGTCGGTTCCGACTCATAACAACACTGTACAGGGTTTCCGAGGCTATAAATCTTTATGAGAGCAGAAAGTCTCATCTTTCTCCCGCAGAACAGCTGATAGTTTCGAACTGCTGACCTTGCGGTTCGCTGCCCGATTCGTAACCACTACGCTACCAGAGCGCCTTCTGAAATTACAAAAGAGAATTTCATGTGTAATTCAAGGTTAAGGTGAAAATGCTTCTCATTCTAGGGCTGATGAAGAGTTCACGGTTGCATTGTTTATCACCATGGAAACTTCAAACATATATATATATATATTTTTTTTTCTGTGTGCTTAAAATCTGTTTAATAATACTTTTAAGTGAATGCAATATAGATTCAGACAATGCACCTTTTCATTTAATTTCAAAATGTAGATCTTGAATAATGAGCAAATATATTTGATCCTTATAAAGCTTGTGAATGAAAGCAGATAATTTGGATTGTTTCATGTGTAGCCAAATATTTGCAAGTAATTGTAGGTAATCTCAACTGAGTGTAAGGCCACAAGGGTTTCATAAGTGGTTCAATTTCCAGGAGCTCGAAGTAAATACTAGCTCCTTGATGGGATAATGTGGGTATAAAATGATAGGAGAGTGATTATACACAAAGTGGCTCTGCAGGACTTTCCAAACTCCTGTTGGTTTACAAATGGAGAATAAAATGAATAACTCAAATTGAGATTTTTCATGTACTATCTTCCTATAGGCAAGTACTGAAGAACTGAAGTACTTGTCTACTGCAGAATTGGCAATTAACATTCAACATTACGTGAATGTGTTGAGTTTAAGTATCCACCAGCTTCAATTATATTTATTATTAGGCAGAATGCCTCAGTAGGAAATAAACAAGATTTTGATGCTTTTTCCTGACACTAGTTCCATGAGAATTTAGTCAAGAACCCATACCACTTTAGCTTTAACAGACTTTTCTGGAAAATATAAGTCACTTTGGTCAAGATAATTTTCAAATTACCTTGAAGATCCACAGGTTTTCATTGAATTTTATTACTTTTAAACTTACACACAGTTAAATAAACAATTTCTACTCAGAAGTATTCTTAAAACGCAGTACATAATATCAAGAGCAGCTATTTGAAAGCCAGAGAGGGTAGGTATAAAAATCAACCACGATTCTAATATTCTATGAGGTTTGGGACAGTTTCTTGTCCCCATGTTAGATGGGATTAGGGCAGTAATTTCATTATGTTTCATTCATTGAAAGTGGAAGAACAAATAGATTGAAAACACTTAGATAATTAGTTTAAGTAGATTGACACCCAGTCTGACCACTTAGGTTCTCAAATGGTATGAAGCAATACCATTTGAATTCTAAATAGGCTGTTGTTATGTGCCGTGAAGTCGGTTTCGACTTATAGCGACACTGTACAGGGATTCCGAGGCTATAAATCTTTACGAGAGCAGAAAGCCTCATCTTTCTCCCATGGAACAGCTGGTAGTTTCGAACTGCTGACTGTGAGATTAGCAGCCTGATTCATATCCACTATGCTACCAGAGCTCCTTTGGTTGATTGGACTGTAAAATTTAGCTGTGCCTATTTGTACATTACCTCAAAAATTGAAATAATGAATGTATAAGGTTCAAGACTATCTAGAACTGCATACCTTGTCAATGATAGATAAAGGAACTAAACATACATCTCAAGTACTCTGAACCCCAACTACCAAATTCAATGGCAACCTTAGCAATGATGTATAAAATAGTGGGATTTAACTGCACCATAAGGGTCTTCTTTTGGAGTTCTGGTGTGGTGATGTGGGTTAATGCCAGTTTGAACCACAATGTAGGAGGTTCAAGCTTACCTGCCACTTCTAGGAAACTCCATATGGGATCATTTTGGGTTGGAACTGACTCGAGGACACTTAAGAAAAACAGCAACATGGGTTTTCCTTTAATAATCAGAACATGGAATGTATGGAGTATGAATCTAGGAAAATTGGAAATTGTCAAAAATGAAATGGAATGCATAAACAATCAATATCCTAGACATTAGTGAGCTGAATACCAAAATGGACTGGTATTGGTCATTTTGAATCTGACAATAACATGATTTCTTATGTTGGAAATGACAAAATGAAGAGGAATGGCATCACATTCATCATAAAAAGAACATATCAAGCTCTATCTTGAAATACAGTGCTGTCTGTGAAAGGATAATATTCATACACCTACAATGAAGACTAGAGTCCTTGTGTGGTGCTGTGGGCTAATGTGTCAGACTGCAAAATTGTTTGAACTGCAAGGTCAGTGGTTCAAGCTCACCAGCTGCTCCTTGGAAACCCTATACAGGATCGCTATGGGGCAGAATCACCTCAACAGCACTTAACAACAACAGCAACAACAACAAAGACCAGTTAATATCACTATTATTAAAATTTATACACCAACCATTAAATCCAGTGGTGATAAAATAGAAAAATTTTACCAATTTCTTCAGTTTGAAATTGATCAAACATGCCATCAAAATGTATTACTAATTACTGGCAATTGGAATATACAAGTTGTAAACAAAGAAGAAGGGTCAGTAGTTGGAAAATATAGCCTGGTGATAGAAAGGATAGTGAAGATCACATGGTAGAATTTTACAAGACTAATGACTTCTTTATTTCAAATACATTTTTAAACAACATAAAAGGTGTCTATGTGCATGGACCTCACCAGTTGGAGTACACAGAAATCAAACTGACTACATCTGTGGAAAATCTCAATATCATCAGTTAAAACAAGGCCATGGGAAGACTGTAGAACAGACCATAAATTGCTCATATGATTGTTCAAGCTAAAACTGATTAAAATTAAAACTAGTCCATGAAAGCCAAAATATGACCTTGAACATATCTCACCTGACTTTGGAGATCATCTGAAGAATAGATTTGATGCATTAGACACTGAAAACCAAAAACCAGAAAAGTTGTGGGATGGCATTAAAAACATCATACGGGAAGAAAGCAAAAGTTCATTGAGAAGCCAAGAAAGACAGAAAAGACCAAAATGGATGTTAGAAGAGACTCTAAAGCTTGTTCTACACTGTTGAGATGCCAAAGCAAATGGAAGAAATGAGGAGATAAAAGAACTGAATAGAAAATTTCAAAAGTCAGCTTGAGAAGACAAAGTCAAACACTACTACATAATGTTCAAAGACTTGGAGTTAGAAAACCAAAAGAGAAGAACATACTCAGCATTTCTCAAACTGAGGAAACTGAAGAAAAATTCAAGCCTCATCTTGCAATATTGAAGTATTCCATGGACAAAATATTAAATGATGCAGGAAGCATCAAAAATTGTCAGGAATACATTGAATACCTGTACCAAAAAAAAAAAAAGTGGTCAATGTTTAACCATTTTAAGAGGTAGCATGTGATCAAGAGCCAATGATGCTGAAGGAGGAAGTCCAAGGTGCACTAAAGTCATTGGCAAAGTGCAAGGCCCTAGGAATTGATGGGATACAAATTGAAATCTTTCCACACACTGATGAAGCACTGGAGGCACT
>NW_006408613.1:9282978-9286700 GCF_000296735.1 Chrysochloris asiatica | reverse complement strand
TTGTTGCAGGACTTGGCGATGTTTCGTTCTGGTGTACATGGGATAGTTATGAGTTAGTACCAACTCAATGGCACCTAATAATGATAACAAAGGGTCTTTCAGGAGTCCTGGCATGGTGCAATATTATAAGTACACCACAAGATCTGAGTTTCAAACCCATTAGCCACTCACTGGCAACACTATACAAGGTCGCTGCGAATCAGAACCAACTCTACAGCATTTAACAACAACATCAAAGATCTTTCACGGAGCTTTGGTGGTGCTTTAGGGTAAGCACTGGACTGCCAGGCACAAGGTCAGGAGTTCAAATCCACAAGCCTTTCCGCAGGAAAAAGATTAAGCTTTCTTCTCGCAGAAAGATTTACAGCCTCAGAAATCCTATACAGGATCACTATGAGTCAGAACTGACTGGAAGCAACTAGCAACAAGAACAATAGCAAGGATCTTTCAAAGGGCTCCTGTTGATGTAATAAAGCTCTCAGCTGCTAACCAAAGGTGGGCAGTTGGGACCCACCAGCTGCTCCATAGGAGAAAGAGGTGCAGTTTGCTTCTATAAAGATCTGTAGACTTGTAAATGCTATGGAGCAGTTCTGTTGAGTTTGGTATGATCACCATGAGTCAGAATTGACTAGAAGGCAGTGAGAAAGGGTCTTTCATATTATAAACAAGTTTGCACCATCCAGGGACTTTCTTTCATATAAATGATAAGAAATAAAACTTCATACTACTCTGGGATCCCTAGAGGCTAAGGAAACTGGTACTTCGCTATGAAGTAATGACAGTGATGTACTCATATTCTGTTTAATATCCTATACAGATGACACCAGTAGTATAGATGTGAAAAAAACAACATACCAGCAAATAACCATACATAACTAGGTAAAGGAAAGATTGAGAGGAAAGCATGCATGCTCATTTACTTTTATGTATGTATGTGTAAACATATTTCCAGCTTTATGAATAACATTCATTACTTGACTTTGTGGCTCATTATCTGCATTATTTATCTTCAGGCTTTCTAGGAATACCTTGTTGTTTTTATTTATTCTTTAAAATTAACCTAGATTGCTCTCCTGAACCAAATCCCTCATCACCTAGTTACTTGTGAGAAAGATTAATTACCCCCAATGAATATATATATATATATATTTTTTAACAGTTGTATTGTTTGAGATCTATTGAGTTCTATTGTTAGTCACTTATTTGGGAATGCTACGAAAGAGTAAAGTTTTGCTTTGTCTGTTCCATTAGTTTGCCAAATACAAAATGAAATGCCTAAGGAATTCTCCCTAATAAAATCTTTGACATTCATTTTTCTATAATTAACCCTAACACAGAGTGTCATGTTAAATTACCTTCAGGGAAGATCTTGACCTCACTCTTGGGAAATGATGAACCAGGGTGATCATGGAAAGCTGAATACAAAACACTAGAGAACCCATGTCCTGTGCATACTTAGAATCAGGTATCACAAGTTATTCAATGTATCAGGCTAGTAACTTGTGAAAGTAAAAGATGTTGACAGCATCGTTTTAGATTGACAAAGTAAACCCTAATGGAAGGTGTCTTTTAAGAATGTGGTGGTGGTGGAGTTGGTTCCGACTCAAAGCAACCCTGTACAGGGTTTCTGAAGCTGTAAATCTTTATGGGAGCAGAAAGCCTCATCTTTCTCCTGTGGAACAGCTGATAGTTTTGAACTACTGACCTTGCAGTTTGCAGTCCGATTCGTAACCACTACGCTGCCAGAGCTCCTTGTCTGATATATTTTTAGCTCAATTTTATGTCTTAGTGTTAGCCTTGAAATTTAGAATTACAAACTCAGTGGATGACCATAATTTGATTTTCATAAGCTGTTATATTTTGCTAATTCAATAAGTTCTTTGAGATAAAAGAAAAAAGTACTGTCGATAATGGAGTGAAGGACTAGAGGTTAATAATATGGATTTTGGTTAAAATTTTAATTTTTTGTTATAGATTTCTGTAGCGTCCCTGTGTTGTTGTTGTTGTTGTTAAGTGCCCTTGAGTCATGTCTCACTCATAGCAACCCTGTAGAGGAATTCCAAAGAGCGACTGGTGAACTTCAACAGCTGACCTTGTGGTTCAAACCAACCTTGCAGTGCAGTGCACTAAGCTGCAGTAATTTCACAGCCTCGCAATCTGCATTACTTTTGAGATACACAGCCTCGCAATCTGCATTACTTTTGAGATGCATTACTTTTGAGCCTCGCAATCTGCATTACTTTTGAGATACTTTTGAGTGCTCATGCTCTGCATGAGCACTCTCAAATGTGTGGTACTTCTTTTAGTCACATAACCAAGGCATTTCTCATCCCAGCAGGTACCCACTCTGGAAACACAAATTTCTATCTGCCTATCCATAACATCTGGAGGCCCTTCATTAGAAATCAGATTAATGCATTACCTCCTACTATATCATGATTCTTTTCTGAGTCAAACAGCATACTTGTTTAGTCACTTATACTTTGCAATGAATGCACCTAAGTTTCTACTTTGCAAGGAATGCTGCTGAGTTCCATGAAGTTAATTCTAACCCATAGTAACCTTGTATAGAGTTTCTGAGGAGCTGATGGTGAACTTGTGGTTAGCAGTCCAGTGTTTATCCTACAGCACCAGCTAATATAATTATTTTTCAGGCATGTTTAGGTGAGAATAAAGGGTTCTGTTTAAAATGGAGAACATGATGATAATAGAAAAGGAATCTGAACATTGAAGAAGGGGAGCACAGAACATTCAACGTACCTTGGCAAATCATTCTAAAGGAAAGAACTTTTGAAGATTTTCTCTGAAAGATTGTGACTGGTGATTGTTGTAGGGGCTCTCGAGTCATTTTAACCTATAGCGGCCCTTATGCACAACATAAACACCACCTGGTCCAGCGCGATCGCCATATTTACTGATATGCTTGAGCCCATTGCTGCTTTCACTGTACCAATCCATCTCACGGGGTCTCCCTCTTTCTCACTGATCCTCAGCTTTATCAAGCATGATGTTCTTCTCCAGAGATGGATTCCCTCCTGATAATATGTCTGAAGTATAAGAGATGAAGTCTGGTCATCTTGGTTTCTAAAAAGCATTCTGGTTGTACTTCTTCCAACTCTGATTTGTGTGTTTTTCTGGTGATCCATGGTACCTTTAAAATTCTTCTCCAACTCTGTAACTCAAATGCATCCATTCTTCTAAGGTCTTCCTTATTTATTATCCAACTTTCACATCAATCTATGCCAACTTCCTACATGTTGATTGTCCTGAAGGGATCCTACTACACAGGAAGTACACATTTTGGCCTAATTATATACATTTATTATATACATTAAGGAGCTCTGGAAGCGTAGTGGTTAGGAATCGGGCTGCAAACTGCAAGGTCAGCAGTTCAAAACTACCAGCTGCTTCGCCGGAGAAAGATGAAGCTTTCTGCTCCCATAAAGATGTACAGCCTCTGAAACTCTGTTCTGGGTCTCTATGGGTCGGAACCGACTCGACGGCACTTAACAACAACATTATATACATTATAAATGTATATAGTATTCTTATATCTTATATATCTTATAATAATAGTACCAACATTGTTGTTGTTAAGTGCCGTCGAGTCGATTCCGACCCATAGCAACCCTATATAGGGTTTCCAAGGAGCAGCTGGTGAGCTTGAACCGCCGACCTTGCAGTTCAAATGGCTTTGCAGTCTGGTGCATTAACCCACAGCA
>NW_006408613.1:9269531-9282878 GCF_000296735.1 Chrysochloris asiatica | reverse complement strand
TAAGTGCCGTCGAGTCGATTCCGACCCATAGCAACCCTATATAGGGTTTCCAAGGAGCAGCTGGTGAGCTTGAACCACCGACCTTGCAGTTCAAACGGCTTTGCAGTCTGGTGCATTAACCCACAGCACCACACCAGGACTCCTTAGCTATATGATAATCATTTTTAGGCATATAAGTAAATTATATAAGTTATTAATAAAAGTTATATTTATTTCAAAGTTTTTATGTCCAAAGATCAGAACATTGGATACATTTATGCATACATTTAGCGTAAATATTTCAGTTATATAATTACTTTTAAAATAATAATACATTTCTAATGCTTAAAAGGAGTCCTGGTTTGGCACTCTGGGCTAATGCGTCACACTGCAAAGTAGTTTGAACTGCAACATCGGTGGTTCAAGCTCACCAGCTTCTCCTTGGAAACCCTATACAGGGTCACTATGGTCGGAATCAACTTCACAGCAATTAAACACAACAACAATGCTTAAAAAACTATCCCTGGTAGCATAGTGGGTTGTGTATTGAGCTACTAACCAAAAAGATTAGCAGTTCAAATCTACCAGTCACTTCACAGGAGAAAGGTGAGGCTTTCTTAAAGATTGACAGCCTCAGAAACCTTATACAGGCTTGCTTTGAGTCTACACTAATTCCACAATATGCAGCAGTAACAGGAGCAACACTTAATAAATTCTTTGTTTCTCCTTGTTTTCCTTATACGAAGCACTTATTGCTAATTGGTTATCTTTATATGCTACTGATGTGCTACACAGAAGATGAGAAAATTATATTTTCATTCAATAACATTGCTTCTTAAAAATTTCCAGGCATATATGAAAGTTTGACAAAATAGACATTTACATTTATTTTCTGTTATTTGTGAAAAGAATGAAGCATTTAAATCAGAGATTTGAAGAGGAAATAAAATTCCTCTAGCATACAATTAAATAGGATGTTTGAAATATTTTTGTATGTTTTATCATGTCTCTTTTCCTATATTCCCAACTTTTATATTATTACTTAAGAAATGTCTTTACTCTGGAGATTTAAGTTTTAGTCCTTTTTTTGTCTATTTCCATATCTGAAGTTCTATATTATTAAAAAGATAAATAAAGTTATGCACATTTTAAACTCCAACTATAAATTCATAGAGGTGCAGGGAACAAATATTATTTTTCAATCAAATGATGAGAGTTTATCATATTAACCTACCAGGTGAATGACTACAAATGAGAAAGTTGTAGAGCTCGCAAACTAGGGCAGATTTAGGCATAAGGAATGTGAAACACATTCCATTCCTTTTAACAAAATAAATGCATGAGAATTGACTTTATTAAGTTTGCCTCTTTCCAATTTTAAACATGCTGCACATCAGCACAGTACTCTGCTACTGTACTTTGGAAAGAGTTCATTATTGCCAAGGGAGGTGTACAAGGGGGAGCGTGATTGGGAGTGATAGTCCCTCTTGGCTGAACTTGCTTGGCAACCAACATTTTAACCTCCCAGGTAATAAATTATCATATACTTGTTCCTATTCCTCATTCACATATTGCTGTGTTTATTGTTATAAATTCACATAATGAATCTATTGTAATAGTTTGATTACTTATGTACAATGCAGTGCTAAAGCAGTCTTAATCATTGCTTAGCTCTCAATTACCCAGAGTATCATTTGGGCCACTATGTATTTTCATGCCCTTTATGGCCCCACCTTGAAATTTCTCATTAATTTTCAAGAACTAAATATGAGTGTATGCACTTTGAAAAGCAGCTCCCTGTGCTTACACTTTGGCTCTAGCACTTATAACTGGGTGTTGTTGTTGCTGTTAGGTGCCAATGAGTCATTTCTGACTCATAGAACCTTAATATGCACAGCAGGATGAAACACTGTTGTATCCTGCACCAACTTCACAATCATTGTCACTCTTGAGTCCATTGCTGCTGCCACTGTGTCAGTTTATCTCCATGGGGTCTTCCTTTTTTTTGCTAACTCTCCACTCTAGAAAGAATGATGTCTTTCTCCAGGGACTGGCACCTCCTGATAAAATGTCTCAAGTATGAGAAAGGAAGTCTTGCCATCCTGACTTCTAATGAGCATTCTGACTGTGCTTCTGAAAGCATGATGCTTTTAACATGATTCTCCAACACTATAACTCAAATGCACCAATGCCTCTACTGTCTTCTTTATTCAGTTTCCAACTTTCATATGCATATGAGGCTATTGGAAATACCATGGTTTGGGTCAGGCACACCTGAGACCTCAAATTGAATCTTCACTCTTGAACCCTTTAAAGAGGTCTTGCAAAGCAGATTTGCCTAAGGCAATACATGGTTTGATTTCTTGACTGCTGCTTCTAGGAATGCTGATAATGGATCTAAGCAAAATGAAATCTTCACAAATTTAATCCTTTGTCCATTTATATGAATGTTATTTATTGGTCCAGTGGTGAGGATTTTTGCTTTCTTTACATTGAGGTGCAACCTGTATAAAAGGCTGTAGTCTTTGATATTCATCAGTAAATATTTTAAGTCTTTTTTGCTCTCAGCAAGCAATGTATTATTTTCAAATCACATGTTGTTCTTCTTCATATAGTCCAGTTTCCCAGATTATTTGCTCAGCATAGATTGAATAAGTATGGTGAAAGAACTAGATAAGTCATTGAAAATCTCCTAAATTTAATTTCCTCACCTGAAAATTAGATAATATTTGATTTTAACTCATCAACTGATTTTAAGGATAACGTGAGAATATGGCATATTCATTACAAAATCAGAACACTGACAGGGAGGCAGTAAAAAGTTCAGTGGCAAGCTAGTAGTGGGATATGTATGTGTGTTTATATATGTGTGTGTTAGTCATGAAAACTTTTGAATTATGGTGTCGGAAAGAATATTGAAAGTACCATGACTGCCCAAAGAATGAACAAATCTGTTTTGGAAGAAATACAGTTGGATTGCTCCTTAGAAACTGTGATGGGAGACTTCATCTCTTATACTTTAGACTTGTTGTCAGGAGGGACCTGTCCCTGAAGAAGGCCATCTTGCTTGGTAAAGTGAAGGGTCAACAAAAAAGAGGAAGATTTCAAATAAAATGGATTGACTCAGTGGCAGCAGCAATGGACTCAAATATAACAACAGTTGTGAGGATGGTGCAGGATAAGGCAATGTTTTGCTCTGTTGTACAAAGTGTTGGTATGAGTAGGAATCAACTTGATAGCACCTAACATCAACCAAAATACAATTTTATGTGAAAACATACTGGCACATAATGAAAACTTAGTTTCTAGACAGAAAATACAAATCTGCACACAGTTCTCTAGTTATTTAACCTCTCTTGCTTTCAGTGTTCTCATTTGAAAAATGAGAACTGGCATATGATTATGGTTCCTAAGGAGTTGATTATTCTCGGGTAAACCATTTGATGAGATTTTTTCAAGTTGGTTTTTTTCTTTCCAAGCTTTTAAAATAGATTTTAATGGTTTTGTAACACAAACATGTTTTAGTGAGAATTTCTTTCATACAGTAAAAACCTTTTTTCCCAGTATACAATATTTCTGGACTCTAGTCATGTGTGTGCTTACTATGATATCTTTCAGCATTGTTCACATGTCTTTTGAGAATATAGAGACTATAGATAAGTATATAAATGTGAATTGTCTTTATAGCCTTTAAAAACCTTACATATGTGAAACAATTCCCTTTTACCTAATTGTAACATATTATTACATTTTTTAAAAAGTCTAAATTTTATTAACTGCACCAAGAAATTAGCAGAGTTATGTTCCATTTTTAAATTCAGTAAATATTTGTTACATTTGCAATATATGTCACACTCATCAAAGAAAACTTGGTTTCTAAAGTTATTTGAGCAAGATAGTCTTCAATACTATTGTTTGGATGTACAGATTATACCTTTTTTTCTCCTTTTATCCTTTACTTCTTTTTAATAGGTCACTGTTTTTAGCCATGTATATTCAGTGGTAGAGCTACAGTGGTAGGGACAGAGAACATTTTTGGGATGGATGAGTTATTAGAATCACTAGATATGAAAAATATTGACAAGCTATTATTTTGTATTTGTCAGTCTGTCTTTCTCCTCCAATCTTCCTTCTTCCTACTTCAATCTTTGTGTGTCTCTGTGTGTCTCTGTATTTTATTTAAAGACAATGGATTTTCCTTAACAATTGGTTTTATATTCCTATTTTATAATGGAACTTAGGTTCAAAAGTTAACAGGAAAATTCAGTTAGTAATTTCATTATATCTCATTGACAGATAGACTATTGAAATAATTTTTTGCAATTTCAAGGGTTTTATAAAAATCATTATATTAACATCATTGAACCCATAGCCAAGTAAACCTAGAATAAGTGTTCGGGGTAATTTCCTACTTATCAATTAGGAAAATGATTATGTTAGTATTAAATGCACTAAATCCTCAAATGAAAAAATAAGATGTAAACCCTGTGAGTTATGACTAATATAAAACAAAATCCATTGTTATTGGGCTGCTTCAAAGTAACATAGGGCCTATTTAAAACACTAACATGGAAAAATGGCATATCTGGGGGAAATAGATCTTGAAATGAAATCTTGTTATAAAAATCCACTAAATGGAAACTACCAGCCGTTCCGCAGGAGAAAGATGAAGCTTTCTGCTCCCGTAAAGATTTACAGCTTCAGAAAAAATGTACAGGGCCGCTATGGGTCGGAATCGACTCGACGGCACTTAACAACAACAACAACAGTGGATTTTTGCACTATATTGATTCTTATCATTAATGTTGAGATGCAGTAGATAAAATAGAAGACTGAAGATCAGAGGAAGATAAGATTGGAATAAAGTTCTTACAATCATATTTGTGAGTGGAAAGCATTATTTTAATGTCATTTTGAAAATGGCGATGTTCTATTGTCATAATAATGTAGCATCAAGAGAATATTATTTTTATGCTTGGGGGCAAAATCTGTTTAGTTTTTTGTTTCCAGTAGTACATTACACTGTATTTATGAAATAGCATTCTCTAAATAACTGGGTACATTGATAGAAAAACAGAATAAATGGGAATAATTCTTGGCAAATTTATTCAGAATGCAGTTTAGAGATTTTTCTTTTTTTCCCTTGGAGGCATTTTTACTAGAGAGTAGTGTTTAGCAGGAGTTCTGGTGTGAAACTGTAGGAAAAGGATTGGATTGCTAACTTCAATGTCAAAAGCCCAAACCCACCAACTGTTCCTCAGAAATCCTATATGCTGCTTATATTACTATGAGTCAGATCCAACTTAAGGGCACAATTAACAACAACAGTATTTAGCAGAGAGTGAGACCTGTTGTGTGGAAATTTTTGTTTAGTGTAAATTAATATAGTTCCAGTATGGAGTCCTAGTGTGGCACTGTGGGTTAATGTGCAGACTGCAAAGCTGTTTGAAATGCAAGGTCGGCTGTTCAAGCTCACCAGCTGCTCCTTGGAAACCCTATACTGGGTCACCATGGGTCAAAATAGACTCAACGGAACTTCACAACAACAAACATAATCAAGTAAAATTCTTCATGGAATTCTGGAAGGAAGTAAATTGTGTAGCAACCATGATATGGAGCCCTGGTTTGGCACTAAAGGATAAGCACAGGACTGCTAACCAAGGTTATCAGTTGAAACACACCAGTCACTCTTGGAAACTCTGCACAGTCTCACTATGAGTTGGAACTGACTCAATGGCATGCAACAACAACCACCAAGATATAATCAAGGACACTTTTGAAATAGCTGACAGACTTTTTATGATGTAAGTTTCTTTGTAAAGAAAAATGTAAGTTGCAGCTAAAGACAATGGTTTGATTGCAATGGTTATTTTAAGCACTCCAACAGAATATGTAACACAAGAAAATGTTGCCTCCTTATCAGATACAGAATGTGAGAAACACTATGCAAAGCTTTCCAAGAAACAAAGTGTTGTTTGGTGCCTTAGAGTCAGTACTGACTCATATGGACACTATAAACAGGAGAACAAAATACTGCTGGGTCCTACACCATCCCCACAATTGTTATACTTGAGTCCATTGCTGCTGCCACTGTGTCAATACATCTCTTTGGTGGTGTTCCTCTTTGTATCTAACTCTATACTTTATCACATGATATCCTTATCCAGCGACTGGTTCCTCCTGATAACACGTCCAAAATATAAGATACAAGTCTCACCCTCCTGATCTGTAAGGAGCATTCTGGCTGTACTTCTTACATCACAGACTCGTTTGTTTGTCTGGCAGTTCACAATGCTTTTAACATTTTTCAACACCACAATTGAAATGTATTGATTCTTCTTCAGTCTTCCTTATCTATTCTCCATAGTTCACATACATATGGGGTGATTGAAAATGCCATGGATTGGATCAGGTGCACTTCAGTCCTCAAACTGATATTTTTGCTTTCTAAAACCTTAAAGAGTTCTGTGCAGCATAGTTCTCTAATGCAGTATGTCATTTGATTTTTTGACTGCTGCTTCCATGAGTGCTGTTTGTGTATCCAAGCAAAATGAAGTCTTTGACAATTTCAATCTTTTCTCCATTTATCATGTTGTTATTTATTGCTCAATTTGTGAGTATTTTTATTTTATTTCTATTGAGGTGCAATCCATATCGAAAGTTGTAGTCTTTGATTTCAACAGTAAGTACTTCAAGCCCTCTTCACTTCCAGCAAGGAAGATTGGATCATCTGCATATCATATGCTATTAATGAGTCTTCCTCAAATCCTCATGCTATGCTGTTTTTCAAATAATTCAGCTTTTCAGATTATTTGCAAGAATATAGATTGAATAAAGATAGTGAAGGTGTATGATCTTGGTGCATACTTTTTCTGATTTTAAATGATTCTGTATCCCCTTGTTCTGTTCAAACAACTGCATTTGGTCCATGCAGAAGTTCCTTATGAACACAATTAAGTGTTATGGAATACCCATTCTCTGCAATGTTATCCATAGTTTCATGATCTACATAGTAAAAAGCCTTTGCATAGCCAATAAAGCACAGGTAGACATCTTTCTAGTATCCTGTTTTCAGCCAAGAGCTATCTGATGTCAGCAATGATATTCCACATTCCACATCCTCTTCTGAATCCATCTACAACAAAATTTTACTTGCATGTGATATTAATGATAATGTTGGATGATTTCCACATTCTGTTGGGTCACCTTTCTTTGGAATGGGCACAAATACGGATTTCTTCAAATTGGTTGGGCAGGTAGCTCTCTTCCAAATTTCTTGGCATAGATGAGTGAGTGCCTCTAGTGCTGCACTGGTTTGTTGAAATGTTTCAGTGTTGTATTCCATCAGTTCCTGAAGCCTTGTTTTTCGCCAATGTCTTCAGTGCAGCTTGGATTTTTCCCCTTCAGTTCCATTGGTTCTTGATCAGAGGCTATCTCTTGAAATCGTTGAGTATCTACCATTCATTTTTGGTACAGTGATTCTGTCTATTCCTTCCTTCTTCTTTTGATACTTCTGCATTATTCAATGTTTTACTCATAGAATCTTTCCATATTGCAAATCAAAGCTTAAAGTTTTTCTTCAGTTCTTTCAGCTTGAGAAATTCTGAACATTTTCCTTTTGGATTTTCTAAGTCCAAATCTCTGTACGTTTCACTATATTACTTGACTCTGTCATGTTGAACTATACTTGGAAATTTTCTGTCCAGCTCTCTTATTTTCTCATTTCTTCCATTTGATTTAGATTCTGTGTGTTCAAGAGCAAGTTTCAGAATCTCTTCTGACATCCATTTTTGCCTTTTCCCCCTGCCTTTCTTTTTACATTCTTCCTGTGTGATGTTCTTGATGTCATCCCACAACTCTTCTAGTCTTTGGTTATTAGTATCTAATGCATCATATCTGTTCTTGAAATGGTCTCTAAATTTAGGTGGGATATATTCAAGGTCATATTTTGGCTCTTGTAGGCTTGTTTTATTTTTTATTTTTTTCAGAATCAGCCTGCACTTGCATATGAGCAGTCAATGGTTTGTTCCACAGTCTGGTCTTGTTTTGGCAGATGATATTACGCTTCTTCATGGTCTTCTCAAAGTTGCAGTAAATTTGATTCCTGTGTGTTTCATCTGATGAGGCCCAGGTTGATGAAAAAAGATGATTGCAATGAATAAGTCACTGGTTTTGAAAGATTCTGTCATACAATCTCCAGCATCATTTCTATCAATATGGCCAGATTATCCAAGGACTCTTTGTTTCCAACTTTCACATTCCAAGCACTAGTAATTATCAATGCATCTTGATTGCATGTTTTTTGTTTTGTTTTGTTTCAATTTCTCACTGAAGAAATTAGTAGAATTCTTCAGTTTCATTGTCACTGTCTTTAGAGATTCATGCATACAATTGAGTAATAATGGCATTAACCAGTCTTCCTTTAAGCCATATAGATATTATCCTATTGGGGCAGCATTGTACTTTAAGATAAATCTTTAAATGTTCTTTTTGACAGTGAACATGGGCCCATTCTTCAATTTGACATTCCTGGCATAGTAAACCATATGATTGTCCTGGTCACTACCCATCCACTTTACTTCTCTAATGACTAGCATATTGATTTTTGTGTTCCATTTCATTTTTGACCGATTCAAGTTTTTCTGCATTTATACTTTGTACATCCCATGTTCCAATTATTAATGGGTATGTTTAGCTGTTTCTGTCTGTATTTTATGTTCAGCCACATCAGCAAATGAAGGTCTCAAAACTTTGCACTGTTCACATCATTATGCTCAACTTTATTTGAAGAGTCAACTCTTCTCCAATACTATTTTGAGTGCTTTCCAACCTTCGGGGGTCATCTTCTGGAACAATAGCTGACATTGTTCTGCTACTCTTCATAAGCCTTTCATCATCTGGCACTGTATCTGACAATGTTCCACTGCTATTCATAAGGTTTTCAATGGCTAACCATTCAGAAGTAATCCACCTCTCCTTCTTCGTACTCTGTCCAGAAGTTTCACTGAAACATGTCCACCATAAGTGGACTACTTAAAATACTTAAAATACCAGTTGCAGAGCTTCCAGCATTGTAGAAACATAAATCCATCACATTATTAAAAATTAACAGATGAGTAGAAGCCAGACAACAGTGGTGATGCCATTTAACCATAAATGTAACAAACAAAACGCATTAATCACCTAGATATATTTTGTAGGAGCAAAAAAGGAGTTTTTATTATATTTTCCTTTGATGTTTCAAAAATTGAGTATGTTTTTGTATTTATTTATTCTATATAGATGATCCTAAAAAATGTAGCCACAATAATCTGGAATAAGAATTGTCAAGTACTGAACTTTAAAGTACCTATTCCTTTTACAGTCATTCTTCATTTTAAAAGCAAACTCTCCCCTTTACTTCTGTTTATGATTTGCCTGATCACCATTGAATTATGTCATGACACTAGGTTAAAAAAAAAAAAAAAAGAAGAAAGAAAGAAAAGTACTGTGTCATTAGATATGGTTTTGCTCAATTGTGAGGGGAATTTTTACTAAAATGCTGAGAGTGTGGTTCTTGTGGAAAGGGATCATGAGTATATAGTATAAGAAAAGTGAGTTGTGTCAGCAAATGTGTTTCTATGCTCCTGGTGACCTTTAATAGTGTCATTTTATGGCAGAAAACCACAGTGAAAACCCATCTGACCTGTGTAGCTTCCATTACAACACCTTCAATTCTAAGGGTACACAGTTTGCAGGTGACCCTATTGGACATTTATCCTTTGCTTAGGTTTAGCTGCTAAAGTTGTGCATCCTGTATCTCTTTCATCTTACTAACTTGGTACTTCATAATGAATGATTCATATTATTTTACAGTTTTCTCATCCTACTTGGATTCTATAAATCAAATAAATGAATCTCTTTATTTTCAGCTGTTGTGAGGAGAAATTGTCAAAGGGCCAAACTTAGCCAATGTTTATAAAACATTCTGAAGTGAAGGGAAGCTGTTTTTTCTTAATCCAAGAAAAATATATTTTGTATATGTACATTCATGTAGTATATCTAAATGGTTTCAAATACATTCTATACAGTATATGTGTTATGTGTTTTATGTATGTATAGTTATATATAATACATATATAATATACATACCCATATATAGCTTTTAGAAAACAATGAAACAATATTTTTCAAGATAGATTAGTATTTTTATTATCAAGCAGTGATAGAGCTACTTGAAATTTCCTGACATTTGAATATATACCAAATACATATAGTCTGTAAGAGAAACATGATCCTTTTAAATGATAAGCATCTGCTGATCTTTTTCATCAGAACTTTTGATAAGAACGATAAATACATTTTATATCATTCACCTATGTTTTTCCCCAAAGGTTTTAATTCTCATCTTTGAGAGCTCTGCCTAACTATGTACATGTAAGTCTTCATGTTGCTGTTTTTAAGTGCTGTGGAATCAGTTCTGACTCATAGCGACCCTGTATAGGGTTTTCTAGGAGTGGCTGGTGGGTTTGAACTGCCTAATTCATTGTTAGCTGCCCAGTGCTTATCCTACAGTGCCACACCAGGACTCCTAGGTCATCATTTTTGTTGTTAAGTGTCATAGAGTTGGTTCCAACTTATAGCTACCCTGAGATTTTAAGTCTTTGCAAGAACAGAAAGCCTCACCTTTATCCCAGAGAGAGGCAGGTGGGCTCGAAGTGCAAACCTTGTTGTTCACAGTCCAGTGCTTATCATATGAAGCCATCACGTTCCTCCTAAGTCTTCATAAATGAATGAAAAGAAAGCCTTGAAATGTCTGAAGTATATGTGCTATTTAAAGCAATTTTAACAAATGCACATTTTTAGTTAACAATATAGAAAATATATAAAGAGATAGATATGTAAATACACATTAACTACATATATACTTTAAAATATTGATGAAGTTCAAAGGCCACAGCCTTCCATATGGATTGCATCTCAATGCAAAGAAAAGAAAAATCCTCACCATTGGACCTATAAACAACATTCTTATCAATGGAGAAAAGATTGACATTGTCAAGCACTTCATTCTTGGATCAACTATCAACACTCATGGAAGCAGCAGCCAAGAAATCAAATGATGTATTGCATTAGGCAAATCTTCTGCACAAGACCTTTTTAAAGTGTTGTAAGAGCAAAGATGTCAGCTTGATGACTAAGGTACACCTGACCCAAGTCATGGTATTTTCAATAAACTCATATGCATGTGAAAGTTGTACATACTTTGTACATCCAATGTTCCAATTATTAATGGATATGTTTAGCTATTTCTGTCTGCATTTTATTTTGAGCCACATCAGCAAATGAAGGTCTCAGAACTTTGCACTCTTCACATCATTATGCTCAACTTTACTTTGAAGAGTCAACTCTTCTCCAGTACTATTTCAAGTGCCTTCCAACCTTCGGGGGTCATCTTCTGGAACAATATCTGACATTGATGTATTTTGCATTTCAAAGTTTTGTTTTCACTTATTTATGAAGACTTAGGAGGAATATGGTGGCTTCATATGATAAGCACTGGACATTGATGAATTGATGAGTTTGAGTTATGGTGTTGGAGGAGAATACTAAAAGTGCCATGGGTTGCCAAAAGAACAAACAGATCTGTGTTGGAGGAAGTGTATCCAGAGTGCTCGTTGGAGGCCTAGATGACATGACTTTGTCTCTCATACTTCTGACATATTTTCTGGAGGGACTAGTCACTGGAGAAGAATATCATGTTTGGTAAGGTGGAGGGTCAGAGAAAAAAGGAAGATACCCAGCAAGATGGACTGGCAAAGTGGCAGCATCAATGGGCTCAAGCATGGCAAGAATTGTGCCGTGGGCTGGACAGTGTTTCATTCTGTTGTGCATAGGGTTGCTATGAATCAGTACTGACTCTATGGCACCTAACAACAACAACATACTTAAAAAATATTATTCTTGATATTAGTTCAGCAGCTGTTTCAGGGTGGCACCAGAAAATCGTTTAGGTATTTTTTTTGAGATAATATTTACGAAAGGAGCCCTGGTAGTGTGTTAAAAGTTGGGCTGCTAACTGCAAGTTCACAAATTTGAATCTACCAATTGTTCTTCAGGTGAAAGATGAGGCTTATTTCTCCTGTAAAGTTTACAACCTTGGAAACCATATACAGGGTTGCTATGAGTCAGAAATGACTCAGTGACACACAATTACCACCACCACCACTTACAAAGTGGGTGACAAACTATCTAGAATTACTTTTGTTTCATGTAAACACTTGACAACAGAAAAAGATGCCTCAACTCTGTAAATACAAATTAGCTGTTTCCCAACAAAAAGTCCTGTTTTTGTTTTTTCATATAAAGTAGATGAGTTTGCTAGTACTATTGTATTTACAACTTGTAGCTGAGGGAATGGACTCCAAATGATCAAAAAATCTTCTCTTAGGCTTTTGTAAAAGTAGAGTTTTACAACATGTTTTACTTTTAGACTTTCTTGAATTGTATAATTACAACTTACAGCACTTAGAAACAAAATGTTGAGCTATAAAACATAAAATAAAATGAATATACTTATTTTCTTTAGCTCCATTCAGATTGAAATAGATGTGGATGCTTTGGGAAGGGAGAGAAAAAAAAGTAAAAATGTTAAATTCACATTTAAATAGTATATAAACAAGGTTTTGAGCATTTATTTCTTAACTGAAATATCAATAGCAATGGGAGACTTCAAATACATTCATTTGCTAATTGAAATCTCTCTGATTCTGACCAATGAAGTAACATATCCAGGGATCTTAAATAAGTCGATAGCCTTCAGTTTTTCTAAAAAAGTAGGGTGTTTATATTATGCTATGCCCAAAAGAGGGGAGTGTGGTAACTCCATACAACAAACACGGGACTGCGAACCACAAAAGTGACAATTAGAGCCCACCAGTTACTTCACAGGAGAAATATGAGGCTTTCTGCTGCCACAAAGATTTAATGCCTTGGAAACCCTATAAAGGGTCACTATGAGTAGAACCTACTGGTGGGCACTTAACAATAACAACAATGTCCAAATGGGTGCTAAATTCAGTGGCAATACCTGTGCCTAATACCTAACACAGTTTTTAAAAATTAGAAATGATATAATATCTTCAAAATGTGTATGTAGCATATATATATATGCTACATATGCATGTTAAAGGTGTGTATATACATCTATCTTACATGAACATATTTCATATATATTTATATATTATAGTTGTTGTTAAGTGCCATCAAGTCGGTTCCGATTCATAGCAACTCTGTACAGGGTTTCCTGGGAGCAGCTGGTGAGCTTGAATCATCACCTTACAGTTCAAACTGACCTTGCAGTCCAGTGTATTAACCCAGTGTGCCACA
>NW_006408613.1:9193969-9269383 GCF_000296735.1 Chrysochloris asiatica | reverse complement strand
TAAAGATTTACACCCTCGGAAACCCTGTACAGGGTCGCTATGGGTCGGACCCGACTCGATGGCACTTAACAACAACAACATATATATATATAGATATATATATATACACACACAAGAGTAGGTGTATATTTACATTATATACATTTACATATATATACACACATATATAGGAGACCTGGTAGCATAGTGGATTACACGCTGGGCTGCTGATTGCAAGGTCAGCAGTTCAAATCTACCGATCACTCCTTGGAAGAAAGATGAGGCTTTCTGCTATTGTAAAGATTTACAGCCTTGGATACCCTATACAGGATTGCTAAGAGTTGGACCTGACTTGGTGGCACGCAACCACCACCATAACCACACATATATAGATATCCTGATGTGGTGCTGTAGAATAAGCACTGGACTACTAATCTCTAGGTCAGCAGTTCCAACCCACCAGCCATTCCTTGGAAACCCTATACAGCGTAGTTACGAGTTAGAAGATAGAATAGCTGCTGCAACTTATCTATGCAGATTATTTCAAAACTTTTTTTATATCTTTGTCTTTTACATTATACTATATATTTTTTGAATCATTTGTAGCACTATAGGATAAGTATTGGACTGCAAACTGCAAGTTTGGTAGTACAAAACCATCAATTACTCCTTGGAAACACTGTACAGGCACGATGATGAGTTGAAACTGACTCAATCGAACTTAACGATAATTATAACAACAGCATATGTTTCTTAAATGCAGAAAATGTGTTGATCATTAATATACTTTGTAATAAGAGTTCAGTATTTTGAATAAATTAAATATTCTGATTTCTCAGTATTACACTTAGAACTAAATATGTGACATACATAAAGAATTTTTAAGGATAATAAATCTTAAAATAATGACCACAAATTGGATATTATTTTTAAAAAAACATGATGCCTTATATTTTATTATATGACATGGCAATTATCACAGGTAATATTTACTAGGACCCATAATTTAACAAAATAAAATGAAGTTCTAAAATATAAACCAGTAATTATTTAATAGTGGAATGAACTATCTTATGGAATCCTTATTTTTAAGTCTCAGAAATGTTAAAATAAGGCCTGACCACTGATGTGCTGATACTCTGTATTAGGAAATGAATTTAATTGGTGGAGTGTTGTATTAACTAATCTCTAAAGTAATTGCTAATTTATAAGCATAATTCTAATCGCACTCCTAACGTTGTTGTTGTTAAGTGCCATAGAGTCGGTTCCGACTCATAGCGACCCTGTATAGAGTTTCCAAGGAGCAGCTGGTGAGCTTGAACTACCGAAGTAGCAGTTCAAACGGCTTTGCAGTCTGGTGCATTAACCCACAGTGCCACACCAGGACTCCATTCCTAACATTCACACAAGCCAATTTATAAACTATGTTATAAAAATGTCCATACTGACAGACTGTTTTGAAATGTGATGTTATCAACTACTGAGTATTATTGTGAGATTGGCAACATTTGTTTTACAGATATTTTCATCAAGCAGTTATGTTCACTTGAAAAAAAATTTAACTCTGTGATTGGAATTTCCGCGGGAGAAAGATGAGGCTTTCTACTCCCGTAAAGATTTACACCCTCGGAAACCCTGTACAGGGTCGCTATGGGTCGGACCCGACTCGATGGTACTTAACAACAACAACAACAAGTTCACTTAAAAAACACATTTGGTATTTTAACTAATCTTTAGTTTTAAATATATTTAGCACTTTAAAAAAATCAGAAACACCATAGACTAGGAAGTATGTAAAATGTGTAACTTAAGAGTGTACTTCTGTTTAAAGGAATTATAAGATCTTCCTTAATCCATGGGAAATGAGTCACTCACAGTGATATAGTTCTGCTTAGTGTTTTACTGACCTTTTTTTTTTTTTTTCAGTCTTCAGCTTTACCACTTCTTATGTTCAACGTTCAAGATTACTACATTGCTCTCAGTGATCCAAATATCTTGAAAGCTATTGTAGTGCAAAATATTTTGGATGTATTTCTAAGTGTAATTCATCCTAGTAATTTCTTGAGAGATAGAAGTAGAATAAACTTGTTCAGTTCTGAAACTCATGTTTCTATCAAGTGAACATGTATCTAGTGTATAGAAGAGATGCCACAAATCGTTTCTACTTTACCTAACAATCATTCATCTTTGACAGGCATGCTCTATCATTTACCCAGATCACTGGATGTGAGAAGGGGAATTGCTTTTTCCCAGTAAAAAAATATAGCAAATGAGATTCTATAGGACAACAGGGACACACACACACACAATAGCATTGTCTTTAGACTGACATTATTATTATTTTTTTTTTTACTGAGAATGAAATTGATTTCTTGTCACTGTTCTCACAAACCATTCCCTTTTTTAACCATCCTTTTTCTTTTTTTTCTTCCTGTAAATGACACAGCAGGCCCTCAGATCAAAATCTAATATAGTATTTTGAATAAGGGTAAGCAATTGTTTTCTACAGTGTTTACTATGGAGTGGGTGATAGGGAAGATTTACATTCTTGGTAAAATGGACTCTGCCTATTGCACCTCAACTCTTTTGGGCCAAATGCTTTCCAAGTTTGCCAGACTGTGCAGTAACTCATGCTTGGTCTCTTTAGGCAAAATTATGGCAATAAACCATGAGCTAATTGCTCATTTCAGTCATTTCAGAGTGGGTTAAATATAAGCAATCTCCTTAATTCTCTGAAATGCTAATTTTTTGAGACACAGCTTGTAATGTTGTTGACTCATAGTGATACTGCAATAGAGTCTCCTAGTCTTAAATCTTTGAGGATGCAGGAAGCCTCATCAACTCTCCTGCAGAGTGACTGGTGGCTCGAACCATAGATCTTGTGATTCTCATTCCAGGCCTTATTTTCTGGAGTCATTGTGCCTACATTGCATGTGACATAGGTTAATTTTTCATATACTATAGGCACTGTGTGATTTGATGGAAACAAATGGGGTGTAGGGAAAGTTGATTTTTATTTACTTTCTCGCTTTCGTGACTTACTAGTTTATTATTAACATGACTTTCAAGAATAACAACAAGATAAGAATTAGAAGAAATACAAATGTATGGAATTTGGGATGAAGCTATTACAAAACTGCATGGTGCTTAGAAAAAAAGAATGAAATTTTTGAACCTGTGTATTCTGTTAGCCAACACTAAGAGTAAATCAGCTCATGGTTTACTGGGTGCTAAAATAAGGAGCTCTGGTAGCGTAGTGGTTACGAATCGGGCTGCGAACCAGAAGGTCAGCAGTTCAAAACTACCAGCTGCTCCGTGGGAGAAAGATGAGGCAATCTGCTCCCGTAAAGATACAGCCTCGGAAACCCTATTCAGGGTCGCTATGGGTCGAAACTGACTCGACGGCACTTAACAACAACAACAACAAAATAAATCTTGTGTGGCACTGTAGGATAATGCACTGGACTGCAAGGTTGGTTTGAACTATAAGGTGGGTAGTTCAAACTCACCAGCCTGTCTATAAGCCCTATACAGAGTCACTATGAGTAGGAACTGACTGAATGGCACTTAACAACAACAAAAGAAACCCAGAGTCCTGGTGTGGCATGGTAGGATAAAATATTAGACTGAAAGATCAGCTTGAACTGCAAGGCTCAAACCCACTAGCTGCTTCTGGGAAAACCTATGAAGGATACACCCAACGGCACTTTACAGCAACAACAAACCAAACCTGTAAGAGTTACAATAAACATTGGACTGTGAACCACTAGGTCAGTAGTTCCAGCCACAGTCACTCTGCAGAAGAGAGATGAGGCTTTCTGCTCTGGCAAAGATTTAAGTCTTAGAAACCCTACACAGGGTCTCAATGACACAAAACCACAACTCATCTGTTAGAGTGTGTTTCTGGGGTGGCTTGTGTGCTGCTGTGATTCTGGAAGCTATGCCATGGGTATTTTAAATACCAGCAGGATCACCCATGCTACACAGTTTCCAACTGAGCTTCTAGACGAAGACAGACTTGGAAGAAGGAGAAACGGAGTACGTTGGAATAGGTAGTCACTGAAAACATTATGGATAGTGGCGGAACACTGTCAGAACCAGATTATTTACTATTGAAACATGGTGAAGAGCACCAGAATATTGTCAGAGATCGTGCTGAAAGATGAGCCCCTCAAGTTGGAAGGAATACAAAACATGACTGGGGAAGCGTGGCCTTCTTGGAGTTGACCATGATGACATGAATGCAGTAAAGCCCTCCGGACCTTCATTTGCTGATGGAGCACAGCTCAAAATAAAGAGAAAGAGATGTATACATCCATTAATAATTGGAATATGGAATGTATTAAGTATGAATGTAGGAAAATTGGAAATTGTCAAAAATGAAATGAAACACATAAACATTGATTTCCTATGCATTAGTGAGTTAAAATGGGCTGGTATGGGCCATTTTGAATCTGGCAAAAAAAAATATCTGATGATTTATTAGGCCACAAATGACAAATTGAAGAGGAATGGTGTCACATTCATCACAAAAAGAACATATCAAGATCTGTCTTGAAGTAGAATTTTGTCTGTGATAGGATCATATCCACAAACCTACAAGGAAAACCAGTTTATACCACTATTATTCAAATATGTAGCAACAACTAAAGTCAGTGATGTTGAAATTGAAGCATTCTACCAACTTCTTCAGTTTGAAATAGATCAAACATGCAATCAAAATGTGTTGATAATAAATGGCAATTGGAATACAAGTGTTGGAAACAAAGAGGAAGGATCAGTTGTTGGAAAATATGGCCTTGATGATAGAAACAATGCTGGCAATCACATGATAGAATTTTGCAAGACCAGTGACTTTGTCACCACAAAAATCTTTTTTAAACAACATAAAATACTGTTTATTCCATCTTTATTCTACCATAGTATTCCATCTTTATTCCAACATAATATTCCATCTGAACCTCACCAGACAGAATACACAGAAATCAAATTGAGTACATCTGTAAAAGAGACAGTGGGAAAGCTCCATATCATCAGCCAAAACAAAGTCAGGGGCAGGCTGTGGAACAATCAACTGCTCATATGCAAAATCAGGCTGGAGTTGAAGAAAATTAAAACAAGTTCATGAGAGCCTAAATATGACCTGGACCATTTCCCACCTACCTTTACAGATCACCTGAAGAGCAGATTTGTTGCATTGGACACTAAAGACCAAAGACCAGAGGAATTGTGAGATGACATTAAGAACATCATTCAGGAAGAAAGAAAAAAGGTCATTAAGAAGACATGAAAGAAGGAAAAGACCAAAATGGATGTTCAGAAAAGACTCTGGAATGTGTTGTCCTGTGTAGAGCTGTTAATGCAAATGGAAGAAGTGAGGAGGCAAAAGAGATGAACAGAAAATTTCAAAGGTCAGTTTGAGAAGACAAAATCAAATATTATAATGAAATATGCAAAGATGTGAAGTTAGAAAACCAAAAGGGAGGAACACACTCAGATTTTCTGAAGCTGAGGGAACTGAAGACAAAAATCAAGGCTTAACTTGCAATATTGAAGTATACTATGGGCAAAATATTGAATGATGCTGAAAGCATCAAAAGAAAATGGAAGAAATGTACAGACATTGTACCAAAAAGAAAAAAAAAAGTCAATGTTCAGCCATTTCAAGAGGTCACATATAATCAAGAGCTAATGATACTGAAGAAAGAAGTCCAAGGTGCATTGAAGTCATCGGCAAAGAACAAGCACCAGGAATTGAAGGAATACAGCTTGAAATCTTTCAACAAACTGATGTGGCACTGGAGGCACTAACTTATCTATGCCTAGAAATTTGGCAGACAACTACCTGGCTCTCTGGAAGAGATCCATATTTGTGCCTATTCCAAGGAGAGGTGACCCAATATAATGCAGAAATCATCGGACTTATCATTAATATTGTATGCAAGTAAAATGTTGCTAAATATAATATAGCAACAATCCATTGACAGAGATCTTCCAGAGATTCAAACTGGATTCAGAAGAGGATGTGGAACTAGGGATATCATTGATGATGTTAGAAGGATCTTGGCAGAAAGCAGAGAACACCAGAAAGATGTCTACCTGTGGTTTAATGACTACTCAAAGGCTTTCAGTTATGTAGATCATGAAAAGCTATGGACAAAATTGTGGAAAATGAACCTGTACAGAGACCAAGAGGCAGTTGTTCAAACAGAACACTGAATGGTTTAAAATTAGGAAAGTTGTGTGCACTGGTTGTAGGTTGTATTCTTTCACCACACTATTAAATCTGAATGCTGAGCAAATAATCCAAGAAGTTGAATTATATGGAAAAAAAGTGGCATCAGAATTGGAGGCTCATTCACCCTTTGAAGAACATCTGATTTTTCAAAATTTTTATTATTATGAATAAAACTGATACCAGCATTCTCTTGCAGACGTGTTTGATGTTTGTCCATTTAATATTTTTATTTGCTTCATTTGTCTTCTTTATAGTTTTTCTATTTCTATTTCATTGATTTCTGCTATTTATTACTTATTTTCTTCTGTTTGCTTTCAATATATTTTGGTTTTCTTTTGTCTTCTTCTTCTTTCTCCAGGATTTTAAAGTGAGAGATTAATTTAAGATTTTTCCCTTTTCTAATATATGCATTTTATGCTACAGATTTCCTTCTCAAGACTGCTTAATCTGAATATACAACCTGTGTGATTTCAATTATTTTACATTTATTTAAGTTTGATTTGTGACCTACAATATGGCATTGTTGTTGTTGTTGTTATTAAGTGCCGTAGAGTCATTTTCGACCCATAGCGACCCTGTACAGGGTTTCCGAGGCTGTAAATCTTTACAGGAGCAGAAAGCCTCATCTTTCTCCCGTGGAGCGCCTGGTAGTTTCGAACTGCTGGCCTTAAGGGTATATCTTGTTGAAAAGAATGTGCATTCTATTGCTCTTAGGTGAATGTTTATAAACATTGATTTGATAGTTTTGCTTGATACTGTTATTGAGTTCTAAAATCTTGATGATTTTCTATTTCAAAAAATCTAAATTCAGGGTTGTTGATTCCACTTTCAGGAGCCAACATCTTCACTGAATTGCTTTCTATGTTACATTTGATGACATGTAAATCATGAAAAAAAAAATCTGCTAGCAGATTCTTTATTGGTGTATAGTCTAAAGAGTTTCAGTTTTCCCCTTTATTTAATCCTTTTGGGTACCATTTCAAACTACATGATGGTCAAAATGACTGATAAAATAGAAAGTAGATATTGTTGTTCATAAAGATCAATTTGGTGTAATGAATTATCTGTTTACCATAATGTTGGCATTGAAACTCACCAGCTACACCATGGAAACCTGTGTCCAAACCAATTCCAAACCTGTGTCCAAACCAATGTCCAAACCCATTCCAACAATAATGTCTAGCCATAGTCTGTAACTGCCATCAAACAATGTTTCTGCCCTGTGGGGTCTGGATAAAAGAAGATGGGAGACGATAGTTACAGGATGACAGCTATGGATGTTAGCAGAGTTCATTACAATTGCAAAAACTCAAAACTCTAGCATGGGTATCAAATGAAATATCTAGCTCAGCAATAGAATGGGGATCTCATCAATATCAAAAAAGAAGAACCAGGAGTGAAGCACATCCTTTGGACTCTGACATGCCTATGCATGAACCTCCTTGACCCAGGGATAGAAAGCTGTGTTATTGGAGGAGTACTTCACGGCACATAACAACAACAACAACAACCAGAGGCACAGCTTCAGCAAAACCAAGAACCAGAGCAAAGGACAAATCAGTGGGATTCTCAGCCCACAGACCATATAAAGCTGAGTGACTTTGGGCAGGAAACCTGCTTGTAGAGTTGAATGGCTCCAGGCACTTAGTGAGGGAGCTAGGTTTGCTGCTCCACAAAGTTAGAGCCAAGTGTCTTCAAGCTGAAGCTTATGGTGTAGTGGTGTGTCCTGTGGGCATTTATCAGCAGCTAACTGGAATATCTGTGCCCTGAGAATTTTATGATCTTGTATTGTAACCTGTTACCTTCCTCAGTAAATCCCATAATTGTGAATGTGGTCATTGCTATGAATTATTGAACCCAGATAATTAGAGAATGTCATAGGACCGATGGTTGGCACTTCATTTTTTGCATCAATATGATTTGAGAGTAGGAAAAAAGGTAATCAGATTAAGTAGAACGGAGTCCTGGTGTACATTGGACTGCTAACCATGAGGTCAATGGTTCAAACCCACCAGCTGCTCTTCAGAAATCCTTTCCAGGACAGCTATTTGTCGGGAACCCACTCGACGACACTTAACAGCAACAATGACACCAGATAGAAAATGATGAAGATGGGACAAGTCAGGCATCAGATGCCAGGAACATATGACTTTTGAGAGATAAAGAGGTAATCTAATTACCACAATGTGGGTATTCCTAGGATTATTGTTTTGGAAGAAATATCCTTGAGAGAACATAGAGCAATTTTAGGATTAATTAACAGTTTCAGAAAGCGTGTACCCTATTGCACTGTGCCTTTGACATGCTGAATATCTTACTCTTCCCAGTAAAATACTCTGCATCAATGCTAGCTGAGACATAGAGATTGTCTCAGGAATGAAATATAATTAACCAACTAGATGGCTTTGTTGTTTCCATGCTTAAGATAAAAATTTTAATACATATATAATATGTTGAAACATACAATTATATATGTATATATAATGTATTGCATGATATATAGAATCCTGGTACAGTACTGTAGAGTAAACACAGATCTGCTAACTGCAAACCCACAAGCTGCTCCTTGGAAACCATATGCAGGGTTGCTATAAGTAGGATTTGACATAAGGACACTTGACAAAAACAATTATAATATATGATATATGCACATAGCAAAATTATCCTTTATTTATATTTTAATGTCAGTGAGTTTTAAATAATTTATATAAAATTATATTGTTGCTGTTAAGTGTCATCAGATTGATCCTGACTTATAGTGACCTTGTATAGGGTTTCCAAGGAGTGGCTGGTGAGTTTGAACCACTGACCTTGTGGACCAGTACTTTACCCTGTAGTGCCACAGAACTACAAAATTAGATTACAAAGGTCTAAAACCAAATTAGAGGGTGTTTTTAAAATTAAAACAGCTTAGACTAATTGATAAAACATATTTAAACTGAAAATCAACGTAACATGCAATAGTTTCAGCAACATATGTAGCACTGTTCTTTTACCTAAAGATGATTTTACTTCTTTTTTTTAAGCCCATTGATTCTGCTGTTTTAATAATTTATCTATTGTTTCATGTTTGGGTATAATATTTTATTTTGATCAAGTTCAGAGCACTTATTTTGCAACTTATAGCAGCTGTAATGAAGTACTTAATATCATTGACATACATGCAAGCCAGAATTTCTTCTATAGAGAATTAGCATTCAGATTGATTCTTTTGAAACCAATCTTTGTCTTCAGAGTGCAGTACAATATTTGTAGACAAATTATTTAATTAGGAAACTTTAGGTAAAAATATAAATACATAAATATCTTTTTGATTCTTTGAATAGCTGTTTGTTTTAAAAGTAATTTTACAGATATTACTTTGCATATAGTTCTGTGTGGTGCTGTAGGATAAACACTGGAGTGCTAACTACAAGGTTCACAGTTCAAACCTAATGTCTGTTCCTCAGAAACATATACAGGGTCACTGTGAGTCAAAAGCACAAACAACTTCACATGCATCTAGTAGCCAAAATTAGGTGGATCAAACACATCCAGACACTCCCCAGAATACAGGGCGGGCAATCTGTTCGTGAATGCCTTGGACACCTTGTAGAGCACAGTTTTATTCTGCCCACATGAGGATGTAGCCGTGAGTCAGAATCTACTACAAAGCAATGAAAAACAACAATGGATATGCTGCACTAGTTCACTCACCTAGAAATCTGTCTTTACCAGCACTAACACTTACAAATATTTCCAAATATAATTGTTGTTTTTAAGTGCCATTGAGTTCATTCTGATTCATGGTGATACCATGTGACTCAGTAGAATTGCCTCATAAAGTTTTCTTTGATAAGCTTTTTATTTAAGCAGATTGCTTGGTTTTTCTCCTTAGGAGCTGCTGGTTAACAGTTGAGAGCTGAACTGTTTGTGCCAACAGAGTTTTCTATCTAAAAATAGAGATAGGTGAAAAGAATGTGTCTTAATATCAAAAATGCTATCTTGAAGAATGTATATTAAAATCAATTTGTTTGGATTTTACTCAAGATTACAAATTAATTTTCATTTATTATCCTGTGCCTAGTATATGTTTTCTTAACAAGACTTATTGCAATAAATTAGGGAGATATTAAAAGTACCACAATAACCAAAGATTTTGGCAATCCACTATCTATTCCTATAGGAGAAAGGGGACAAACATGAAAAGACATATAAAATCGTATTGTTTTATATAGCATATGAGGAGTACTTCACATTTTGTTATTATCCTTATGTTTTGTTTCAGACAATGGTGTATTATATAATTCCTTTAAGAAGCAATGCTCTCAAATATTTTTAGAATATTTATGAGGATAGTGCATGTGAAGCAAACTCTGATAACTAAAAGCTGTTAATTTCAATTACCTATCTGGCACTGTTATAAGTCGAGCTATTAATCTCAAGGTTAGGAGCTCAAAACTACCAGCGGCTCCAAGGGGAGAAAGATGAGACTTTCTGCTCCCATATAGATTTGCAGTCTCAGAACCCTATACAGGGTCACTGTGAGTTGGAACCCACTCCACAGCACATAACCACCAACAACCAATCAAGCATATGTATGAATCATATCATTGGTAGGTGACTTAGTTCAAATAAATAAATGAAACAGCTTAAAGAATTAACAAAATTGTCAAATAAACTCTATTAACAATGCATGTTTCAAATTATATTCATGTCTTTCTTTTTTAAATTTAGGTTATCAGGATTTCAGCTACCCTCCTCTATAGTGAGCACAGGATCTATCCTCACTCTATGGTTCACAACAGACTTCGCTGTAAGTGCCCAAGGTTTTAAAGCCCTGTATGAAGGTAGGTAATTTACAGCTGTTTTGCTCATTCACTGTTTAGATGATCTCACGTATGATAATATGGATTAAAAATTCTAATTGGATTTTCATTGCTATTTCACATGAGACTTAATGGCGTAAGCATTTGAGGTTTGTTTTTCAAAATATAGATGACTCGATCATGCATGCACTGTGTTATTATTTTCAAACTATCTACCAAGACATATGTTTGCCATTTCTCTTTGTTGATAAAAGTTTTCTTGATTGGGTATTTTGACAAGTAGTGGAGTGTTCTTGAAATTTTAGAATATAGTTAACACACACTATTCTGTGACAAGAGTTTGTGCGGAATTTTCTTAATTTTCTATAGAACACTAATAGTGATTAAATAAAGAAATCTTAGCTAAGTTGGAAGTTTTAGCTAAGAAAATTATTTTGGCTTTGTTGTTTGGTCTTACATAGATAAAGGATTTTGGTTTGGTTTTGCTTTTATGTTCCAGATTTTGTACATAGGTACTTTTGGAGTCTTACTGGTGAGATACTTTTGGGTAGATATTAAGAAAAAAACAAAACAAAATTCAACCTTAGAGAGAGGAAGAAATACAGCTGACCATTTCATGTATTATGTTTGAAGAAATTTAACTAGAAGATTTAAATAGAAATGCCTGATGTGTATCTATTTGTTTAGCTTTATTTCAAATTAAAAGCTAATTTTTTTTTACATGTGATTCAAGAGCTTCTATATTTATATTATTAAACTACTAAATATTTTAATTAAGTAAAGTTTATGAGTAGGGATATAGACTAAAATGTATTTACAATAAACATGGTTTGTTTTGGATATCATTCTCTGCTAAGTCACCTCCAGATCAGTTCTTATTTAGAAAATTTAGTGCCCTAAGGCAAAAATCATTCTTTGTAAAGTTAAAATCTATATGTTGCTTGTGCAGCTGAATTTAGCTACAATGCAATTATCAGACATGTTAAATATAGAATGTTCTCTTTGCCCAGATATATAAACCTACTAATTTATCCTTTCATTTAAAGTTATGCCTTGAATGCTACTCAGGATTATATACGATTCTCACTCTATATGTCTTTCAAGCCAGCACTTTTGCAAGTAAACAGTAACATTGGCCTTAAAGGGGGTAACACTAAGGATCATGGAGTGATTTAATCTATGGTAAATAGCAGGCTAATTTAAGAACTACGAGTGCTGTTAGTTTTCAATTTGGCTATATCTGTCTACCAGTTTCTATAAATAATGATTTTTCACAATTTAGTTTTTGGTTGACATTGCAAAAATATCTCTTAGGCAACCTATACTAGACTCTTATGAAATGTATCTTGTGCTATCAACATATATGAAATGTTCCTAGAAGATAGATGATTCTTCGACGTTT
Organism: Chrysochloris asiatica; assembly: GCF_000296735.1. NCBI lineage: Eukaryota > Metazoa > Chordata > Mammalia > Afrosoricida > Chrysochloridae > Chrysochloris > Chrysochloris asiatica. The sequence goes on along the minus strand of NW_006408613.1, from coordinate 9,256,956 downwards.
TAGAAACCTCTGTAATTTTCCTACTTCGCCTGACATCAAGTTGTTTATGTGTATGTCATGTATTGCTTGAAACCCTATGATTGATGTTGAGAAAATGGTTGGCGCTATTGCCAAATGTATCACTTTATCTAATAATTCTGGGCTTTTGTGGCTGTTGTAAAGGTGTAATGAAAAAGAACTGGTAAGATTATTTCTATTGGAAAAATACTCACTGATTATTGAAAAAGACCTATTGGAAAATGATGAGAAAAGTGTTTAGAAACACACATAAAAATTTTCAAGTACTTTTATCTTCATTGGCAAGTGAAGTCTTTGTTTTCAGAAAGCAAGTTTGTGTCATCTGTATGTTACAGATTGTTGATCCTTCTTCAGTCCTCATGCCACATTCTTTTTAATGTAGACTAGCTTCTTGGATTGTTTGTTTGCACAACATACATACTGAATAAGTACTATGAAAGGAAACATCCCTGATATATACTTTCCTCAATTTTAAACCACTCAGTATCGCCTTGTTCTGCTTGGTTTATGTACAGGTTCTGCATGATTCCATCAAGTGTTCTGGAGTTCCCAGTCTTCACATTGCTATCGATAGTTTGTTATGATCCACATAGTTTAAGGCCTTTCCATAGTCAAAAATCACAACTGCACATCTTTCTGGTATTTTCTGCTTTTAGTCTAGATACAGCTGGTGTCAGCAATGATATCCCTTCTTCCATGTCTTTTCTAGATTCACCTTGAATTTCTGGTAGCTTCCTGTAGATGTACTGTTGCAGCTATTTTTGAATTATCGTAAGCAAAATTTTACTTGCATGTGATGTGAATGATATTGTTTGATAATTTTATCATTCTGTTGGGTCACCTTTCTTTGGAAAGGCACAAATATGGATTTCTTCCAGTGGGTTGTTCAGGTAGCTCTCTTCCAAATTTCTTTGCATAGACTGAGTGCTTCCTTTGCTGCATCAGCTTGTTGAAACATTTCTATTGGTATTCTATTAAATTCTGAAGCCTTGTTTTTCATTAATACCTTCAGTACAGCTTGGACTTCTTCCTTCAGTATCATTGATTCTTAATCATATGCTACCTCCTGAAATGGTTAAACATCCACCAATCCTTTTTGGTACAGTGACTCTGTGTAATCCTTTCATCTTCTTTCAATGCTTCCTGTATCATTTAGTATTTGCCTATGCTGTTGTTGTGTTGTCGAGTCAGTTTTGACTCACTGTGACCCTTTATAAGGTTTCTGAGGATCTGCTGCTAGGTTTGAACAACCAACCTGTGGTTAACAATCTAGACCTTATCCTACAGTGCCACACCATTACTGCAATTTGGCCTATAGACTCCTTCAATATTGCAACCTGAGGCTTGATTTTTTTTTCTTCACTTTTTTTCAGTTTGAGAAATTCTGAGCATGTTATTAACTTTTGGTTTTCTAACTCCAATAGTTAGAAAGGTATTTGTACATTTCATTATATAATACTTATCTTTTTCAGCTGTCCTTTGAAACTCTTTTTTCAATACTTTCACAGCATCATTTCTTCCACACATTTCGGCCAGTCTATGTCTAAGAGGAAATTTCAGAATCTCAGCTCCTGCTTTAGCATTTACTTTCTTTCCTATAATTTTAATGACCTTTTTAAGATGCTGTTGATGTCATCTCACAAGTTGTCTGAGCTTCAATCATTGCTATTCAGTGAGTCAAATTCATTCTTGAGAAAATCTTTAAATCCAGGTGGGATATACTTAGAGTTGTAGTTAGACTTGCATGGACTTGTGTTAGTTTTCTTCAGCTTCAGCCTGAAGTTTCCAGTCAGTTCCTTGTTTTGCCTGATTGTATTGAGCTTCTCCATCATTTCTTCCCACAGAGGTAGTGAAATTGATTCCTGTATACTCTATCTGGTGAGGACCACATATATAGTCACCATTTATGTTTTTGAAAATAGGTGTTTGCAAAGAATAAGACATTAAGCTTACAAAATTCTATCATGTGTCAAATCTCCAGTGTCTTTCCTTCACCAAGGCCATATTTTCCAACTACTTATCACTGGGTTAATGTGTCAGACCGCAAAGTCATTTGAATTGCAAGGTTGGCAGTTCAAGCTCACAAGCTGCTCCTCAGAAACCCTATACAGGGTTGCTATGGGTCGGAACCAACTCAAAGCCACTTAACAACAACAACAATATACCTCTTCTTTGTTTCCAACTTTCCCATTCCAACCACTTAGTCATTATTAATGCATCTTGATTACCAGTTTGATCAATTTCAGACCAGGGAAGTTGGTAAAATTCTTCAATTTATTCATCATTGGGGCATAGATTTGAATAACAATTGAATTAATTGGTCATCCTTTTTGGGAAGATTGTTGTTGTTCGGTGCTGTGGAGTCGGATCCGACTCATAGTGACCCTGTAACAGGGTTTCCAAGGCTGTAAATCCTTACAGGAGCAGATAGCCTCATCTTTCTCCCACAGAACCGCTGGTAGTTTCGAACTGCTGACCTTGAGGTTCACAGCTCAATTTGTAACCACTACATTACCAGAGCTCTTTTTTTGAGAAGATAGATGTATATCATTCAACTTACACGTACAACATAACAACAATTGGAAAGATGGTACAGGACTGGGAAGTTTTTCATTCTGCTGTTGTTGGTTGCCTAGGCTTCATTTTTTCCTCATAGCAATCCTATGTGTAAGAGAACAGGGCATTGCCTGGTCCTGTACCATTCTCACAATAGATGTTGATTGCTGATGAGTCAATTCAGACTCATCATGATCCTCTATGGGAATTCCAAGGAACAACTGGTGGGTTTGAACCTCCAACCTTGCAGTTTGCAGTCCAGTGCTTATCCTACAGTGCCACACCAGGAGTCTACAATAGATAGGACATGTGAAATGTGTGAATACAAATATTGAGTACAATATTTATTTGCTTAGAATCTATAGTTTCTTTGTTTTTGAAGATTCTCAGCTGTGTTGTGTTATATACTTCCCTAAGTTAAGTAGCAATTTTTTTTAGGCAATTGGCAAAGTCTAACTATGGAATAGTAGGTGTTAAAATAAATATGAGTAAAAATCATATATATAATGGATCCTGGTGTGGCACTGTGGGTTAATGTGCCAGACCGCAAAGCCATTTAAACTTCAAGGTCGCAGTTCAAGCTCACCAGCTGCTCCTTGGAAACCCTATGCAATGTCACTATGGGTTAGAATCGACTCGACGGCATACAAAAACAAAAACAACATGCTTGTAATAGTCAAATCTTCAAGGTAAACAAAGTTAGATCCAATTCTTGGTTTAAGCAAAGCAGTAAGAAATTGCAGAAATCAGTTCTCAGAAGGTCACTTTAAATATAATGGTTGATAATGGTAGCTGAATGTAACATTCACCATAAATGTAGTTGAATATAACATTTACCATTTACTAAAATATTTTGATCAAAGACTACTAATTTTATGCACTCAACATTTATATTTTCCCAATATACCTTGTCTGAGTAAATTTTGTGGCTGAAATTTGTAAGAATTTGAAAATGTCAAAATCTATTTTAATGAATAACTCCTGGAGTAGCAATTATTTTAAGCAATTGGAAATATAACAAGGTAAAATTCAACATTATTAAATAGTAAAATTTGCTTGTGGTAAGAAATCATGTATCATACAAAATAAACAGCTCATTAGTTGGAGTGGAAAAAGTGATTGCCCATGAAAATGGTCTAAGGAACACCCTTGGGTTATAAAATGTTTTCTAAAGGAAATCTTCACTTTTATGTTTAGTGTGCCTTAAAAATCATTCATGCTATCCACTTTAGCATATTCTGCAAACTAAGAACATGTTATAATAGTGACTAAGTCCTGGTGTGGCACTGTCGGATATAGACTGCTTACCCCAAGGTGTACGCCTCAAACCCACCAGTCATTTCTAGAAATCCTATCTAGGGTCCCTATGAGTCAGAACTGACTCTATGGTATTTAACAGCAACAACAACAATAATAAATATTATACAAAAGAGCTCTGGTACCGTAGTGGTTACGAATCAGGCTGCAAACCGCAAGATCAGCAGTTCGAAACTACCAGCTGCTCCACGGGATAAAGATGAGGCTTTCTGCTCCCGTAAAGATTTACAGCCTCGGAAACCCTGGGTGTTCATGGTCGCTATGGGTCGGAACCGACTCGATGGCACTTAACAACAACATACTAACAATATATACATGGTGGGTGGTGGTAGTGTGCCGTGAAGTCGTTTCCGACTCAGCGACCCTGTATAAAGTTTCCGAGGCTGGAAATCTTTGGTTGGTTGGTTATGTGCCGTGGATTCGGTTCCGACTCATAATGACCCTGTACAGGGTTTCTGAGGCTGTAAATCTTCACGGGAGCAGAAAGTCTCACCTTTCTCCCTCAGAACCCTAGGACACATTCTCTCTCTGTATATGTGTATACACACACACACACACACACACACACACACACACACACACATATATATATATACACAGAGAGAGAGCGCGAGAGTGTGTGTCCTGGGGTGGTGCACAACATTTTGCTGTTGTTGTTAAGTGTCGTCGAGTCGATTTCAAGTCGTAGCCACAAAGGGTTTCCGAGGAGCAGCTGGTGGATTTGAATTTTTGGTTCACGGTTCAGTGCTTATGCTACAGTGCCACACCAGGACTCCATGTACACATGTACATATATACATTTATAAATAAGTACATATATATTGTATACACCTACATGGATGGCCGTACATATTTGTTTATTTGTGTATATAGTGTATATGTTGTTGGTAAGAGCCATCCAGTTGGTTCTGACCCATAGTGGCCCTGGATAGGGTTTCTGACAAGCAGCTGGTGAGCTTGAACTGCCAACTTTGTAGTTCAAATGGCTTTGCAGTGTGTATATGATTACATAAATAGATATGTTGATTGACTCATTCATTTGTTCTTTCACTTGTTTAATTATCATTCAATGAACATCTATCAAAGATCCATTACTAAGCTAAGTGATAGGAATACAAAGATGAAGGACAGAAAATCTATAAAGGTTCTAGCGTAGTTAAAGTGAATGAGTAGCTATAGTGTCTTGGCAAAAAACAGTCAAAAAGGGCAAGCTAAAGTCTTCATGGGATAAGTACAGACCATCATAGTGTTAATGTTTCAACAGTGTTTTAAAGAATTGGTTTTAAAACTCATGTATTAGATGTTTTCTTTGTGTCGTCAGGTACTGAATGGAAGTTCTCCAATAAGACAGGTATTAAGAGTTTTTCTGAGTCAGGAAGCTGCATATGCAAAAGTATGGAGAAAAAAATAAAACTTGTGGCTTTATCATCTTTAGGAGTTTCAAGTCTAGTTTGGCTAGAGAATGAAATGCAGATGCCAGAGGAAGTTGAGGAAACATGAAGTGCAATCCCAGACCTACGTATCAGTCAGAGTTCATCAACCAGGGTCCATTTTCTCTACCATCCATCTACCAACTAGGAGTATATATTTATATTTTTCATTCTTGAAACAGAAAATTTACTGTTAGATCCTTAAAGAAGAGGTTTAATGTATTTAGCTATAATATCAAATAAAAGAGGTCTGGTAACATAGTGGTTACGAGTCATGCTGTTATCCACAAGTCAGCAGTTTGAAACAATTTGCTATTCTGTGAAAAAAAGTTGAAGCTTTCTGCTCCTGTAAAGATTTACAGCCTTGGAAACACTATGCCGGATCGCTATGAGTCGGACTGACTCCACGGCACACCACCACCACCAATATTAAATAATGTTCTCATTATTTTTGTTTCTATAAGTTTCCATTTTACAATTCTATCTCATTCTTGTTTTTAAATAATAATTGTGATGTTTGAAATGTATGCACAAAGAAGAGCAAAAACATGGATTAAATGAACAGTTCTCCTAGATCTTTTTTTTAATATAACAGTACATTTATTCATATTATTCAAAATCAAAGAAATGTAAATTGCCTTTCAGAAGACAGAAACTAGCACTTGTTACTAATCATTATTTTTAAAATATTTCTTTAGAATTGTTTAAGAAACTAGTTAAAATGCTTTATTTTAAGTTAACTTGTAAAATTCATTATCATAGGAAGTATATTTTCTACATGCATTCAATGAAAATATATAATGTTTTTTTTTTTTTTTTGCTTCTTGGGCATAGTTATATAATTTTGAGGATTTCATTACACGAATATTACATGCATAGCAAAATATTTTAAGACTAGACAACTGAAGTTTCTCAAAATAATGTATTAGCTCAATAGAATTAGTGTTGTTTTTAAGAGCCTTTGAGACAGCTTCAACTCATACGTTCCCTAAGGTGTAGCTGATGAGTCCAAACCATCCACCTTGACATTCAAACCCACCTTGCAGTCCAGAGCATCAACCCCATTGTCACACCAGTACTCTTTAATAGAATTAGGATGTACCTGAAGAGTTTAGCAAGGTCCTTCAACAATATGCATTCCACTACTTAATTGAATGAAGATCAAAGAATACAGCCTTCGGTATGGATTACATCTCAATGTCAAGAAAACAAAAATCCTCACCACTGGATCAATAAACAACATTTTTATTAACAGAGAAAAGATCAAAGTTGTCAAGGACCTCATTCTTCTTGGATCAACTATCAACACTCATGGAAGCAGCAGTCAAGAGATCAAATGACATATTGCATTAGGCAAATCTACTGCACAGGAACTTTTTAAAGTATTGAAGAGCAAAGATGTGAGATTGAGGACTAAGGTGCACCTAACCCAAGCCATGGTGTTTTCAATAACCTCATACGGATGTGAAAGCTGGACAATGAATAAGGAAGACGGTAGAAGAATTGATACCTTTGGAGTTATGGTGTTGGAGGAGAATACTGAAAGTGCCATGGGCTGCCAAAAGAACCAAGAGATCTGTTTTGGAAGAAGTGCAGCCAGAGTGCTCCTTAGAGGCCAGGATGGCTAAGCTTTGTCTCTCATACTTTGGACATATTGTCAGGAGGGAACAGTCGCTGGAGAAGGATGTCAAGCTGGATAAGATGGAGAGTCAGAGAAAAAGAGGAAGACCCCCAATGAGATGGATTGGCCAGGTGGCATCATTGATAGACTCAAGTGAGGCAACAGTAGTGAGGTTGGCCCAGGGTCAGACATTGTTTCTTTCTGCTGTGCATAAGGTCGCTATGAGCCGGTGCCGACTTGATGGCACCTAACAACAACAACAACTTAATTGAAGGGGTGGTGATGTGGGTCAATACACTGGACTGCAAGATTGGCCTTAACTGGAAGGCCGGCAGTTCAAGCTCACCAGCCCCTCCCTGGAAACCCCACACAGGATCATCATGAGTTGGAACTACTCCACAGCACCCAACAACCACAACTTAACGGAAAGATTGATGGTTTTGAATTCAATCAGTGGTGCTATGTAAGAAATGCTGCTGATCTACGTTTTTGTTGTTTATTTTAAGTTTTTATTGTGAATTGAGTGATAGTTTACATGGGAGAACATGGGTTTTACACTCATCGTTTCATTGCAATGATTATAATCTCCTCCCTGCATTATCATTCAACAGTATTTGCTTCTATTCCCTCTCTCTTTTTTGGCGGGGGAGAGGGTGGGAGAATATATACAAAAGCACTCAGGAATATATCATTTAATCTTGTAGAATTTTTAACTTTAAACATTTAGATGATACTTAGTATACCATCTCCTATGGTCATTTCTGTGTATCTTTTAGCAACAGAGTTGTTAACATTTGACACAAAGTAAATATTTAAAATATTTTTAATTAGCAGTTATGATACTTAATTTATATATTACTTCATTGTCCTTCCCCTCAAAACCTAAAGGAACTGAAAATAAGTGTTATAATTGATTGTTTTGAACTTGGTTTCCCCTGTGGTTAACACACCTTCTCATTTTGTAGTGTTGGGGAAAAGAACTGAAATGCTTACGAGGTAAACAAGGAGATGACATGACCTTGAATATAGACAAGCGATCCTTCTTTAAAAATAATAGACTGGAGACTAGGATATTAAATTTAACCCTTATAATGAATTAATATTCATTTATTAAAATTTATTTTATGTTAGCAAATGGCTGCATTTGTATGTGCTACTTCAACATTTACTAGAGAATAGTGACTCTTAGCTTCAGTGAAGAGCTCCGGTTCTGGCTTTCAATAAGTAATTAGCTCTGAGGGTGAGGTGGGGCTTCTTATTGTGAGTGGGCTTCATTGTTGGCTGGATGTACTTGGCATTTTCCTCTGACACATCCATCAAGCAGAATTTTCTTTCTTGTAACATCCATGGATCTGGATTTAGAAAGAGCAGCTAGATTATTACCCTTCAAGCTCAAAGCTTTATTTAGAGTGTCAGCACTGATTTATTTCTCCCTTGAAGTGATTACCCAAACTCAACCTGAATTAAAGCATGGAACATGAATGTCCCACCTGGCAGGAAAGAACTGTTTCTGTCTGAACAAAGTGAGAGCAAAAGAACAGCAGTTAGCTGTCCATTAGCTGATACTTTAGCATTACTTTGGATTTACAACAATTGCTAAGGCTGAAATGAATGTAAAATGTCTAGAATTACTTTCCTTTTGACAATTTAGGTGAATCTAAGCTAAAAAAGAAAACTACATTCATCTTTGTTAAGGACACACTTTTATGTATTTCTATTGGTATTTTCATCAGCGCTATTGGTATTTGGAAACTTAATCTAAGTTTATAGACCCTAGACTAAGTTGCCAGAGCGTAGCAATCTTTTTTGTCCTTAATTTGTGTGGTATTTCAACAGTAAGTATATTAGAACCACTAATTCAAAGTTTTAAAATTATACCAATAGCTGATTGTTGTTTGATTGATTGTCAATTGGTTGTTGTTTGATTGTCTTCAAAACCACAGGAGAAACACGATTACTTCCTGGAAGTTCAACTTTAAGACAATCAAATAATGAGGCAAGGCAAAACATGTAGAGTACTGGAAATCAATGTATTTAGTCAATCAGTTGTTGTTAGCTGCCTTTGAGTCAGCCCTGACTCATGACAACTAAAGCCATGATCCATGTACAATGATCTATCAGGACTTTTTTCCTCCTCCATCTTAATCTGGAAATTTAGAATCATAGCAGCAAACCACATACCTTCACTGAGTTAGGTGTGATGGCTGTACATGAGATACATTGGTCAGAAATCAAAATCAGGTCTTCTGTATGAAAGCTAAGAATTTTACCACTGGACCATCCCTGTTCCATTTAGAATATTTAACAAGGTTTGCATATACCCTTGTGGTTATTGATATATCTAATAAAAGAATAGAGCTAGAATAAGTCTGGCAGACACACAAGCCTAGTCAAAGCATAGTTACATCATGTTGTTGTTGTTAAGGGCTGTCAAGTCAATTCCTCCCTGTAGCAAACCTGTACAGGGTTTCCGAGGCTGTAAATCTTTACAGGAGCAGAAAGCCTCATCGGTCTGCTGTGGAACCATAGGTAGTTCTGAACTGCTGACCTTGAGATAAGCATCCCAATTCACAACCATTATGTTACCAGAGCTCCTTAGTTATACTATCATCAACTCAAATTCATTCTGGAGAAGCAATCTTAGTTAACAAGTGTTTGAATATTGTAATTCATTGATGGAGCCATCCTTGTTGTTGTTGTTGTTAAGTGCCCTCCAGTTAGTTCTGACTCATACTGACTCTTTATAGGGTTTCTGAGGAGCAGCTCGTGAGTTTGAACCACCGCCCTTGTGGTTCAAACTGACCTTGTAGTTCCAGCTCATTAACCTGCAACACCACACCAGGACTCCTTATTGTAGGTGATAAAGAACTTTAAATTTTATTATTTGGATCAATTTTAAGGTTATCCCTAGTACGTGTATTTGACTGTCTTAAAAAATTCTTTAATCTGCTATTTATTGCTTACCCTACTTACTCCTACTATTTCTGCTATTTAGGTTACATGTTTATATATAGGCCTGCTGTGGTTGTTAAGTGCCATGGATTTGGCTCCAGCTCATAGCAACCCTGTTGGTAGATTTGAACCACTGACCTTGAAGTTAGCAGTTCAGTGCTTACCTTACAGTGCCACACCAGAACCCCACTGAAAGGCAGAGAGTGGCAAAAAACAAAAAGACTCATCATATCAATGTAAATATTCTAGTTTCTGTGACTTGAAAGTTATTAATTTTTTTTTTTGTATATTGGTTCTGTGAACTTAATGTACATTAATCTCAGAGAGATGAATCACACACTGTAAAATATAGCTTTTGATTTAGTAGGAGGAGACCACTGCAAATTTATTCAGATGCTAAATGCTACTTGTAAAGCTTATTGACAGGTATTGAGCTGATTGTTTGCCCTGGATATTACACACACACACAAATATATACATATTTATATAATTATATTTTATATGGTGTTTTCCATCAAGTATCATCATCATAAAACATTTCATTTTAAGTGCTGGTACTATTTAAAGAATATAATAGACTTGCAGAGTAGTCATGTCCCAAATAAATAGGAGTAAAAAAAATCACAAAAATAGTGATCCCAATTGAGAAAAATTAAATAAAAGTACTTGTTCGAACATATGTATGTGTATACATATATGTGAACATATGTGTATCCAAGTATTTAATAATAGCACACACATATATGTTCATCTGAGCATTCAGAAAAGTGTAGGAGAATGCCTGATTTATTAATATAAATTAATTTTGGGTGGGAGTGAAATTAGTGAGAAGAATTGCTGGAATTTTCTTTGCATAATGGCATTATTTGGCATGCTGCAATAAGCACTGAAACATTAAAATTAACATTATAAAGAAAGAAATTTCTGAAGTTCATGTAGAAATTATGTATTTTTAAAAATAGATCTCTGGCTATTACCTGAAATTTGAATGAAAAGTGGAACTAGATAATTAAAAGTCAGTCAGTGCTTTTTTCAAAAAGAAAAAAAAAATTGGCCAAGTTAATGAATTCTAAGACCAGCAATGAAGTTAAAATATTAAAATATTTTTCAAAAGCATGAGAGAAGACAATGTATACAAAGTAGAAATCTATTCATAGAAATAATAACCTGTCTAAAATGAATACAGTAAAAGGCAAATTGATTTCATAAAGAACCATATGCAAAACCATCATTCAGTAACAAAATAAGAATTGGTTAATTCTTACACTTAGGTTGGGATTCTTAAACCATGCATAATTATATTGCATTCCTTAGTATATTTTAATTTTTATCTTATCTAAATTTTATCTTTTGCAACAACATATTTTCAAAGATTTTTTTTGACTTATTTAATGTTTTCCCCCATATTCTATTCTTACATACATTGCCCCAAAGTCACATGAGCATACATAAGCAATGTGTTGATAATATATAATGTCAAATTATGCTTATTTATTCTTTGTAGTGAAAGCATATATAGCAAACCATTTGACAATTTAAACTTCTTACCTGTACAATTCAGTGACATTATGTTTACCAGACTGTGCGACCATTACTGCTATCATTTTCAAATGTATTCCACCACCATTAACAGAAATGCGGCGTTCCTTAAGCAATGGCTCCTGCTTACCCCCCTTCATCCTGCTTCTTATAACCATAGATACATTTTGTTCTCTGTGCATTTGCCTGCTTCATATAAATGGAATCATATGATATGTGTCCTTTTGTGACTGATTTATTCCACTCAGCTTAATGTTCAAAGTTCATCCATGTTCCAGCCTGTATGAGGACTCCATTTCTCCTTTTGGTAGAGTAACACTACAGGATCAATAACAGTCAGAAATGACTTGATGGCACTTAACAACAACAACAATCCTACGTTGTTTGTTTGTAATAGATATTGTTTATCCTTTTATCTATTGATGGTCACTTAGGTTGTTTCCATATTTGTTCTGTTGCTAAAAAAATGTCTTGTAATGTTTTTTCTTACATACCATTTTAATGATTTTTTGATGAAAATTTATGCAATAATTTAAGATTTCATTTGATGATTTCCACACAAATCATTTAATGACATTAGTTGCATTTATCACAGTGAGCCAACATTTTCTTTAAATGTGCTTAAAATGTTTTTGTTTTTTTTCTTCATTTTTCTGATTTTCTAGTTTTCCTGCCATTTTATCTTCTCTTTTTTATTTTGTGTATTTGCATGAGGTCAACATCCTTTTAGCCTCAGATCAATGATTTTTTTAAAAATAGAACACCTATGTTACATATAACATCTATTTTGTATGCCAATTTTATATTTCACAAAAAGGTGATCTCAAGGGATAGGGTAAGTTCTAGGTTTAAAGAATATTAGGGAATCCTCTGTTGCAGTTCTCTGGACTTATGTTTTTAATAAGAATTTTAATTCTGGTCCACATTTTTCTCCTATTCTATTCTATTGTGAACTGGGTCAGAACAGTCAGTGGTGGTAAACATGCACCATCTACTTCCTGTGATTTTAGGCTACATGAGTTTGAGGCTTATGTAGGCCTGTTTCTTCTCTATAATTTTGATTACTTTCTTACTGTTTTGTTCTTGGTTAGTAGAGTATTAGATGGCTGCTTGCAAGCTCTTAAGACCCCAGACTCTATTCACATTACTAGAATGCAAATAACAACTTTTTGTGAAAAGTTGACTGAATTGTCCTGTGAGACTATACTTCTAAATTTTTGAACTTAGAAAACCAATCTTGGAAGTTTTTTTGGAGCCCTGATAGTGCAATGGGTTAAGTGTTAGGTGGCTAATCTCAAGGTTAACGTTTCAAATCCACCAGCCACTCTATGAGAGAAAGATGAAATTGTCTGTTCCCATTAAGATATACAGTATTGGAAACCCTGTGGAGCAGTTCTACTCTGTCTTATAGGGTCCCTATAAGTTGGTTAGCTTGATGGAAGAGGTTTGGGTTTGTTTTCGGTATAGATACTTCTATCTATTTTCACCTATGTACACAATTACAATTCTTTTTTTTTTAGATAGTCTATGTTAGTGATGCGGAACTGTGGGTTAATGTGCTGGACTGCAAAGCCAGTTTGAACTGTAAGGTCAGTGGTTCAAGCTCACCTGCCACTCTTTGGAAACCCTACATAAGATCACTATGAATTGGAACCAACTCAATGGCAGTTAACAAGAACAACACCATGTTAGTGTAAAACCCAACAGATTTTTGTGTGTTGATCTTGTATCCCGTAATGTTATTAATTCATCTGTTGTTGTTATTGTTGGATACTATTGACTCAGTTCTTACTCTTAACAACACCATGTACAACACAATGTAGCACTATCCAGTGCTGCTCTAGCCTCACAATTGTTACGTTTGAACACATTGTGCTGCCACTGTGTCAATCAATCTCATTGAGGATCTTTCTCCTTTTTTTGCTGACCCTCCACTGTATTAAGCATGTGGTCCTTCTCTAGGGACTGGTCCAGCCTAACAATATATCCAAAGTAGGAGAGATAAAAATCTCACCATCTGCATACATATACACACACATGCTGAAATTTGAAAAGAAAAGGAGCCAAGAAATGCTGTAAATAAATATTAGATACTGGCAATAAACACTAAAAAATGTGTTACTATTTGGTAGATCATCAATCCACATTAGATTCTGAGTTAAAGAAATCCAGTCTCTTTCTCTCTCTCTCTGTCTACACATTTATAAATACAATTATACATCTATATATACAATTATAAATACAATTAATGGAGTCCTGGCTGGTGCTGGAGTATCAGCACTGGACTGCTAACTGCAAAGTCAGTGGTTCAAACCCACCAGTCCTAGACCGGGTCTCTATGAGTCAGAATGGATTCAAAAGCACTTAACAACAATATATGTTAATATGTAACATATTGTGTGTATTATTAAATACAATTTATTTGTAGCCATGTCTAGTAGTTAAGCTTTTAAGAAATAGCTTCACTGCCTAGAATACAGTTAGTTAAATGCCACATTTGCATCCAAATGATAAAAGAGATACAAATATTTGTTTTATCTGCAAAATTCTTAAATCAGAGACATCAGTGTGTTTCAATTTCTCAGTTTATTCTTAACATGTAAATTAATTATCATTTCTAATATTCTTCCTACCTAAGGTTGATGGGTCACTGAATATCAGACAAACATCAATTTTACTAAATCTAAGTTTATTTTTCAAAGTGTATGCTGTTCTTAACAGTTTCCCATATTATTATGTAGTTTCTTTCTGGCTTAATGTTTTATTTATACATAGCCAGAAAATGACAATCTACAATCTCATTTGATGAAAGATTGGCTCTTATAAGGTTTATTCTTGTTTTATTTTTGATTTATGCAAAATTAAGCATTGATTTTATTCACTGACTTAAAAGGTGTCAAGTAGAATCATATATTGATTTTGTTCATTTTTTAATAGCAGACCTTTTTTTTATAATTTTAACTGTTTATTTTTGTTTTGTTTTGTTCTTTAGTGCTATTAAGAGTTAAGTAAGACTGAATGTAAAATACATTTATGTTCAAGTTTGATTTGAAAACTAAAAATTGGAAATGAAATTAAACTTTAAATCCAGACAATTATTAATTTATGCAATTCTACAAATTTTCACTAATCATTATCTTGTTAACTGGTTGTTTTTGTTGTTGTTAGGTGTCATTGAGTCGGTACCGACTCATAGTGACCCTATGCACAAGAGAATGAAACACTGCCCAGTCCTGGGCTAACCTCACAATTGTTGCCACGCTTAAGTCCATTGATATTGCCTCTTTACCAATGCACCTTGATGGGGTCTTCTTCTTTTTCTCTGACCCTCCACCTTACCAAACATGATATCCTTCTCGAGTGTCTGGTCCCTCCTGACAATATGTCCAAAGTGTGAGAGACGAACTTTGGCCATTCTGTTAACTGGTAGTGAAGAATAAATGCTGCCAAACTATCTGTGTCTTGACAGAGAGAATGAGGTGTCCTTTCTAAAAGACCTTGCCATTTGTTTTAACTAGATAATTTAAACACATTTTTGATGTTGTTAGTTTCAAAATATAAATTTCTCTATCTTACTCAACCTCATGGAGAAAAAATAATTTAAAAGGAAAAGGTTTGGGTCTGTCAACTTGCAACATTAGTTTTTATTACATCTGATTAAGCTTTGATAGTCATTTAAACAAACATGTCTTCTAAGCTTTGATTTTTGTCTTCTCAATCAAGCACATATATTTTCCCCCAAATATCTTTTTAAATAATAGAATAATGGAATGGAAAAACTACATTTGGGCAGGAAAGGAAGGTGGGTGAGTGGACAGCTGGTGTGTGTGGGACGTTTCAGTTTTCTCCTGTAATTCTGCTTGAGTGTAGGAGGGTAACAAATGGTAGCTTTTAGGCAGGAATAAGATGCTGAACACATTTCAGCATTGGCTGCATTTATTCATCTAAACTCCTAAAAATGAGGAGTTTCAACATTCCACATCTGATTTTTCATTTTCTAAGACTTTTGCACTTGCTCAAACTTTCCCATATGCCACCAATACTGAAATGTGTATCAGAATTTCCTTAAGTATTTACTTGTCTTTTTTTAAGAAGGAAAAGCTTAGTTGCATGAATAATGGTAATAGCTAAGGCTCTTTCTTTGAATTTAATGATAACAAAATATCTTTATAGCATTTAAGTTCACAAAGTCAAAGAAACTAGCTAAAAGGTGCCTACAATTAATTTTTATGCATTTATCACTAAGTTGTTTTTTAACATCTTAAAGAGCATTGTTACAGCAAATTTGCCTATTGCAATATGTATTCTGATGTCTTGATTGCTGCTTCCGTGGGCATTGATCATAGGTATAAATAAATAAATGGAATCTCTGATGTTAATATTTTCTTTGTTTATTATGATGTTTCGGTACAGTTGTGAGGATTTTAATTTTTTAAAAAGTTGTGGTATAATCTATACTAATGAGTATACTTCAATCTTTATCAGCAAGTATTTCATGTCCTTTTCATGTTCAGCAAGCAAGATTTTGTCATCTATATATCACAGGTTATTAATAAGTCTTCCTTCAATCTTAATGCCATGGTCTTTGTTCTAGCTTTTCAGCTTTTTTGCTTAGCATTTAGACTGAATAAGTAGTGTGAAAATATACAATCTTGATGGATACATTTTTTAATTCAAACCAAGAAGTACCTGTAATTCTCATTCTTTACAATGTTATCCATAACTTGTTATGCACTAGACAGTTGAATGAATTCCTGGTGTGGTGATGTAGGATAAGCACTGAACTGGTAACCACAAGGTTAGCATTTCTGCTCTTCAGAAACTCTACATAGGGTCACTATAAGTTGGAACTGACCTGACAGCACTTAATAACAACAAACAGTTGAAAGCCTGATATAGAATCATCTTTCTATTATTTCAATCCATATCCATCTAACATCAGCAATGATGTCTCTCATTCCATGTCCTCTTCTGAGTCTGGCTTTACTTCCAGGAAATTCCCTGTCAATATACTGCTTTATGAGTATTGAATCATCTGCAAAATTTTACTTTTATGTGATATTAATGATATTTTGATAATTTTCACATTCTGTTGGATTGCCACTTTCTATCCATTAGTTGAACATGCTGGTTTACATGGTGCTGTGATCCAGACTATCACCAGTAATCTCAGTTACAGAAGGGTTACTATGATGAATAGTTTATTAGTTCTTCACAATTTTCTCATATTTTATGATATGTTAGTTTTTCACTTAAACTTGTATAACGTAGATACAGGAGTGCTAGTGTGGTGCTGTGGGATAATGCATTGGACCACAAGGTCGGTTTGAATCACAAGGTTGTCAGTTCAGATTCACCAGGTGCTCTTCGGAAACCCTAGAAGGGTCACTATGAGTTGGAACCGACTCAGTGACACTTAACATCAACAACACTATAGATACAAGATTCATCTGATGTTACTGAAAAATGCAGAATAGTTTTCCAGATATTATACTGCCAGTGTGTGGTAGAAAAGAGCTATAACCCAAGCTCTATCACTCTAAAGAGGATCGGCAAACTTTTTCTGCAGGAGACCAGGTAGCAGTAGTTTCAGTTTGCAGGACATCCATCTCCAGCTAAGTTTCAAATATTCAACTCTGTGGCTCAGAAAGCAGACAATACTGAAAGTAGTGGGTGTAGCTGTGCTCCAAAGAAACTTTTCCTACATTGGCAAGCATCTGCCAATAGTCAGAGCATGGAGCACTACTCTCTAAGAGTCTCTTTCCTTTACTACCCAGCCAAACATTCTTTCCTTCAGTGTCAGTTCGACTTCAGTATTCAATAACTCTCTCAATACACAGTAGAAAAAAGCAAGTAGATTTTAAAAGGAGATAGGATTTCAATGTCTAATTTTTTTTTTGCTGTAATTGACAAAGCAACTTTGTCACTTGTGCCAGCAATCTGATAATGCTGACTTTTCAGTAAATCAAATCAATTGCTAGTTGTAAAACAGCATATTCGCTGTTATTATATAGACACACAAGGAAAGTTTAGATTTTGTTATTTATATTTTGTGCATTTATAGTTGTTGTTAAGTGCCATCATGTCAGTTTCGACTCATGGTGACCCTGCAGAGGATTTCCAAGGGGTGGCTAGCAGTCCTATACTTTCTGACAGCACCACTCTAGGATGAGTGGACACGGCAACTAAGAATGACTTTCTAATTTGTATCCATTCAATCTTATCAACAGTTTCCTTTACACACGTTTTTTCTTCTCAAAGGTTCACATACCTACAGATACTGTCATTAGATTTCAATCCTGAAGATACTACTTGAGTTTCTTAGAGTGAAATGGAATATTAACTTATCAAAGGCCTTATTTACAGTTCGTGATTGACCAAAGATTAGTTTGTAGAAGATTAATTAGATGCAAGAACTGCTGAAATATAACTTTTATGTATTTGAGAAAAAAGTTGTGTTTCAGGAATACTTTTCATGGACCATCTTTGTCATTTTGAATGTGGTAAATTAATAACTTGAAGCCCAAATGTGTATAGCATATATTGTTTTTAATTGCATGATTTCAGGTCAAATGCACTATGAGAGTAGCTTACACCATTTGGAAGGAGCACTTTACAGTACAAAACGGTGCCAGTGGAAAAATCCTACTCAGCACAACCAAATTATAATATGTGCACTATTATGCTCACTGCCATCTGACAGCTGTTTAGTTCCTCTGTGAAATGAATTAGTGCTGTCATTTTACTAATAGACCAAAAATAAAATCACTGGCATTGTTTCCAGCAGCCATTTCTAACAGAAGCCAGTCTAAATGAATTGCCCTCTCTCTGGTCATAGTCATGCCTGTTACAGGACAGGGTATCAGAACATAAGGCATTATTCAGAATACTAATTGAGGAGAAGCAAAACTCTTTTCTGTGCAAATAATATACTTAGGATGGACTAAAAATAACCACAGATGTTTCTAAACTAGTGAGTGGTTCCCTTCCAAGGTGACTCTGGGAGCTCATGCACTACTTTGAAATTTAGTATTTTTACATAACCACTCATTGAACCAAAAAGCATTTCTTATGTGTCTGATAATAAGGACAGTTTCATGAGCAACAGTACTAAAGTATCCTGCTTTATGGAACTTAAAGATGAGAAGGGTACTGAATTTTGCCAAGGGATGGTACAAAATATGCAAAGTCATGCTTTTTGTTTTTACGTTTTTGAACATCAACGGAACAAAGTACACTTCCTGAAATATAATGTTAATCCAAGGTTATGGTTTTATGATGTTTGTATTATGATTGTTCTATAAACTGCTGTGCTAAGTGTTTTATAGTATCACATTGTAACCTTTTAAACCACATCTGTAATAAAGATGCATATTACAGTGCCCATTTTACAGATGTGAAACTGAGTTTAAGTAACTTGTCTGTGGTTCATGCCAGAATGTTCTCAGAAAGATGAGAAGCAAAAAACATTGAGACTAAAACCAGGTGTCAAGTCTTCTGATAGATTATAATAATTATCATTTTTTTCTTTTGACTTCTTTTCCAAGTTTAATATTCAAATTTATGAAAAACTATTGTAAGCAGAATGGTTACAGCAATTTCTGACTCTTTTAAAGTGTCCATTATACATACGTTGTTGTTGTTGTTGTTAAGTGCCATCGAGTCAGTTCTGACCCATAGCGACCCAGTTTAGGGTTTCCAAGGAGTGACTGGTGAGCTTGAACCACTGACCTTGTAGTTCAAACAACTTTGCAGTCTGACGCATTAATCCATAGCACCACACCAGGACTTCATATATTAAGTGATAAAAGTCAATTCTTAAAATATATACCTTAATCATCCATTTCTAAAACATCATTTTAAAAGAGAACCTATTTTCCAGTTGAGATATACTTATTAATTCATTTTAGAGAAATAAAAAATCTGATTACTACTCTTAAGAAGTCAAGCAAGATGAGAAGAAGTAATTTTTTTATTGGATTTCACCTGAAGGTCATTGTTAGCCTTGAAAATGCCATTTTGGTGGAGTGGTGAGGATGAAACATACTAGATGATTTAAAAGAGAATTAGACGAGAAAAACTAGAAATTAAAATTACAAGTGAGTGTTACATTAAGTCTTGTTCTGAAATAATGGAATGTATGGCATGGTGGTAGAAGCGAGGGTAGAGAAAGAATGTGGTATTTTTTTTTTTTTTTATTGTTTTGTTTGCTGTAAAGACAGGAGGAATTGTATCAAAACTTTATATTGATGTATGCTGATTTCCAATAGAAAGAGAAAGAAATTGACAGTGTAGTCAAAACGAAAATGTAGGAGCAATATCTTAAAGTAAGAAGAGCTGTGATCTATTGCAAAAGCAAAGAAGTTGGCCTTAAAGAGCAAAAGCAGTACTCACAATGACAAAGAACACTAATTCTCTCAGTAGTTAGGTAGATATAATTACAGAAGTTTATGAGAATTACTTCTTTTATTTTTCAGTGACATACTAAGCAAATTCAGTATAAGACAGTGTGCGTGGGGAAAAGGTCTTGCAGGGTTAAGGAAAGGGAAATTGTTGTTAAGTGCCATCAAGTTGCTTTGGACTCTGTAGCACTGGCACAGCTTGTGTATTTGAACCACTGACTTCATGGTTAGCAGTTAAGTGCTTATCCTACAGCATCGCACCAGGACTCCTAGGAAAGAGAAGTAATTATGTAACACTCAAAAACATCTAAAAGTTTCAATTTGTGTGTGAGTGAATGACTAAACTACTTATATAAAGTATTATTGTGGAACAACTATGTAGCTATTTGGGATATTAATAGCCGAGAATATAAAGAGAAACTGGACTTTATAGTTGTGTGTTCTCTCCAGCTAAATTCTACTGCGTGTATGTAGCAGTTAATAATTTTAAGAGAGTTTTTAAAAGAAAAGGGAATGGAGAAGGTACTCAATAGAGTAAGTGCAATGAAGAAGTATGGAAATTAGCAGAGAAATGTGTCAGATGAGGGACAGGAAACACTGATGAGAAACAATGGAAATGCAGTTCGAGGTGTTCTATAGGGAACAGGATGGAAGGAAAGACAGTAAGAGGTCAAGATTAACTTGAGTTTTTTGGAGAGCTCTCGATAATTGGATCGGCAAGGTTTGGGCTACAATGATGATAGTGAATGATGAAATAAAACATAATACAAGGTCATTGGAGGATATTAAGTTGAGTAACTGAAACATCAAGGGATTGGAAGTTATCAATTATGAGGATGGTGAACGCATTGAGAATTAGGACAGGATAGTATTCGAAAGTGTGACCAGGCTGTAAGGGCTAAAATCACCAATGAGCAAGACTGAGGAGAGGTGGAGTGTAGATAGCAGAAACCTATTGATAGCTTCTCTAGAAGCAACCATCAGATGGTATAAAAGGCGGGATCGTTAAAGAAAATGCTACTGTGTAAGAAATACGAAAGAAAGAGACTAGGTGAGAAACTTGGCTTCAACAGCAGCCAGGTTTACTCTCAGTAAACCTGGGAGGGGGAGTTCAAAGTCAAGAGAGACCAAGAGCCTGCCAGTCCCTTACAGACTGGTGTATTTAAAGTGGTGCCATATAGTTCTGGTGAGGTACCAATGGGTGGTGCTGTGGAGATTTTCCTGAAACCTGAAACTACTGAGGGGAGGTCTCTTGGTATAATAAAGACTTAAGCTTTCAGGAGACAGGAAGCTTAAGCAGCACTATTTCGTGCCACTTGGGGGCAGCTGCAATGCCATTTTGTTGATCAAGGGCAGGGTCCTTCACATAGAAACATTAATAAAGTTGTTATTGTTGTTAAGTGCCCTTGAGTTGGTTCTGACTCATAGTGACTCTGTAAGCATTTCTGGGGAGCAGCTGGTGTGTTTGAACCGTCAACCTTATGGTTCCAAGTCTAGTGCTGATACTACAGTGCCACACCAGGAGTTTTAATAAAAGAATAAATCCCAGTTAAAAGAAGTGTATGAAAGAATGTACACAGCATCAGAGAGGGCTTCAGGAAAGCAGTGTCCTCAAGGACTAGGACTCAGGTTTTAGTTAGAAGGTGTAGGGGAAATTTAAGAAGGGTGAATTTCAAGAGAATAGTAGAGGTCATTTCAGGAGTTGGGGGACTCCAGAATTCTGAAAGTTCCCAGGCCAATGTCTACTCCAACTCATGTGTCCATTTCAACATCTCTAATGTGCCCTCATCCATTTTATGTCAGTTACCACAAATATATCAATTACTGTCCAACCGCTATTTCATTTTATTATCATCTTCGAATTGCTCCTTACATCTCAATAGCTGTCTACATCATTCTGTACTTGGACCAAGAAGCAGTTGTTGGAACAGGACATGGGAACAATGATTGTTTTAAAATAAAATAAAGGTGTACAACAAGGTTGTATTCTTTCACCATACTTATTCAACCTGTATGCTGAGCAAATAATCTGAGAAGCTGGGTTATATGAAGAAAAACGTGGCATCAGCATTGTAGGAAGACTCATTAACAACCTGCGGTATGCAGATGATATAACATTGCTTGCTGAAAGTGAAGAGGACTTAAAACATTTACTGGTAAAGATCAAAGAGCACAGCCTTCAGTATGGATTGCATCTCAATGTCAAGAAAACAAAAATCCTCACCACTGGACCAATAAACAACATTCTTATCAATGGAGAAAAGATTGAAGTTGTCAAGCACTTCATTCTTCTTAGATCAACTAACAACACTCATGGAAGCAGCAGTCAAGAAATCAAATGACGTATTGCATAGGCAAATCTGCTGCACAAGACCTTTTTAAAGTGTTGAAGAGCAAAGAAGTCAGCTTGAGGACTAAGGTGAGCCTGACCCAAGTCATGGTATTTTCAGTAACCTCATATACATGCAAAAGCTGGACAGTGAATAAGGAAGACTGTAGAAGAATTGATGCTTTTGAGTTTATGGTGTTGGAGGAGAATATAGAAAGTGCCATGGACTGACAAAAGAACCAATAGATCCGTTTTGGAAGAAGTGCAGGCAGAGTGTTCTTTGGAAGTCAGAATGGTCAAACTTCATCTCTCATACTTTGGACATATTGTCAGGAGGGACGAGTCACTGGAAAAGGATATCATGTTTGGTAAGGTGGAGGGTCAGAGAAAAAAAGTAAAACCCCCAATGAGATGGATTGGCCAAGTAGCAGCATCGGTGGACTCAAGCGTGGCAAGAGTAGTGAAGTTGACCCAGAATCAGGCAGTGTTTTGTTCTGCTGTGCATAAGTTCGCTATGGGTCTGTACCAACTCGATGGCACCTAACAACAACAACAACAACAACAACAACAACAAGAAAGACCCTCTTGCATTTCCATTAGTCTTTCAGCTATTGGTGAATCCAATCCTGTAACAACTTTGAAAATTTTGTCTTTGTTTTGGAGGATGATCCATATTGTCCAGTGTGACATGCCTAAATCGTTAGCAGTAGCTTTCAGTGATTTTCTACCTTCATATTGTTTAATAGCCATTTATTTTACTTCCAAATTGATATTTTTTCTTTGCCTTTTACTACTGCTATCACTTGCACTAGTTTAGTTGTGTTTGAGAGTCTCATGATGCGCTTCAGGGTAATACTTTCAAAAGAAAATGGAACAGAGAGATAATGCTACAGTGCTCTAAAGATGTGTGTTACAAGATTGGGAGCTGCTGCTTCTGAATCAAAGCTTACACTCACAAAGTAAACCCTTTAGATAGAAAGTACAATACTGTGCTTACATAGGTGTTTATTTTGACGATAAAACATATTTATGATAATTGTATACATACTGTATCATTTTATGGAGTCCTGGTATGGCACTATAGGATAAACACTTGACCATGAGGTCTGTTTGACCTGCAAGGCCAGTGGTTCAAACTCACCAGCTCCTACTTGGAAACCCTATACAGGGTCGCTATGAATTGGAACTGACTTAAAGGCACTTAACAACAACATTATATTCTTGGCAGCAGAATTGCTTTGTATACCAAACACATGAAATACATTTTTGTGGGAAGCTGTTGTGTTTACTATATGCTGTTCTCTGATAGGGATTGCTGAACTCTGTTATAACCTTAAGGAATTCTAATAGTACAGTAGTTCAACATTCAGCTGTTAACCAAAGGTCAGTGGTTCAAACCCACCATCTGCAGGATAGTTGGTTCCTGTAAAATTTACAGCCTGGGAGCCTTAGTGGACAGTTGTCTCTGCTCTATAGGATTGCTGTGAGTCAGAATCCATTTGATGACAAAAGTTTTGTTTTGGATTTTTATTTTAGCCTTATGAGACCACAGATGTGTATGTGGTTGAATGTTTCCTGAACAGATGTTATGCAGAGCATGACCCTGTAGCTTCAATTTAAAGTAGTTATGCTGTAAGAAAACTGTAATCCTATTTGAAGATTCAAATGGAATATTTGTATCAATGGAATTTTTGTATAAATATAATTGAAGTTATTTTGTGTGATTGCAGGGTTTAAGGAATATATGTCTTCAGCATTTTGAATATATATACAATGACTGAATCAATATAGTTATTTCAGAAGAACTTGAAGGGATTTTCTCATAATCTAGATTGGTAAATATCTATAAGCAGATAGTAAATGAGCCCTTACCCTCCCAACTTCAAATAGAAGCTTTATGCAGAAATAAAGATGTATTTAGTGCTTCTTTACTTTACAGAAAATAATTTCCTTTACATCAATTTATCATATTATAATCTCAGTGCCATATTAACTTTTATATTTGAATGTAACAAGAGTCAATTTCATTTTAAGAATAATCTCTCCAAAATGTTTAGAATATAAATCTTAAAATATTGCTAAAAATAAAGCTGTGAAGTTGGCAATATTCACCTCATATTGTACTACACAAAAGGTAGGTACTTCGCAAATCCATGTTAATTATAATTCTCCCTCAATTAAATAGAAATTGAACTTCAAATGACCTAAGAATCTTTTAAGAGCATTGACTCATGAGGCTTTTAAAAAAATAAATAAATAAATAAATAAATAAATAAATAAATAAATAAAAGTCTTGCACTATATCAGAGAAGTACTTTTAGAAACAAGTGTCCACTAAAAAAATCTGAAATAGAAAACAAATAAACTTGAACCAACTTGAAATATGGATCACATTAAATTTAAAGACTTCAAGACTGCAGGCCAATCTGGATTCCAGCCATGGTATTCAACTACACTAGTTCTAATCAAAGTAGTTGCTGATGTGGCTGGCCCAATGAGAGGCACAGTGAGGCAATTTTAATTGACTTCAGTTGGATGTATGATGTCTCAGACCACAAGAATTCATTGTGGCAAATAGATAAATCTAGATTTCCACAAATATGTACATCTACATGCACAAATAAACATACTCTTGGAACTACAAGCATAGTATATGAAAGTATACCATATATACGAAAGTTAAGTCAAAAAGTATGATTGCAAAATCAGAGAAATCTTATTAAACAATGACACCAAAATGTAAAGCTATTACTTCTTGACATATTCCCCTTCTAGGACTGTAGACTCCTGAAAGTGGTGTTTCCAAATCTTTAACCCTTCCCTGAAGAATTCTGTGCTCTTTAATTTGCACTACGTCAACGTGGCCGTTTGTGCATTCTTGAGGAACTCCAATCACGTGACTTTTAAAAATAATTTGAATTTTGGGACAAAACAAAGTCTGAAGGGGGAAAATAATGCCTATAGAGTGGATGGGGGTAAGGTTTCTGAATAAAAATTGTGAGAGACTGCTCTTGCTACCCTCAATATCCTCAAATCATGAGCAGGTATACTGTCATAATAGAAATAAAAAAATAAAAAAATTCCTCGGCACAACTTTCCTGGCCCTTTTTTTTTTTTTTTAATCACCAGTGCAGTTTTCCATTTTCTTAAATGTCTTCCTAATAAATACCCATGAGTATCCTGTGTCTTTCAAAGAAATCTATCAGGATTGTCCACATTGAATGCCAAAAAAGCAGTCACCATAAAATTCTGAGTGGAACTTTCTACTTTGAATTCAACTGACGTAGCAGATCCCCTCAGAAACCACTGTTTTGATTGGACCTTGTGCTCAAGATTGTATTGGTAAATCTAAGACTCTTCCATCTCTGGTTACAATCCATTCCATTGCCATTAACTCTGACTAGTTGCTTAAAAGACTCATAGAAAGACCAGCTCTTTGAGCTAACTGATCTTCACACAATGCTTTTGGCTGAAAGCTTTCTAAGGTCAAGATGTTCCTGTATAATTGAAAATGCCCAACCATGTAAGATCCCAACTTCAGTAGTTTCAGCATCAGTGATAATTTCATGATCCCCCACCAGTTTCTACACTTCATCCACAATTTATCTGTTCAGATTCATGGTCTTCCATTTCTCGGCTCATTTTTGTGGTCTTCTCAACCTACCATAAAATGTTTGATCCATCTAAAAAATATTGTTTTATGTGGAGTGACAGTCCTGAAAACTTGTTGCAAAACTTCAGTGATTTGGGAAAATGTCCATTTGAGTTTTGTTAAAGTATTATACTGGCCCTAACCTCAAAATCATTTTTCATCCAAGACACAAAAAGTGTCCCTGTTTTTGTTGTTGTCGTTGTGCTTGAAGTCACCCTAAGGAGACTTAGAAAAGTGTATTATTGAAAGAACTTGTCTGCAACCATTCGCTAATCACAGAGACATGTTTGACACATCTTATATGGAATAATGCATGTATGAACTGGAACCCTTGTCACAATACTTTTTGGTCTACCTTCATATATTCAAAACTTTTAAAGCTTTAACAAATTTATCCTACACCATAATACAGTTTTTAATGAGACCAGAACTGAGAAATCTATTTGATTGTATAATTCTTATTTTAATTTAGAGGGGCAAAGTGATATAGCCTCTTCTAAATTCATATACTTACCACTTCTATGTTTCTAAGAGGTTTTGTCTAGGACTTGTTTTAACTAGTTATTATCAATTTGTAATTACTTCAAAATCTACTGCTCCACTTTCCTAAATGTTAATTACTATAGAGACTGTGTTTACATTTTGTTGTTGTTGTGTGCTATTGAGTTGGTTCTAACTCATAACAACCCTATACAGAGTGTCTGAGACAGTATATCTTTACAGAAGTAGAAAGCCTCATCTTTCTCCAGCAGGCTGACTGGTGGATTCAAACTGCTCACCTTACACTTAACAGTCAACACATATCCTACTGTTATGAGGGTTTCTAGAGACAATATTCTACTCCTGTGTAAATTGTTAGAGTGGTACAATAGCACTACCTATGTATATAAGTATCTATGTCTATTTGTTGTAGTTGTTAAGTGCCGTTGCGTCGGTTCCAACTCATAGCAACCCTATCTGTATAGGGTTTCCAAGGAGCGACTGATGGGTTTGAACTGCTGACCTAAAAGACAAGTACTTATCCTACAGTACTACTAGATGGTATATAAATTCCGTTTGGAAAGAAAGGGTTACTGCTTTGGTGTAGAGAACTATTGGTGAAGTTTGGAGGTGGTGGGGTGGTGGTAGTTATGGTAAAAACTAGCTTTCTACTTTCCATGAGACCTTAACAAGGTGATATTCATTACATTAGTAAATTTATAATCCAGAATCCTTCCTTCACCTTGAAGACAGAGAAAATTGATTTTAACAGCCTACAAAAATTAGATGCAAATTTTGGAGATAGACTCACATGAGTCAGGATGAAGAGCTTGATATATAAAACCAGATTGTCAAATTTTTAATCTACAATGAAGCATATAATTTTCACAGGGTCCAAAAGACTTATTTATTCTACATTAGTGGGAAGTCCTATATGGCAGGCCCAGTATTTCCCTAAGATTGCTAGGGAGTGCTGAAATTCATTCATTTACCAAATATTTATTAAGCATTTTTCTAAAGTACAGACACAGAGTGTGAAATAAATCACAAGGGTTAGCAATAGCATAGTGGTTGTTTCGATAACATATGAGTAAGAAACATGGATTGAATAGATTAACACCTAAAAATAATATTTCCAATGCAATGGAGGTTTAATATCAAACAAGGAAGCATAAAAAAACATATGGTCTACATGTGTGCATGTGTGTGGGAGTATTAGCTACTTCCACAAAATCAACAACTGTCCTGAAGGAGCCTTGCACAACCCACGTGGGCTATCTTGGTTTCAAAAGTGAAGATGCAAGCAGGAGATTGTTGCCACTGAACTTTCAGTTTGGTCCCAATGACCACTCAGCTCTACTGGGTAACATTTACTCAGCAATATTACAATTCCATCATTATGCAAGGCATACTTTGCGTACAGAATCTGACTTAATCCTTAGATTTATTTGAAAAGTGGGTTTTTGTTTTGTTTTGTTTTTGTTTTATCCCAGCATCTAGAGAGAAGAACAAAAAACAGTTGGAACTTGTGTAGGTTGAATAACTGTCCTGTGCCACAGGACCAATAAATGACAGGGCTGGGATTCACATTCTGAAACTCATGCTCCTAAACCACGAAGAGGTACAAAATCATGGGTGGAGAGTTTGATTTGTATTTCGAAAGGAGTCCTGGTGTTGCACTGTGGGTTAATGCGCTAGACTGCAAGGTTACTTTGAACCTCAAGGTCAGTGGTTCAAGCTCACCAGCTGCTCCTTATACAGGTCACTATGAGTCGACACTGACTCGACAGCACTTAACAACAACAACATACCTTTTGCAGTGTTCCTATAATTTAAAACTTAGCTACTTTATGTTCCAATGTCTTCCAGATGAACTGAAGTTCCCTGATAATGAATAGCATGTGTGTATACATATATAGTGTATGGGGGAACAAGAAAGTAGGAAAAGGCTATATATAGAATAAAAAGCTAGGTCTTAAAATATTTTAAATAAATTTAAACACAGTGTAGGCTGTGTTCCTTAAGTAGACTTTGGTTAATCCCTATAATAATCATATACAGTTTAGGCATTATTCCCATTTTAATCATGAAAATCTAAACCTATGAGAATTTAAATAGTAAATTAAAATTATAAGCTAACAGATGTTAGAAATGGTATTTTTATTACTTCCAAACTTTTCCTCTTGATTTTGCACTAGACTATGCACATGTTAGGCACTTAGTGAATAATTTTGAGTGAGACCTGAAAGGAGTTATTCAGATTTCTTATACCAGAAAGTATTTTGGAGCTTCTAATTGTGTTTGTGAATGGAAGATTTCTTAATAAGAAGGATATTTTTGATAAGTTGAAGTTTCCATTTTTTATCCATAAAGACTTCTAAAAGAAAGAAAAACCTAACGGAGCTTCATAGGTGAAAGGATTGTGAGCAGTAATGCATGTGGTGATGCGAAACTTAAATAGCAAATCTGTGAACATTTACTTTAGAACTGGTTACCAAAGGTAGTATCAGAACACTACCACCTAAATGTTTCAGGATTTTTAAAGTTATCAAACCTAACTAGTACCAGTGCCCAGGGTTATCTATGGCTTTTATGAATATACAGTTCTTCTTTTCTCAGATGTTGTTGTTGTTGTTAGGTGCCATCGAGTTGGTACCGAATCACAGCGACCTTATGCACAGCAGAAGTAAACACTGCCCAATTCTGGGCCAATCTCACTATTACTGCCACGCTTGAGCTGCTTGATGCTGCCACTTTGCCAATCCATCTCGCTGGGGGTCTTCCTCTTTTTCTCTGACCCTCCACCCTACCAAACATGATATTCTTCTCCAGTGACTGGTCACTCCTGACAATATGTCCGAAGTATGAGAGACGAAGTTTGTCCATCCTGTCCTCCAAGGAGCACTCTGGCTACACTTCTTCCAACACAGATCTGTTGGTTCTTTTGGAAGCCCATGGCACTTTCAATATTCTTCTCCAAAGCCATAATTCAAAAGCATCAATTATTCTACAGTCTTCCTTATTCACTTTCCAGCTTTGGCATGCATATGAGGTTATTAAAAATACCATGGCTTGGGTCAGGCGCACCTTAGTCTTCAAGCTGACATCTTTGCTCTTCAACACTTTAAAAAGGTCTTGGTGCAGCAGATTTGCCTAATGCAATATGCCATTTGATCTCTTGACTGCTGCTTCCATGAGTGTTGATAGTGGATCCAAGAAGAATGAAGTCCTTGACAATTTCAATGTTTTCTCAGTTGTTAAGAATGTTGTTTATTGGTTCAGTGGTGAGGATTTTGGTTTTCTTGACATTGAGATGCAATCCATATGGAAGGCTGTGCTCTTTGATCTTCATCAGTAAATATTTAAGTCTTCTTCACTTTAGGATGCTTTAAAGAGTAAACCAAAAATAATGACAATATATTCCATTATAATATTGTATTAAATCTTTATTAATTAGAAAATAGTATCCTGATATGTTTTACTTTATAGTTGCAAATATTGTGCCATCAGCATATAATTTCTAAGTGTATGCCACTATTAAAGGTTTGCTCTTCATATATGTATTGTGTATTCTAAAAATTATTTATTTTTTGTTTGATTTTCATTTTTGAAATAAAATCTGTTTTCTCATTTTATATTTCTATTATTGCTAGGATAATTTTAGCACCAATAATATATATAGTCTCTATTTTATTTTGTGAGTCCTTATGTGGCGCTTTGGTTAATCGCCAGACTGCAAAGTCGTTTGAACTGCAAGGTCAGTGGTTCAAGAATATCAGCTGCTCCTCGGAAACCGTATATCAGTCGCTATGGGTTGGAACCGAATCAATGGCACTTCACAACAACAACAATTTTATTTTTAGGTTCAAACAGTTAGTGATTTTGTTCAAGGTCACAAAGTATGTTAGTTGAAAATCTGGAACTGTATGTGTAACCCATAAATCCTAATTTCTAGTTTAGTAAGATTTTTTTAAATGCCAGTATTATTTAGTTTTTTTGTATTTATATAATAAAATGCACAGCTCTAAAAAACTTAATGTGATACAGTGTTAGATTTTTAAATAGACTGATAATCTATAGTATGATTCATGATGAGAAAACCAACAATGTAATAAATAATGCATGCTTAGTTTTTATGACAGTTTGAATTTTCAGGATGGAATAAACACAAAGCAACTGCTATCCTAATGGACCACTAGACTATTTTAAAATCCATTATAGTGTCATTATAGAAGTAGCATTTAAAAACATTTAACATGAATGGAGCTAGTTTAAGCAGAAATGGGTGAATGATAGATGGGTGACAACGTAATAGGTAGGTATCATCTTTGAACAATTAGTAGGAAAGTTCATTGATTCAACATCATATAATTTAAAAATTTCAAAAGATAACCAACAATATTTACATGTAAGTTAATTACATAACTGGTGTATGTTTTTCACATTTTTCATGCAATTACATTGGAAAAACTGTCAAGGATTTTCCTTCAATTATACTTATTTTTAGATTAATCTTATTTTAAAAATATATTTTTAATGTTTTTGTATATCTACTAACTAATTAATAGCTCATTTCTGTATGAAGAGTAAAATTTCATGATAAAGTTTTCTAAATTAATATATGTATCTGTTTTGAAAATATGGTTAAACACACACACATATACAAACACAATGAAATGATATATTTTTTCCAGTTGGTACTTCTAAAAAATACTTATGCAGCACATATAGTCACAAACCTAATTTTCTTTATACTAAAACTCTTTATTGCTAATTATTTATGTTAACACAAAGAACTGTGCTGTTGCTAGAGAATGGACTCCTCATCAAAGAATTTAGAAATAATTATTCATGAAATTAAGGCAACCTGATAGCATAATGTATTACAAGCTGGCTGTTAACCACATGGTAGTTCAAATCTACCAGTCAGTCCCAGAGAGAAAGATGAGGCTACCATCTCCTGTAAAAATTATAGCCTCGGAAACCATATACTGGACAACTATGAGTTTGAACTGATTCCACAGCACACCACCACCACCACATTCATGTAATAGGGTTACTATATTTCAAATATTAAAACAAAGCATTTTAATTTTTTCCTGAAAGTTTAGTTACTCTTACCGTTTATTTCAGATAGTTTTAGTTCCGGGGCAGGACAAAAGCAAAGGGTGAGGAAAGGGATGGAGAAGTCAGGGTAGGCAATTGGGATGGAGTGGGGATTCTACTATTTAACAAATTACTTATTTTGGCATCATTTTTAGACTATAAAGGATGATTTGTTTTCTTTCTATTATTCTTTAGTATTTTATGAACCTAGTTTGAGGACCTGATTTTGAAACTTCTTCCGGTCCTAATGAAGACAATCCTGTCAGTTATTACAGATAACTAAGAAACTGAAATAGCAAAGAAGTTGGAGAAAACCTCTTCTGTATAGTAGGGTTTTTTTGGGAAAGATAAAAATTAATTTTGGAGAAAAAAATAGATGTGTGATTGCCTCTCATTTTAGATCTAGAAAAAAAGACTTATGTTAAATAATCCTAAAAGAGTAACAAGGAGGAAGAGCTTTTCTGTACTTGCTATTTGAATTTTAAAGAAGACTACTGTAGGGGAGGACGTACCCTAACAACATGAAGTTGTCCAGCATAATTAAGGGGGAAACATGCCAAATGTGTGGTACTGGTGTGGCACTATAGGAATAAGCACGGGACTGCTAACACACAAAGTACAAACCCACCAGCAAATCTTCAGAAATCCTAAATAGGGTCATTATGAGTTGGAACTGATTTGAGAGCACTTAGACAAAAAGAAAAAAAAAAAAGAAGAAGCCATATTTAGGAGTCCTGGTGTGATACTTTAGGATACGGATTGGACTGTGGTTCAAACACAGCTGTTTGTTCCTTAGAAATCCTGTACAGTGTCACTATGACTCAGAATCGACTCAACTGCACTTAATGACAACAGTAATACCATGTTTAAGGAGTTCTGATGGTATAGTACATTGAGTTCCAAACTGCTAAATGTAATAATCATTTCCCTATCCTTTTTTTTTAATTTTCCTCTTCGCAGTGTTTGATCTCATTGAACATAAATTCTTTTAAAACCTTGATCTTACTTGGCTTCATGATATAGGGGGAATTTGATTGTTTGTATCGATTTTTCCTTCTCTTTATTCTCTACAGGCTAAATATATGCATTGGTACTACTAGTTCCTATAGGTGCCATTCAGTAAGTTCCAACCCAGAGGGACTTAATGAGCAACAGAATGAAGCATTGCCTTGTCCTGTACCATCCTAACAATCGTTATGTTTGAACCTGTGTTGCTGCCACTGTGTCAATCCATCTTGCTGGGGATCTTCCACTTTTTTCACTGACTCTCCATTTAACCAAGCATATGTGCTTCTCCAAGGACCGGTCCCTTCTGACAACATGTGAAAAGTATGAGAGACAATGTCTTGCCATCCTTGATTCTAAGGAACATTCTGGCTGTACTTCTTCAAGATAGATAAATTTATTCTACTGGCAGCCCATAGTACTTTCAATTTTCTTCTCCAGCTCCATAATTCAAATGCCTTGAATCTTCTCTGGTATTCTTTATTCATTGTCCAACTTTCAGAAGCTTATAAGGTTATTGAAAATAACATGACTTGTATTAGGTGTATCTTCATCCTCAAAGTGACAACATCTTTGCTCTTTAACATTTTAAAGAGTTGTTTTTGTTTTTGGATTTTTTACAGCAGATTTGTCTACTGCGATGCATCCTTTGATTTATTTACTGCTGCTTCAATGAGAATGGACTGTGGATCCAAACAAAATGAAGCCTTTCTGTGTATTGGTTGTAATGTGCTCAAACATAAGAACTGTGAGGATGGTGCAGGAATAGGCAGTGCTTAAGTTCTGTTGTGCATAGGGTTAGTATGAATCAGAACGAACTCCACGGCACATGACAACAACAGTGTATGTAAATATGTATCTATATATAATGTTTGTATTGTGTATGTACTGTTGAGTTGTTAAGTGCTGTTTAGTTGGTTCTGACCCATAGCGACCCTGTACAGGGTTTCTGAGCTGCAGCTGGTGAACTTGAACTACCAATATTGCTATTCAAACCGATTTTGCAGTCCAGCACATTAGTATTTTATCACACAGCACTACACTCATTGTGTATTTATACATATGTTTGTATTTATACACAGAAATAAACACAATAGGACTTCAAAAATCTCATTTGACTGCTGATCATAAAGTTAGTGGTTCAAACTCACAGACTGCTACACTGAACCAAGAAAAGACTATCTGTTCCCAAAAAGATTTACAGTATTGGAAACCCTAGGGAGCAATTCTGCTTGGCCATACAGGCTTACTATGAGTTGGAATAGTATAGTTAGTAGTATGATTTTATATATGTATATATAAAATGCATATATCTGTTGTTAGGTGCCATCAATTTGGTACCAACTCACAGCAACCTTATGCAAAACAGAATGAAGCCTGGTCTTGCACTAACCTCACAATCGTTGTTATATTGAAGCCCATTGCTGCCACCACTGTGCCAATCCATCTCGCTGGGGGCCTTCCTCTTTTTCTCTGACTCTCTGCTTTACTAAGTATGATGTTCTTCTCCATAGACTAGTACTTCCTGGAAATATGTCTCAAGTAAGATAGATGAAATCTAGCCATACTGGTTTCTAAGGAGTATTCTGGCTCTACTTCTTCCAACACAGATTGGCTTGTTCTTTGCAGTCCATGGTACTTTTAATATTCTCCTCCAACACCATAACTTAAATACATCAATTGTTCTTTGGTTGTCCTTATTCACTGTCCAACTTTTGCATGCACATGAAGTTATTTAAAATACCATGGCTTGGGTCAGGTACACCTTAGTCCTTAAACTGATATCTTTGCTCTTTAACACTTTAAAGAGGTCTTGTATAGCAGCTTTGCTTAATGCAATAAGCTGTTTGATTTCTTGACTGCTGCTTCCATGAGCATAGATTGTGGATCCAAAGGATATGAAGTCTTTGACAGTTTCAATCTTTTCTCCATTTATCCTGATGTTATTTATTCATCTAGTGTTGAGGATTTTTCTTTTCTTTATGTTGAGGTGCAACCCATACCAAAGACTGTGGTCTTTGATCTATAGCTGTAAGTATTTTAAGTCCTCTTTACTTTCAGCAAGCACAGTTGTATTATCTGCATATCACAGGTTGTTAATGAGTCTTCCTCCAATCCTGATGCCACATTTTTCTTCATATAATACAGCTTCTAGGATTGGGTGCTCAACATATAGATTCAATAAGTATGGTGGAAGAATACAACCCGGAGACACACCTTTCCTAATTTTAAACCATTCGGTGTTCCCTTATTCTGCTTGAACAACTGCCTCTTGGTCTACATACAGGTTCCTCATGAGCACAATTCAGTGTTCTGGAATACTCATTTTCTGTAATGTTGACCATAGTTTGTCATGATCTAAGCTTTACACCCTCGGAAACCCTGTACAGGGTCGCTATGGGTCGGAACCGACTCGATGGCACTTAACAACAAACAACAACATACAATCAAAAGTCTTTGTGTACTCAATTAAATACAGATAAACCTTTTTCTGGTATTCTCTACTCTCAGTCATTATCCATCTGACTTAAGTAATGATATCCCTTGTTCTATGGTCTCGTCTGAAACTGGCTTGAACATTTGGAAGTTCTCTGTCAATGTATGATTGCAATATTTTTTGTAATATAATTAGCAAAATTTTACTTACATGCAATATTAATGATATTGTCTGATGATTTGCACAAAGTTGGATCTCTTCCAGTCAGTTGGTCAGGTAGTTTTCTTTCAAATTTCTTGGCATAGATGAACGAGTGCCTCCAGTGCTGCATCAGTTTCTTGAAAGATTTCAATTTGTATTCCTTCAGTTCTTGGTTCCTTATCCTTTGCCAGTTCCTTCAATGCAACTTGAACTTCTTCCTTCAGTAGCATTGGCTATTGATCCTATGCTACCTTTTGAAATGGTTGAACATTAATCATTTCTTTTTGGTACGGTGACTCTGTGTATTACTCCTATCTTCTTTTGATGCTTACTGCATCATTTAATATTTTACTTATATAACTCATCGGTATTAAAAGTTGAGGCTTGAATTTTTTCTTCAGTTCTCTCAGCTTGAGAAATTCTGATCATGTTTTTCCCTTTGGTTTTCTAACTTCAGCTCTCTGCACATTTCATTATAATATATCCCAAGGCAACATCTTTAACTGAGCCATTTCTTCAACTATTTTTTAGAGATTTTTTTAAGATGCTGGATAAGGTAGCCATGCAGTAAGGAGCTCCATCACCAATAACACAGAATACCAGACCAAGAAGGCTCAGGGGATGGTGCTAGAACTCTGAACCACATATAAAGAAATACTTAGAAAATTGGAAGACTTTCAGCTAGGGGAATTTGTAGCAGAATCAAGAAATACATTGCTTTTTAATTCAAGAATCTAAGCTACTCCTGGAACCACCATCTTGGTAGAGACCAAGTGGGGGAAAGATCAGAATAGCCACGAATGCCTGACAGAACCATGGAGATACAAGTGTGGACATTCTTTTTTTGGTATCTGTTCATTGGTCTCTCACTGTCTATGCAACTCCATTCTGGAGACTAGAGGGGATGCCTGAATGAATGGACAGCCCACCTTCACTCTGGAGGGTTCTACTACACATGTGCACAAATATCCTAGAAATTTAAAGTGACAGTTTCCACTTAAAACCAAATGGCCACCACTTGTCTGTCAGTTTGTCATACTGTAGTGGCTTGTGAGTTGCTGTGATTCTGAAAGCTATGCCACCAGTATTTTAAATACCAGCAGGATCACCCATGGTGGACAGATTTCAGATGAGCTTCCAGAAGAAGGCAGACTAGGAATAAAGAGTGACAAACTACTTGCAAATATTTAGTCACTGAAAACCTTATGAATAGCAGAGAAATACTGTCAGATATAGTGCCAGAAAATGAGCCCCACAGGTTGGAAGGTACTCAAAATATGACTGGAGAAGTACTGTCTCCTCAAAGTAGACTTGACTGTGTTGGTGTGAATGGAGTAAAGCCCAGGGGAAAAAAAGCCCATGAAACCTTCATTTGCTGATGGGGCACAACTCAAAATGAAGAGAAGCAGCTGAAAACATCCATTGAAAATCAGAACATGGAATGTACCAAGTATGAATCTGGGAAAATTGGAAGCTGTCAAAAATTAAATGGAATGCATAAACATCGATATCTTAGGCATGAGTGAAATGAACTGGTATTGGCCATTTTGACTCTGACAACCACATGATTTACTATGCCAGAAATGACAAATTGAAGAGGAATGGTGATGCATTCATCATCAAAAAGAACATATCCAGATCAGTCATGAGGTACAATGCTGTCTGTGATAGGACAATATTCATGAACCTACAGGGAAGCCCAGTTAATACCACTATTATTCAAATTTATGCACCAACCACTAAAGCCAGTGAGGATGAAATAGAACAATTCTACCAACTTCTTCAATCTGAAATTGATCAAACATGCTATCAAGATGTATTGATGATTACTGGTGATTGAAATGCAAAGGTTGGGAGCAAAGAGGAAGGGTCAATAGTTGGAAAATATGGCCTTGGTTATAGAAATGATACTGGGGAATGCATGATAAAATTCTGCAAGACCAATGATTTGTTCCTTAAAAATACCTTCTTTAGACAGCATAAGAGATGAGTGTACACATGGACCTCGCCTGATGGAATACATATGAATCAAACTGAGTACATCTGCAGAAAGAGATGATGGAAAAGCTCCATATATCAGTGAAAACAAGGCCAGGGGCATACTGTGGAACAGACTATCAATTACTCATATGCAAATTCAAACTGAAGCTGAAGAAAATGAAAAGAAGTCCACGAGAGCCAAAGTATGACCTTGAATATATCCCACCTGAATTTAGAGATCATGGGAAGAACAGATTTGATACATTAAACAATAATGGCGGAAGACCAGAAGAGTTGTGGGAGGACATCAAGACCATCATACATGAAGAAAGCAAAAAATCACTGAGAAGACAAGAAAGAAGAAAAACGTCAAAATGGATGTCAGAAGAGACTCTGAAACTTGCTCTCCAGTGTAGAGATGCTAAAACCAATGGAAGAAATGAAGAGGTCCAAGAGCTGAACAGAACATTTCAAAGATCAGCTCGAGAAAATAAAGACAAATATTATAAGGAAATGTGAAAAGATCTGGAATCAGAAAACCAAAAAGGAAGAACACGGTCAGCATTTCTCAAACTGAGGGAACTTAAAGAAAAAAAATTCAAGCCTCTAGCTTCATTATTGAAAGATTCTCTAGGCAAATTGTTGAGTGATGCAGAAAGCATCAAGAGAAGATGGAAGGAATACACAGTCACTGTACCAAAAGGAAATGGTTGATGTTCAACTGTTTCAAGAGGTAGCATATGATCAAAGCCAATGATACTGAAGGAGGAAGTCCAAGGTGCACTGAAGGAATTGCCAAAGAACAAGGCACCAGGAATTGATAGAATAAAAATTGAAATCTTTCAAGAAAGTGAAGTGGCACAAGAGGCACTCATTCATCTCTGCTAAGAAATTTGGAAGGCAACTATCTGGCCGACTGATTGGAAGAGATCCATATGTGTGCCCATTCCAAAGAGAGGTGACCCAATGAAATGCAGAACTCATTGGACAATCTCTTTGATATCCTATGTGAGTAAAGTTTTGCTAAAGGTAATACAGAAATATCTACAATCATACATTGACAGAGAACTTCCAGAGGTTCAAGCAGATTCAGAAGAGGCTGTGCAACAAGGGATATCATTGCTGATGTCTGATGGATCGTAGCTGAAAGCAGAGAATATCAGAAAGATGTTTACCTGTGCTTTATTGATTATGCAAAGGCTTACGACTGTGTGGATCATGCAACCTATGGACAACATTGCTAAGTATGAATGCTCCGGAGCAATTAATTGTGCTCATAAGGAATATGTACCTGGATCAAGAAGCAGTTGTTCGAACAGAACATGGGAAAACAGAATTTTTTTAAATTAAGAAAGGTGTGTGACAAAGTTGGATTCTTTCACCATACTTATTCAACCTCTGTGCTAAGCAAACAATCTGAGAAGCTGGGTTCTATGAAGAAAAATGTGGCATCAGGATTGGAGGAAGACTCATTAACAACTTGTGATATGCAGACTTGCTTGCTGAAAGTGAAGAGGACTTAAAACATTTACTTATGAAGATCAAAGAGCACAGCCTTCGATATGGATTACATCTCAATGTAAAGAAAACAAAAATCCCCACTACTGGACCAATAAACAACATTCTTATCAATGGAGAAAAGATTGAAGTTGTCAAGGACTTCATTCTTCTTTGATCAACTATCAACAGTCACAGAAGCAGCAGTCAAGAGATCAGACAACGTATTGTATTAGGTAAATCTGCTACACAAGACCTTTTTAAAGCGTTGAAGAGCAAAGATGTCAGCTTGAGGACTAAAGTACGCCTGACCAAGCCATGGTATTTTCAATAACTTCATTTGCATGTGAAAGCTGGACAGTGAATATAGAAGACTGTAGAATAATTGATGCTTTTGAGTTATGGTGTTGGAGGAGAATATTGAAAGTGCCATGGACTGCCAAAAGAACCAATAGATCTGTTTTGGAAGAAGTGCAGCCAGAGTGTTCCTTGGAGGCCAAGATGGCCAAACTTCATCTCTCATACTTTGGACATATTGTCAGGTGGGACCAGTAGCTGGAGAAAGGTATCATGTTTGGCAAGGTGGAGGGTCAGAGAAAAAGAGGAAGACCCCCCAACGAAATGGATTGGCCAAGTGGCAGCATCGATTTCAAGCCTGCCAACAGTAGTGAGGTTGGCTCAGGATCAGGCAGTGTTTTGTTCTGCCACGCAAAAGGTCACTATGGGTTGGAACTGACTCAATGACACCTAACAACAACAACAACAACATAGGAACTCTGGATTCCTGGTGTCCCACTGTAGGATCAACACTGGATTGTAAACCACATGGCTGGCAGTTCTGACCCACCTCCTGCTCCTTCGAAACCGTAGACAGGGTCTCTGTGAGTTGGAACTGACTCAATGGCTCTTAACAACAACAATAACAACTGCATAGTAGTCCTGGTGTGACTCTGTAGGATAAGCACTGGATCGCAAGGTTGGTTTGAACTGCAGGTGACTGTTCAAATCCAGCAGCTGCCACTCAGAAACCCTATGTAGTGTCACTATTAAATCAGAACCAACGCGAAAGCACTTAACAGCAACTACACGTATTAGTCAAAAAAAAAAAAAACAAAAAAAAAGCAAGGATGAAGAATATTGTAAAATAGATTCTTGGTTTGTTATATGGGACTAAGTGACTTTGAAATTACCTTTCATGCTCAGAGTCTAAGATTTTATTTTACCAAACACAAATTCTATTGCTACTCAATAGTCTTATACTTAGTGCAATCTTGGCAGATAGGATTTGGAACATGAATATTAAATTATGTTTGTTGACAGCTGTAATGTTTTAATATATTAAGAATCTTATGCTGTTTGAAGTACATGTTCAAAACTCTTCTTTTTAATTTTCAAAAAGTTCCAGATATTGTCTTGTATAAAAGTAGAAATAATATGTCCACTTAAACTGAAATGAAGTAAAATTGCCTCAAGGCTGCCTCCTAGAAAAATTCCTTAATTGATGTAGGCTTTAATTCTTAATTATATTATATTAATTATATTAAATGAAAAAAAAATACGACGCAACTTCCAATGATTTTTTTAAATCAATGTAGATTCATAAGTTGTACTGCATGTTGTGAATGATAAGCTTAAATGGAAAATGATTTTCATGAACAATTGAGTAGATACATGAAAGTAGGCTCAGTTTCTTCATTGTGTAGAACAAGCTTATCTTGACATTCAACTTTGAATCGTGACTGAACTGTATCCAAATTATTTAAAATGCTTATTTAGCAAAAAAGATAAGAAATTTTACGTAATTGTATATAGGCTAGTATGCCCCTTTTTTTTCTGAAGAAACAGTACAACAAATTAGAATTGCTAAATTTTAAAGTAAATTGGCTCCTATAGTTGAGCTGTGGGTTAATGAACTGTACTGTAAAGTGGATTTGAACAGCAAGGTTGGCAGTTCAAGTTCACCAGCTACTCCTTGGAAACCCTGTACAGGGTCGCTATGGGTCAGAACTTACTTGATGGCACTTTAACAACAAAAACAGTAAGTGAATTGGAGTCCTGTAGGATAAAGCACTGGATTACAACTTTGGCAGTTCAAACACACCAACGGCTCCTCAGAAACTATATATAGGGTGGCTATGAGCCAGAATCAACTTGATGGCACACTTAACAACACAGCTTGATTAAAAACGGAAGCATAAATTATTCAAAATTGCTTAGGTAAAGAGCATAACACTCTGATAAAACATCTTACCACAAAAACCATCTTTGATATCCCATGCGAGTAAAATTTTACTAAAGGTAGTACAGAAATGGCTGCAAGCATACATTGACAGAGAATTTCCAGAGGTTCAAGCTGGATTCATAAGAGGACTTCGAATGAGGGATATCATTGCTGATGTCCAATGGATCGTGGCTGAAAGCAGAGAATATCAGAAAGATGTTTACCTGTGCTTTATTGACTACACAAAAGCTTTTGATTGTGTGGATCATGACAAGCTATGGACAATATTGCAAAGTATGAGTATTCCTGAACACTTAATTGTGCTCATGAGGAATCTGTACATGGACCAAGAAGCAGTTGTTCGAACAGAAGATGGGAACACCGAAAGGTTTAAAATTAAGAAAGGTGTACAACAGGGTTGTATTCTTTGACCATACTTATTCAACCTGTATGCTGAGCAGATAATCCAAGAAGCTGGGTTATAGCTTGGAGGAAGACTCATTAACAACCTGCTATATGCAGATGATACAACCTTGCTTGCTGAAATTAAAAGGAACTCAAAGTATTTACTGATGAAGATCAAAGAGCACAACCTTCAGTATGGATTGCATCTC
Organism: Chrysochloris asiatica; assembly: GCF_000296735.1. Lineage (NCBI taxonomy): Eukaryota > Metazoa > Chordata > Mammalia > Afrosoricida > Chrysochloridae > Chrysochloris > Chrysochloris asiatica. The sequence continues at coordinate 9,215,599 of NW_006408613.1, read as the reverse complement.
AACATAAAGAAAACAAAAATCCTCACTGCTGGACCAACAAATAACATTCTTATCAATGAAGAAAAGATTGAAGTTGTCAAACTGTCAACACTCATGGAAGCATCAGTCAAGAAATCAGATGACATATTACTTTAGGCAAATCTGCTTCAAAAGACCTTTTGAAAGTGTTGAAGAGCAAAGATGTCAGCTTGAGGACTAAGATACACCTGACCCAAGCTATGGTATTTTAACCTCATATGCATGCAAAAGCTGGACAGTGAATAATAAGTTAGACCATAAAAAAATTGATGCATTTGAGTTACGGTGTTGGAGGAGATTATTGAAAGTGCCATGGGCTGCCAAAATAACCAACAGATCTGTGTTGGTAGAAGTGCAGCCAGAGTGCTCCTTGGAGGCCAAGATGGCCAAACTTTGTCTCTTATACTTTGGACATATTGTCAGGAGGGACCAGTCGCTGGAGAAGGATATCATGTTTGGTAAGGTGGAGGGTCAGAGAAAAATAGGAAGACCCCCAACGAGCTAGATTGGCCAAGTGGCAACATCAATGGGCTCAAACGTGACAATGATAGTAAGGTTGGTCCAGGACTGGGCAGTGTTTCGTTCTGTTGTGCATAGGGTCGCTATGAGTCAGTACCAACTCGATGGCACCTAACAACAACAACTGTAATTGTTAAGGTCTTTTCTGTTAACCCTAAAACCTGGAAATCTGTTGTAAATAGTACCGTCTAAAATAATCTAAGGGACAGTTCAACTCCATCACCTGGAATTGCTATGATTTCAAATTGACTAACAACATCACCCTCTAACCACCAGATGGAATTCTGTTAGTTCATCTTCCAAATTTAGAAGAGTTGCCCCACAGTTCCTTTAATAAGATCTCTAATTTTTCAGCTGAGTCTAGCAACTGTCTTTTTCATTCTTTCCACCCATTTTATTTTTCTAATCTAGATAATGCTTTCATTTTGAACTAAATATTTCAAATAAACCCTATTTCTGCCACTCTATTCATACAAATGTTAAATCATTAGAAATCACTCTTCATAGTTTTTTCAGCAAGCAATACTCTCTGCTTAGATAATTAGATTATTTTAAAATTTATGACATCATTGTTTTTCAGTTAAACAGACTTCCAAAATAGGTGTTGCTATTTTTTACTTTAATCACAAGAACCCAGACAATTCGATTCAATTCTTCCCCTCAATTCAAGCTTACTGCTTCCAGCCTAATTAAGCATTCATTAACACTCCCTCCTAACTAAACTCACTTACCTGTTGTATCCTTTGGTTGTAATATATTTAAAAAAAAAAAAAAGAAAGAAAGAAAGAAAGAAAGAAAATAAATTTCCATGTAAGCTTCCTAAAAGACCAAAATACCTTTTATGATTTTAACATTTCCATTTTCATTATATGTAAATGTTTAGGGTGCCCTATTTGGTATTTCTCTACTATAAGGTTTATTTGTTTTTGCAGACTTGTCCTTTAATTCTCCTTTAGAATTAGAGATTGGGAGATAGGGTGGTTTTGATGGAGATTTAAAGAGTATAGAATATCTGACATTAAACATTTTTAAGTTTCAGGGGAGTGGTGGTGGTCATGGTGGTTGTGGTGTGCTGTGGATTCCATTCAGATTCATAGTGACCCTGTATAGGGGCTGTGAGGCTATAAATCTTTATGGGAGAAGAAAGCCTAGTCTTTTGCCTGTGAAGCAGCTAGTAGAATCAAACTGCCCATTCATAACCACTGTGCTACTAGAACTAGTCCAGGGAAGTGATCACTACCAAAGAATCGTCCTGCATAAAGATTCTATGGTCAAAGGCAAGATTGTAGTTGCGGATTTGATCACCAAGCACAGTAAGATATTATAGTGAAGACAGAACGGAATTGAAACATACCGTCAGTAGTAGGGTGAAGACCAGAGGATTCAGTGTGATCAAAGAAGATATATAAAAATTTAAAAAGAATGGTGGTGGTGGTTATGTGCCATGGAGTCGGTTAGACTTATAGCGACCTTGTACAGGGTTTCTGATGCTGGAAATCTTTACGGGAGCAGAAAGCCTCATCTTTCTGGTAGTTTCGAAATGCTAACCTTGACGTTCGCAACCCGATTCATAACCACTATGCTACCAGAGCTCCTTTAAAAAGAATAAAAAGTGAGAAAATGAGCTAAAAGGAATGGGGGTTGTGGTCTGTTTGTGAAATCTCTGAGGGGTCATAGATCAACCATCCAGACATCAAATAAGAACTGTATGAATGCTGTTTCTGACAGACTCCTAGGCATTACAGGATAGGAAAGGTCAGGTTATTAGAAGGGGTTAGCTGAAGTGTATAATGATGATTTAGAGATGAAGGAAACACAATTTCATCATCAGTGGAACAGAGAAAATAACTCAGCAACAACAAAAAACTTGCCAAGGGTTTAAGGTATCTCTCAATCTTACTTGAAGTATTATATATAAGGCCTGTTATTGAGAGAAATGTTTCCATAAAATAATATGTTTTATTCAGAGTATAATTTAATAATTATTTAGGTGGATACCTACAATATATTTAGAGAAAAGTTTTCCTTTTAAAATTCTTTTCATTTCAATGTTATTTTCAAGTTCAACTTTATTGCAAATATTTGGTATTGTAAGCTTGACATTTGAAAAAATGGTGATTTATCTTTGAGAAGGAAATCTTTTTATCTGTACATGCTCAGTTTCTCATGGGATATGTTTTGTACTTAGTTTTCCACACTATAACATTTTGGTCTTTTCCTTTGGGATATATTTTTGAACATTGAAGTATATAGATGTCTCACATCCAATTCAATCCATCAAATATCTATTAAACACTACCATGTTTAGAGGTCATGGATTAGGATCTGAGGTGCAAAATGTTTCTTCAGCAGGAGGTCCTTATTTGCCTCAACCATGTTTCTTTTTATGTCCTGGGATAACAGAATAAAAGTCAGAATATTATAGTTTATAAAATAAAGAATTACGTCACACTAGAAGTCCATTATAGTTTATAAAATATAGAAACTGCTATTTTGACTCAAGGCTTTTATGCACAGATTTTTTTTCCTGTTTCCATAGTCACTATAAACATAACTAAATTAGCATTTAAAATGGTATAGTTCTTGTATATCATTTGGAACTAATGTAAAAATAGTTGCCCTCACGACACCTCATGCATGTCAGAGTAGACCTGTGATTCATAGACTTTTCCGAGACTGATTTTTCAAGGCTTGTTTCTTCAGAAATAGAATTGTTGTTGTTAAGTGCCGTTGAGTCGGTTCTGACCCATAGCGACCCTGTGCATGATTTCCGAAGCTGTAAATCTTTACGGGAGCAGAAAGCCTCGTCTTTCTCCCATGGAGCGGCTGGTAGTTTCAAACTGCTGACTTTGGGGTTCGCAGCCCGATTCGTAACCACAACGCTACCAGAGCTTACCAGGCCTTTATTCAGAGGTGCCTCTGGATAGATGCTAGCCTCAAATTTCAAGTAACAGTTAACTATTTGCCCTGCTCAGGAACTCCTAGGCTACAGTTAGAAAAATCAAATCAAATCTATTGCCATCGAGTTCATTTCAACTCATAGCAACTTTATATATGGCTTCTGAGACTCTTTACAGGAGCAGAAAGTCTCATTTTTTTCCCTCGTAGCAACTGGTGGGTTTGAACTGCTGGAATTGTGGTTAACGGTCGAGTGCTTATATTACAGTGCCACCAAGGTTTAGAGAGTCAAAAAACAACCTGTATTCAGATCTGGTAGCGTAGTGGTTATGAATCAGGCTAAGAACCTTAAGGTCAGCAGTTCGAAACTACCAGCTGTTCTGTGGGAGAAAGATGAGGCTTTCTGCTCCCATAAAGATTTACAGGCTCAGAAATCCTGTATAGGGTTGCCATGGGTTGGAATCCACTCGACAGGACTTAGTAACAACAACAGCCCTCAGATCACAATTAGGTTGTTAAAGATAAACCAGAAAACACATAATAGAGGTAACATAGCCTAGTATAGAGGAATTATCTAGAATCTTGACTAAATGGGGTCCAGAATATTTCTCCAATTGTAGTTGAAGCCAGGGACAAGCCAATGGGTGGTAAGATCTCTTAATTCTTGCAAAAAGCCTCTGAATATGCAGCATAGGAGATAAAATGAATACAATCTTAGAGAATGTAATCTTTCTGAGTGGTTAGCCCCTACTTGGTAAAATGTGTGAGAAGATTGTTAGTAGTAAATGAGATCATTTAAAAGCATCTGACACTTAGGAGTCAATGTTATTTCCTTACTTCTTTTAGATACAAATTGTTAGTGAACTGACCAACGGCAAATTAGATACACACACAAAAAAGTAGATTTAAATATATTTTAATTTGCACTATTAGTGTGGTGCTGTGGGTTAATGTGCCAAACTGCAATGCCGGTTGAACTACAAGGTTGGTGGTTCAAGCTCACCAGCTGTTCCTCAGAAACCCTATATACAGTAGCTATGGGTCGGAGTCAATTCGACAGCACTTAACAACAACTATTAAGAGTTAGGAGCTCTGGTGGCACTGTAGGGTAAATATTACACTTCTTGTGCTCCGGAGTACGTTCCGACCCATAGCAACCCTGTATAGGGTTTCTGAGGAGTGACTGCTGAGCTTGAACCAGTGACCTTGTGGTTCAGCCAATTTTACAGTCCAGTGTATTAACCCACAGTACCTCACAGTACAGATTACATTCAAGATCTAATGGATATCAATGTTTTTGACTTTTATATCAAAGAGTATTTATTCTCAAAGGGATTTGCATAACCTACTATACTGTGAGCAGACAGGTGGTTAAAATTGAGTTGAAACGGATCTAGGTCATACGGTAATGAGGTCAATTTATAGATCAACTAATTTTGTTCTTTTGAAATAACAGCTTCTCTCCTTAATCTTTCTCTCTGAACTAAGACATTGATCATGAATGTGCACTGGAAGAAAAAATGTACATATGCCATCATTCCACCTTTTATGGCTTGTATACATTTTGCCTAGCTTTCTCCAATGTTCTTAATATCCAAAATACAGTTACAGAGTTAAGAAATACCATTGATATAATATTAATAACTAAGCTATTAACTGAACAACAGACTCTATTCAGATATTATCATTTTATCCATTAATACCACATTTTGTTCCAAATCCGGTCTAGGAACCCCTACTAAATTTCATTATTGTGACTCTTTAGTTGTCTCCCAAAGAGTCCTGGTGGTGCAGTGGTTAAGTGCCAGAAGGTCAGCAGTTTGAACCTTCTGAAACTCCCCAAGAGAAAGATGTGGCAGTCTGTTTCCTTAAAGATGTACCACTTTGAAAACTCTATGGAACAGTTGTACTCCTACCTGTAGGGTTGTTATAAATTGCAGTCAGCTCAAAGGCAATGGGATTTTTGTTTATTTTGGTTGACTCCAGTTTGTGACGAGTCCTTCAGTTGTACCGTGTCTTTCATGACTCTGACAAGTTTGAAGAGTATTGCTATTGTTAAGGAGCTCTGGTAGCATAGTGATTACAAGTAGGGCTGCTAACCTCAAGATCAGCAGTTCAAAACTACCAGCAGTTCCGTGGGAGAAAGATGAGGCTTTCTGTTCCCATAAGAATTTACAGCCTCAGAAACCCTGTACAGGGTCGTTATGAGTCGGAACCGATTCCACGGCACACCACCCACCACCACCATCACTATTGTTAAGTGCCGTTGAATCTGTTCTGATACACAGTGACCCTGCATTGGTTTTCCAAGGATTGACTAGTTAACAGTCCAGGGATTATTTTATAGTTCCATACCAGGAATCTTGAAGATACTCATCAGGTATTTTTCAGAGTATCCCTGAGTTTGAGTTTGTGTGCCTTTTCATTATTTGGTTTAAATTATACATTTTTCTGGTGTAGAACATCACAAAAGTGATGCATCCTTCCAAGCGGATCACATAGTAAAATATGGAAATGTCATTTTCCTAAGTATTTATGATATTAACATTTCTTGGCTAAAGTGAGTATCTTCACTGTCAAATCACTGATTATTCCTTTGTAATTATGAATGTTTTAAAGGCTTGTGGAACATACTTGAGACTATGTACATATTTTATTTTTCCACAAACATTTGTCTAGCATCCCTGCAATCAACGTTATATAAACTTTATTAAGAGCATGTATAAAGCTAAATAAATCAGTAAATTTTGGCTATCGGTGAAGACTACCACCACTGCCACTGTCACTGAGTCAATTCAGACTCAGAACAACCCTATTCAGGGTTTCTGAGATTGTAAATCTCTAAGGGAGCAAATACCCTCAACTTTGTACCAGAGAGTGGCTGGTGGAGTAAAACAAGCCACCCTTGCAGTTAGCAGTCCAACAACTGTCCAATAGCTCCAGGAGAGCAAAAAAAAATTACTATTCAGGGAAAAAAAGGTATGTTGATACCAGCAATGCTGTACATTGTTAGAGGTGGGTATATCAATTGTTGAAGATTTTTTGAAAAAGAAGTGAGCAATGTTTAATATGTTCTCTCAGTCATAATTTTCGTTTGTCATAACAATGTGGTTTGATGTTGGTATTGAGTCCCCTCAAGTTTATTCTGACTCACAGTGACCCTGTACAGGGTTTCTGAGGAGCGGCTGGTGGGTTTGAACCACTGACCTTGTGGCTCAAGCTGACTTTGCAGTCCAGCACATTATCCTTCAGAACCACAAAACAAACAGGCAATAATAAATATATGAAATAAAATATAATAATTTAATTAAATAATAGATGGGTTAATTATGATATTTCACATGATGAAATGTTTTAGAGTTTTTTGTGTGTTGGTCTTTAATGCTGTTCCCTCAGAAATGACAGATAATTCTTTGAAATTTAAAATATAAATGCATATAAGAAAAATCCAGTAGGGATTATATGTGATTCTGAACAGCTACTTCTAAGAGGTAGGTTCTTAGGAAATTATTTGTTTTTTTCTAAAATAATTTTTACTTTCCAGATATTCCATAATAACCACAGTCATTTTTACCATCAAAGAAAATGCTATCAAAAATATATTGTCAAATGTGAAAAAGTTAAAGGTAGACGGTTGACAAAAACAACCAACTGAAAATAAATTCTTTTGATACGATTATTCAGTACATTTGATGTCACAGCATAAATTCTACAGTGAATTTCCATTTCTTTTGATAAGCTCAGTTCTACATGGTTTTGATATACTGAATTATGTAAATTGTATTCTCAAACTTCAGAACAAATATCAAGACTTAAAGGCAGGCATTTTCTACTATAGACAATTCTGTTGTTGTTCTCAGAAACAGTGGGTTAGACAAGTATCAGGAAAGCTTCAAGGCCACCAGCTGGAGAAGTCTTTCTGCAGATTTGAGAGCACACACTTTGTGACAGTAGCCAGAAGCATTTTTGCTTATGTTCAAATTTACAATTGAGTTTCATATATCTTTTCTCCAGATGAAAAGCAAGAAAATTGGGACCAGGTTTTGTGTGTGTGTGTGTGTGTGTGTGAAGGTTCTTGTTGTGAAGTGCCGTCGAGTAGATTCTGACTCATAATGACCCTGTATAGGGTTTCCGAGGAGCAGCTGGTGAGCTTGAACCACTGACCTTGCAGTTCAAATGGTTTTGTAGTCTGGCACATTAATCCACAATGCCACAGAAAGTAGCAATGAAGATAATGCAGCAAAAGTACAATGAATGCAGGTAGAAGGAAGAAGGGGATGGGTGGCAGTAATTTGGATTATTAGACCTGGCCTGAGTAGATTCTAGAAAAAGGTACTGAAGTTTCTTGCAACAAAGGATTTCCATTTACGCACTACTTTCATCTCCTTGTTAGCTTTCTTGAATACCCCTGTTTGCTAAGAAATTATGTAGTTAAAACTGTTATTACAGAAACGTTTATAATAATAAAAATGTCTTCCCAAATCTATCAAGGTTTATTTATCCAACAAAGCATCAAAATTCAGGCAGTTTATTTTTAATGACCCTTGCTCTTTTCCCTCTCTGCTTCTATATGTATTCCTACCATACCATTTCACCAACCTAGCATAGTGGTTACGAATCCGGCTGCGAACCTTAAGGTTAGCAGTTCGAAACTACCAGCCTTTCCGCGGGAGAAAGATGAGGCTTTCTGCTCCCGTAAAGATTTACAGCCTCAGAAACCCTGTTACAGGGTCGCTATGGGTCGGACCCGACTCGACAGCACTTAACAACAACAACATCCTATCACCCTGAGGAGGCTTGGTGGCACAACTGTTAAGCACTCAGTTACTAACCCAAAGATTAGTTGTCTGAACCCACCCAGGGGCCCTGCAAGAAAATGGTCCATCTGCTTTCTAAAATGTTATAGCCAAGAACACCTGATGGGGCAGTTTTATTGTGTCACTTGGGTTCTCTATGAGTACGAATAGACTAAATATACCAAACACTCACAAGCCCTAACTGCTAGTCACTATTTGTTTTTTGCCAGTAACTCCTGGTTCTTTTGGAACACGCAAGCTGGAAAGTTAGTCTTTCTAAGAAATTAACTAAAATGCATTATGATAAAACTTTTCTAGTGTTTTTCAGTGACAGGTATTTGATTTTACATTGAAAGAAGACTCTAGAATTACAGATGACCTGACCTTATGCCATATATTAGCTATGACAGTACTGGTTTATTTAATAACCGTGTACCATTTTCCTTCTAAAGTGTCCCAGTTTGAATGTTGAATAGTGTGACTCTCCTCACTATAGATCAGTGAAAAGGATACTGTTGAGGAGATGATACTTTCTGAGATTTCTTTGCATCACTTTATAGACAAATGCATACTTTGTATATTCACATGTTGTACTGCAACGTCGTTTTGAACCACAAGGTGGATGGTTCCAACTCATCACCGGCCCCTCAGAAACCCTATACAGTATCACAATTAGTTGGAACTGACTCCAGTGTAACAACAACAAACATCGTATACTTGGACTTCAAAACTGAATATCCATTTTTTTATTATTTAGCTCTAATAAGGTATCATTGCAGTTTTAGTATAGTTTTGATGTTATATTAACAAATATTAATTTTTTACCCTAGTACCATATCTTCAGCTATCTGTGGACATTGCTTTTTGAATTTGTACATCACATCAACCAATGAACTTGCCTAAAAATACTGCTCATTCTTAATCTTCCTACAACAGGTAGTTCATGTTCACAAGTCCCTCTCCTAGTTTTATATCTCTCTCAGTTGTATCACCATGCTCCAAGATTCTCAATCTAAAACCTGGGATATATCATTGTTTCTATAGCTTAACTTTCAATGATAAGACCTCAAATTCTTCCAATTATTTTTTTCCAATATCCTTTGTATAATCTCCCTTCCTGTCATTCTCTCCACTGCCATTCTACTCCAGCAGCTTACTACTTCCCAGATGGATTTATTCTATAGTGATCTCCTAGAAGTCTTTCTCAAGTCAGTCTTATTCCATCCTAGACAAGTCTACAGAACTCTTTTGCCATCAAGCACCTTATGCAAATATTTTCAAAGTAAAACAAAACAAAACATGTTTTCTCTTTTTGCTTTCCATACTCTATCTTACATATTTGACTTTATTTCTAGCATCTCTTCTTACTTCCTAAGAACATCAGTCATTATCCTAAGACTCAGCAGTCCACATATTCTTGACTGTGATCATTCTCACCTTGGGCATGCCAACTGGCAAGCTTTTTCCTCTTTGCTTTCCAAGAAAAATTCATTCCCATTTATTCCCCAAAAGGTTTTCAGAATCACAGTCATCTTTTCTAATTTTTTTCCCCTGATATTCTCAGTATATTTAATCTAATAGATTTTTCACAATAAAGGAAGTGATTATTTCTGACCCTAATGTTTTGGTATGTATTTTGTTATATTTATCATCTCAATTACAAGAGAATGTTTCATGCACATACAATGACAACGATGGTGTTGGGTGTACTATTATTCCTCCATCATGTCTAGTGCTGGACTATAGTTTATGAAGGACCAAAAAGAGTGGTGGGGGTAAGGAGATATTAATCTATAAATTGGTTAGTAAAATGACAAACAAAAAAGCTGACTTTCTCTAATATTTAATATAAATTCAGTGATTGATTGTATTATCTGCTTGATTTCTATTTATTCATTGTTTTTTATGGAAGATGATTTTTGGATATTCTTCTTAATATATTGTCTTTTCTCTAATAATATTTATTGTATCTATTCAGAAAAAAATCTTGACATAGCACTGTAGGATAAGCACTGGACTGCAAGGTCAGTTTTAATTGCAAGGTCAGCAGTTAAAGCTCACTCACTACTCCTCATAAACCCTATACAGGTTCTCTATGAGTCAGAACTGAATTCACAGCACTTAACAACAACAACAATTCAGAAAAAGAAACCAAAACCTTCATGTAAACATAATAAATGCTTCATTAGCAGGTTCAGCTTTGAAATAAAAGAAACAATATATTTTCATATAGATGTAAATGAATTGTCCCTTGGCCAGAACTATTTTTACAGGCTTTCTAGGCTATGATGAATTCATCAAAGAGGAAAAGTGCCCTGAGAATAAAATGTTAATAAAATTACACAACATTCCCTAAGCAGAGGGAAAGAAAAAAGGATAGAAGAATATCCTAATTTAATTGAAATGAAATTGTTCATTAAACTATCACATCTCTTATGATATTTTGGGAAAAGGAATTTTAGTTACATTCATGAATTACAATTGCATATAGAAAAAGTTAAATAAGATAAAATTAAGTGATAACAGGTGACTATTAAAAATGAGCAGTATAATGTAGTCACATTGAAAGATACTTTTACAATAAACATTAATTTAAGATATAGATTTTATTTAGCAAAAAAATTATGACAATAGTACAGTTTCCATACACCCTATACTCAATTTATTTTGTTTTTAACATCCTACATTAATATGGTATGTTGGTCATGAATAATGAACCAATATTGATGCATTATTACCTAAAGCCTACATTTCATTTGGATTTCTGGTGTGGAGCTGTTGGTTAATGAGCTGTACTGTAAAGTTGGTTTGAACCACAAGGTCGGCAGTTCAAAGCTCACGTGTTGCTCCTCAGAAACCCTATACAGGGTTGCTATGGGTCAGAACAGATTCAACAGCACTTAACAGCAACAACATACTTCATTTATCTTCCTAAGTATGTCCAGGATGTCCTTTTCCTATTCCTGGATCCCATCCATCATAACACATTACTTACAGTTGTCGCATCTCCTAGCTTCCTCTTGACTATGACAGTTTCTCATACTTTCGTTGATTCTGATGACCTTGACACTTTTGAGAAGAACTGGTCAGGTATTTTGTACTATGTCTTTCAACAGTGATCTGTCTGATGATTTTCTAATGATTAGATTGGGGTCAAAATGCAATTCTCATTACATCTTATCAAGAGTATTCAGTGTCAACCTGACTTAACACTATTGACGTTAACCTTGATCAACCTGCTGAGGTAGTGTTTGACAGAGTTCTCCACTGTAAAGCTACCCTTTCCCTCCTTGCCATAGTGTACTATTTGGAAGGAAGTCATTACGTTTAGCCCACACTTAATAAGCAGGGAATTATGCTCCTGCTTTTTGAGAATGAAATATCTACATAAATTGGAATTCTTATAAACAAAAGATATATCTTTTTGCTCTGCTCATTTATTTCTTTACTCATATACTTATATAATGCTGTCTCATATAAAATACATATTTTGAGTATGAGTATGTACTTATATAAAATATGAGTATTTATTTTATACCTTGGTTTATAATAGAATGTGGTTGTTAAGTGCCTTGGAGCTAGTTCTGACTCACAGCAACCAAATCAGAATAGGGTTTCTGAAGAGTGACTGGTAGGTTTGAACGGCCAACCATTCAATAAGTGGTTCAGTGCTTTCCTATAACACCATACCAGATATCCTTAATTTTCAAGAGAATACCTAATGCCCAGATATTGGGTTCTAAAATCAGCTGACAATGGATGAACCAAGGTTCTTAAGATAAATGGTAGATGGTGGTCTGGAACAGGAAATAACAGAGATCAGAACATAGTTAACTTTTATATGGTTTACAAGGAATGGCTGGTGGGTTTGAACCACCAACCTTGTGATTAGCTGTTCACTGATTATCCTACAGAGGCAAACCAAGACTCCATTATATGAATTACTGTTGTTGGTAAGTGCCATTGACTTGATTGTGACTCATAGCGACCTAGTACAGGGGTTCATTTCCAAGGAGTGACTGGTGAACTTGAACCAATGGCCTTCTGTTGCAAACCCATGAGCTCCTCCTCAGAAACCCTATTGTTGTTGATGTTAGGCACCATTGAGTTGGTATTCAACATAACAACCTTTTGCACAGCAGAATGAAACACTGCCCGATCCTGGGCCAATCTCACTACCGTTGCCACACTTGAGTCTATCGATGCTGTCATTTGTTGGGGGTCTTCCTCTTTTCTCTGACCCTTCACCTTACCAAACATGATATCCTTCTCCAGCAAATGGTCCCTCCTGACAATATGTCCAAAGTATGAGAGATGAAGTTTGGCCATCTTGACCTCCAAGGAACACTCTGCCTGCACTTCTTCCAAAATGGATCTATTGGTGCTTTTGGCAGCCCATGATACTTTCAATATTCTCCTCCAACACCATAACTCAAAAGCATAAATTCTTCTACAGTCTGCCTTATTCACTGTCTAGCTTTTGAATGCATATGAGGTTACTGAAAATACCATGGCTTAGGTCAGGTGCACCTTAGTCCTCAAGATGACATCTTTGCTCTTCAACACTTTAAAAAGGCCTTGTACAGCAGATTTGCCTAATGCAACATATCGTTTGATTTCTTGACAGCTGCTTCCATGAGTGTTGATAGTTGACCCAAAAAGAATGAAGTCCTTGACAATTTCAATCTTTTCTCTGTTGATTAGAATGTTGTTTACTGGTCCAAGGGTGAAGATTTTTGTTTTCTTGTCATTGAGATGTAATCCACACCAAAGGCTGTGCTCTTTGATCTTCATCAGTAAATGTTTTAAGTCCTCTTCACTTTCAGCAGGCAAGGTTGTATCATCTGCATATCTCATGTTGTTAATGAGTCTTCCTCCAATCCTGATGCCATGTTTTTCTTCATAGAATCCAGCTTCTCAGATTACTTGATCAGCATATTGGTTGAATATGTATGGTGAAAGAATACAACCCTATCGCACATCTTTTTAAAATTTAAACCATTCAGTGTTCCCATGTTCTGTTCGAACAACTGCTTCTTGGTCCAGGTGCAGATTCCTCATGAGAACAATTAAATGTTCAGGAATACTTATACTTTGCAATGTTGTCCATAGCTTATCATGATCCACACAATCGAAAGCCTTTGCATAGTCAATAAAGCACAGAAGGAGTGATGAACTACTTCTGAATATTTAGTCACTGAAAACCTTATGAATAGCAGAAACCCAAACAGTGTCAATATGAGTCAGACAAATTCAATGGCACTAAACTTTTATAATAATCCTGCTGTGGTGCTTTAGGATAAGCATAAGACCACAAGGTGTCTTTGAACTAAAAGCTTGTCAGTTCAAATTTACCAGTCACTCCTTGGAAAACCTATACTGGGTCACTATGAGTCAGAAGCAAGTTAAAGGCACTTAACAACAACAATTATAAGAATAATAATTGTAAGAATGGAGTCCTGGTGTTGCGGTCTTGGATAAGTACTAGACTGCTAACCACAAGTTTGGTAGCTCAAACCTATCAACTGCTCCTTGGAAATCCTACAGAGGTTCACTATGAGTCAGAACTGGCTGAACAGCACTTAACAACAACAACAAAATTATAAGAATTCTCCCTTATTCTGTTATAGGAATATTACCTTACTTTTTTGTTGCTCTAATTGTTCCAGCTTTGATCATTGGGAGGTCTTTCACTAGGCTTTAGTGTCCTTTTGACATCTTCTTATCATTATGGCTCTTTGTATTTGCTGTTTTTGTTTTTTGACAATTTATTCTCTTTTTGGCATTACAAGATGATCTGTGCTGATCTCTTATATTTCCTACCCTAGTCCAGGATCTGCCATTTATCTCAAGAAACTTGTTTTTTATTATTGTTGTTGGCAAATAGTTTAAGAATCCAATAGAATTCTCTTGAAAGTTTTCAAAGTGACATTCATCCATTGCCAATTAATAAATATTAGTCAAATTTACCTTTAAGGAGATGAGTCGATACAATAGCAAAGACAATAAAGTCAACATATTGATGAACCTACAGATACATGATTAGGCAATGTTTCATTTTGTTACATAGCTCTCTATGAATAAGAGTTGACTTAATAGTCACTAACATAACATCTTTAAAGTGTTCAAGAGCACAAATGTCTGCTTGAGGACTAAGGTGTATTGATTGACCCAAGCCAATATATTTTTCAATAGCCTTGTGAAAGTTGGACAATAAAAGGAAGACAGTAGAAGAATTGATACATTTGAGTGATGGTGTTGGAGGAGAATAAAAGTATCACAGACTGTCAAAAACAAATAAATCTATGTTGGATGAAGTGCAGCCAGAATGTTCCTTAGAAGCCAGAATGATCAGACTTTTTCTTTCATACTTTGGACGTATTATCAGGAGGGACCAGTCCCTGGAGAAAGCCATCATTCCTAGGAAAGTCGAGGTTCTGCAAAAAAGAAGAAGACCCGCAACAAGATGGATTGACACCACCGTGACAGCAGCAATCATTGTGAAGATGGCTCAGGATCAGGCAGTGTTTCATTCTGTTGTACATAGGTCACTGTGAGTTTGTACTGACTTGATGGCACTTAACACCTATAGCAATTGGATTTATTGATTCATTATGTGAATAACAATGTTCAAGAACTTGAACTGATCACTTTTTGTGATTAACAACTGTTGTCATTGTTGTTAAATGCCATGGAGTCAATTTTGATTCATAGCTGGTGACTTTGAACCACCAACCTTGCAGTCTAGTGCTTATCCTACAGTACCACACCAGAACAACATAAAACTATTTATTTAATATGAAGCACTAAAGATTCTTGCTTCATTTTTATTGCCACCAGAGACCATTCTCATGATATTCTTTAATGCATTGAGTCAGTAAAATGAAATAAAACACAGATGCTATGTATCCTTAAACAAATTTTTACTTTTTTCTGCTTAAAATTATACCTAAATGACTAATACTAAAACATAGTTATCTCTTTGTAGACTGATAGCTTAGGGAAATATAATTAGAGAAATGCAGCTTTTCAGTAAGTGAACTTTGATTTAAAGCAAATTTGGAAAATTTCTTCTTCTCAGGCACTCACTCTAGGGTTGTACAACAGAGTTAGACATTATTTACTACTACATTTTGTCCAACTATGCATAACACCCACCTCTGAGTAGGAACTTGTATCAATTCAAATGCAGGATTTCTTAATCCGGAATTATTACTGTCTTGGAGCTGCCACTTTTCATTGTTTGTAACTTTTCT
The DNA here is from genome assembly GCF_000296735.1 of Chrysochloris asiatica. Lineage (NCBI taxonomy): Eukaryota > Metazoa > Chordata > Mammalia > Afrosoricida > Chrysochloridae > Chrysochloris > Chrysochloris asiatica. The sequence goes on along the minus strand of NW_006408613.1, from coordinate 9,200,112 downwards.
GGAATTCCCACTTCCCTCCTTAACTAAATAATTTCCATGGTTGTTTGTTAGAAGTATTTACATTGTAACCCTAAGTCACTTAACACTCGCCCTCCACTGCAGGCACTTCACAGTGCATCAACACAAATTTAAAATTATTTGCCTAATGTGTGACAATACAGACTTAAGGATATTGACAAGTTAAAATCAAAACAAAACAAGCATACATATATACATACTTATATCACTGTGGCTTAATGTGCCAAACTGCAAAGCTGTTTGAACTGCAAGGTCAGTGGTTCAAGTTCACCAGCTGCTTCTCAGAAACCCTATATAGGTTCGCTATGGGTCAGAACCAACTTGATGACACTTAACAACAACAACATACAATTCTGAAGATCATACATTTGTAATTGTATTAACTTTAAGATATCAGAAAGAAAATAAGCACATAAATGATATCAACTGTTTAAGTATATTTTTAGGAATATTTTTCTTTGATGAAATTTAGAAGAAAAATAAGTATTTCTGCATAGTAATTCCAAGAATTATCAGGATTGAAAGGTAAATTTTGCTCTTTTAAGTAAAAAATTCAAAACTGAATTCTAAGCAATATATAGCCCAAGAGGTGGAACAAAATTTGAAGGTTGAAATTTTCCTTTGAATTTTACAGTGGAAGCAGCTATCCAAAATCTTTATTAGTTTTCAGAGTAAACAAATTATTAAAAACAAATGAACAAACAATAAAAACAAGTATAATTAAGTGCATTGTGTGATGTCTTTCATACAACATACAAGACAGTAAGTGAATCCCTCTGAAGTCAGGGTGAAGTTAGTTTTAATAATGGGCTGCTAGGATTTCCCTGAGGCAGCAACCTTGTTCAGTATAAGAGACACAAGCCTTCCAGAGAACTTTCCTCTTCCTCCTCAGCCACTGGGAAAGCAGCATTAAAGAAAAAAGAAAGAAAGGAAAAAAAAAATGGATTACTGTGGAAGAAAAAACTGATTTATGTTGCTCTTGTTGTTAAGTGCCATCAAGTCTTTCCCAACTCATAATGAGCCTATACAGAGTTTCCAAGGAGTGGCTACACACACACACACACACACACACACACACACACCACTTGCATATATATTTTGATTATTTTGGTATTATAATTATCTATAAATTTTAATGATAATTCTAAGATTATTTGCATTTGCATAGTTTTTCTTTAATGAATTAAAATTAATTCTCATACAATTTATGAGCTAAGGCATTCACAACACCAATTTCTCTTGATCTGCATACAAGACACAAGTACTTATTTTGGACAAAATTATCAAGCTTACAGAAATGAAGCAAATCACTCAAGATTCCACTTAGTAAAAACTTTGGAAACTATCCTTTATATTTAAATATTTAAACATATTTATAATTCTTATGTGCCTTTGGATTTAGGTGGCTTTGATGCCCATCTGTTGCTTTGGGCAGAAATAGATAATCAACTTATATTTTTCTTTCATGTTTTAATTTAATAAAAGATCACATAGCTATTTAAGTGTATGTTGTTGTTGTTAAGTACCGTGGAGTCGGTTCCGACTCATAGTGACCCTGTACAGGGCTTCCAAGGCTGTAAATCTTTACAGGAGCAGAATGCCTCATCTTTCTCCCACGGAACAGCTGGTAGTTTCGAACTGCTGACCTTGAGGTTGGCAGCCCTATTTCTAACCACAATGCTACCAGAGCTCCATTTAACTGTATATATATATATATCCATATCCATATATATAATCTATATGTGGCATGGTGGGTTAATGTGTCAGACTGCAAAGCCATTTGAACTGCAAGGTGGGTGGTTCAAGGTCACCAGCTACTCCTTGAAAACCCTATACAGGTTAGCTATAGGTCAGAAACAACTTGACAGCACTTAATAACAACAACGTATCTATCAATATATGTTGTTTTTTGTTGTTAAGTGCCACTGAGTCAGTTCTAACCCATAGTGACCCTCTATAGGGTTTCCAAGGAGTGGCTGGTGAGCTTGAACCATTGACCTTTCCATTCAAACTGACTTTGAGGCCTAGAGCATTAACCTACAGTGCCACACCAGGACTCTGATGCTCTACCAACTGAATTATCTGGATATATACATATGTATGTATGTATGTATGTATGTATGTATGTATGTATATACACACACACATACCCAGATAATATATGTATATATCTATATATTTTGTATTTGTTTCAAATTAAAAGACTACAGAATATAATAAAAATCCGTTAAAAACTAGTAAATAATCATGGTTTTCCTTCTGAATGCCATATCCATTCAACAGTTCCTTCTGTTTTTTCCCTGTAGACAGGAATCCAAATGAGTGATAAAGGGCATTTTTTCTGCACCTATTCTGTGCCACACTGTACACACATTATATCATCTAAATTCTAAAACAAATTTGAGTTATTGTTCTTTTTACAAATGAAAACCCAACAAATTATTTTGCAAAAGAGAATATTCTAATAGAAAACAATCATTGGTACCAGCTAGAGAGCTTTATAAAAATATCTTGGTCAGACCTATCCTTTGGGTCTTGGTTCTATGCTCTGTGGCTCTACTGAGTGGAATCTGAGTGAACAGGAACATCAGGCAGATAGATTGAAATTGTAGGACTGAACCTTTAGTTAAACCGCTGGGGCCAACTAACCTGTTGTAAAAGGAGTGTATTACTGCTTCTCTGATTAAAATGCCCTGTCTCACCTAAAAGGCAAGTCTTCGTCAGTAATATGGTTCATTTCCTTAAGGAAATGCTTCAGTCATAAATTCTTCATTTTCTGCTTAATTTGCCATTTCAAATACTGCAATCTGTCCTTCACCTGCCTGGGCCCATTGAAGCTATTTATTAAATCTTCTAATATCCTTTTAAAAATATATGAAATTGATGACTTTTTCCCTCATGGTAGTCATTTAAATAGAATTATCCTCTGCCATAACTTAATTTTTATACAGTATTTAGAATTTTAATTTAGTTTTCTTTTTTTAAAATCAATTAAATTATCTTAGATTTTCTTAAAATGTCCTATGCATAGTGTATTTCAGATTTTTGGATTACTTATTCATATTTTTGGTATAACTTCTTTGAAGAAAAAACAACAGGAAATCTAAAAGGAGGCATTAAAACAGAGTTAGGAGCACAGAATAAGAAATCTAACAACCTGTATTCAAACTTGAACTTCACAATTTACCATTTATATGGTCATGGTGGAGTTACTTAACCCTTCTGGGCTTTAGTGTGCCCATCTGTAAAATGGAGACCATTATAGTGTCTCTCTTATCAGGTTGCTATGACAATAAAATGAGTGCATATTTCAAAATGTTTAGAAACATGTCAAATTAGTTAAAAATTGCAGATGATCACAAACAACAAACAAATCATTGCCTAATATTTTAAAAATAAGTTTGTTTGCCTTGCATGGTTTCTGAACATGCAATAATCTTGCTTTTCTAAATATACTGTTTTTCTTCTTGTCTTAGGTAACTTAGAGCTCAGAGATTCAGTGTCTATTTCAGTATCCAAATAATTAATAACAGGAAAGCAGGGATATGAAGATATCTGCAAGAAAATGAAAATCCATTTTTTCTTCTCTATAAAGCGCAAATTTAAGAAATATTGTATTTCTATAGCAAATGCTCTAAAAACAATTGACCATTCACTGTCCCATAAAATGGCAAAAAATAAAAGTAAAACAACAACAACAAAAAAATCATGCTCTCTTAGATACCTAATTTTAATTTGAGGACACTTATCAATTCTTAAAAGACATCAATAGTATAAAGGACAATAATGTGACAGTCATCTTTGGAAGTAAGTGTATGATTAATGATAGAAATATTGGAAATAAGTGTAAGGAAAAAAACATGAAATAGCAAGATTTTCTAAAATATAATAAACTGTAATTGTAGTAGGTAAACTACTAACAGCAATAATTTTAAAGGTTAAAGGGCAATTTATATTATGCATGTTTCGTTCTGCTGTGCATAATAAGGTCACTATGAGTCGGTACCGAGTTGATGGTACCTAACAACAACAAAATGGGGCTCAAAACATTTGGGTAACACCTTTAAAGAAAAACAAGTTTAGGAAGGCATATGCTAGTTTAATCATGCATGGAATTTGAAACACTTGGGAAACACCTTTAAATAAAAACAAGTCTAGGAAGGCATAATAAGCCAGTTTCATCATTCAATTAACATTAAGTGAAAAAGGTAAATTTTTGGCAATCGTGATAAATGCCATTCATTTCAACAAAAAGTCACTGTGACATTCAGTCATACCTCCATATTGGTGGATTCTGAATTTGCCCCACACTGAGCGTTCCACAGAATTCACAAGAAGCCCTGCAGTAGCCTCCCACCATTTCAGAGATCCTCAGTCTCTCTGCCTTGCTAGCTTGAGCATTGCTTGTCACATGTCTAGCTGTGTTTTGTGCCCCTCTTGTATCTGTGAATAAAATGACTTTTTAAAAAGGATTGTGTGGTCAAAGTAATCCCTTAAAAGCGAAGGAAAAGCACAAACATAGCATTTACATTGTATTGTTGTTGTTGTTATGTGCCATCGAGTCAGTTCCGACTCATAGCGACCCTGTGGAGGGTTTCCGAGGCTGCAAATCTTCAAGGGAGCAGAAAGTCTCATCTTTCTCCTGCAGAACAGCTGGTAGTTTCAAACTGCTGACAGTGAGATTAGCAGCCCAATTCATAACCACTACATTACCAGAGCTCCTATACATTGTATCCGGTATTACAAATGGTTTAGAGATGATTTAAAGGCTATGGGAGGATGTTCATAGGTTTCAGGTACATGATATGCAGTTTGATAGAAATGGAGCAGCCATGGATTTTACTATTTGCCAGGATTCTGGAAACAAGAGCCTGGCAGATATTCAGGAATGGATGGCAACATACTTTATTCTAATATATAGTCATCACACAATCCTGCAAAGTGTATATAGTCTATAGAAAAGGAGTTTAAGTTTACACAAGTTAAGTAACTTGATCAAGATACCACTTAAGAAACTAAAGAAAAACACCACAAAATACTAGTAGGAAATGATCTAGGACCCTAAAATAGGGAAGATTGAATGAGAGTGCTGAAGTAAACATCCAGTGGGCGATCCTTTGGGCTGCTAATTGCAAGGTTGGTAGTTCAAAACCTCCAGCGACTTTGTGGGAGAAAGATGAAGCTATGTGCTCTCTTTAAGATTACAACCTCTGAGAGGACTTCCAGTGCTTCCCTGACCACACAGCTCAGGTAGGGCAGTCTCAGGGAAAAGGGGCTGAATCGCACATAGGAAACCTCTGTCTAGCAGACAGACAGCCTTTGAACAAACATAAGACCTTATATTTCAACATTCTGAACTCATTATTTTTAAAAAGATCAAATTGCTAAGGAATTACAGGCATTTTGAGCTTTTGTCTGCCTGCACGCTGCTCCCGCTTCCGTGCCCATGCCAGCAAGTGCCTCTGCCCCCTGCAGACCTTGGAATGCAGGGTAGAGCAACCCCACTTAGAAGGCTGCATTTCCAGAGAAAAGGAAGAATAAACTAACAAAGCCAAACAAATAGAGAGGGATATCGGCATGGATATCAGGAAGTTGGGGTACCCACGGTACAGAGAGACTGAGAGAGGCATCTTTTATGTCATCAAATACAGACACTACTTCCCTTCAGCCATTACCCCAGCCCTCTACTGCCCCGGCCTAGACCAGCCCTCTGCCAATCCACCGAGGCTCAGGAACGCCCAAGGCGCAAGCTTGCCAACTGAGGCCAAGGCTCTCCCAAGGCCCAGACACTCCTACTGAGGCCAAGGTCTGCCCTGAGGCCCAACCCGCCCACAGACTGGTCACAAAGGCCCAGGCCCAACCAAGGCCCAAATCCCTACCAGCCTCAAGGCCCAGGTGGTCCACAACCTGGTCGCTGCGGAGGCCCAAGGCCCCCAAGGTCCAACCTGCCATGTAGCCAGGTTGCTGAGGCCCAGGGCCACTGAGGCCCAACCCACCGCATAGCCCGGTAGCCAAGGCCCAGTGCCCCTGAGACCCAACCTGCCCTCAGCCTGGTCCCCGAGGCACAGGCCCCCGAGGCCCAACCCACCCAACCGCCAACCTGCCCGCTGAGGCCCAAGCCGCCC